>NW_019174788.1:337600-407728 GCF_002260705.1 Seriola dumerili | reverse complement strand
TCATGTAGCGAGTATTTAAATGTACAGCAGATCTGCCACACATAATAACTTGACTGCAACAAGTGTAAGCATTCCATGGCAACATTTGGATATAAGTGTTATGTGTTGGTGGGAAACATGTGGTGACAGTTCAACAGCTGCCCAGTCATAGCTACTGCTGCCTCTAATGGAGACCCAAAGTGTAAAAATTAAATGACTAAATGTAGAATTATGAAATAAATAATTATAGGAATAAATAAATACCAAATATTTAATATAACCATGTGAAGAAGTATTGGAAAGAGGACATTTTGAACTTAAAACAGCTGGAACAAAATAAAAAAAGACATCCAATAAAACTCTTTGTGAAAGGAAACAAAATGACATATGATCATCATTAGTTCAGTTTTAAAAATGTTTTGGACTACTTCAATTTACAATTTTATATATATATATATATATATATATATATATGATATTTTATTTATTTCAACCTGAACACTTAGGCAGAACACTTTCGTGTCTGAAAGTTTAAATGTTATTTGTAAAGTTTAAGATGAATTGTGATATGGAATATGATAGGCAGACACTTAATTAGATAACAAAAAGTAAGAATAATAAGAAAATTCTATATTCAATTCAACTTTTAAAGGCAGAATTAATAAATTTTTTCTTTTTTTTACTTTATGTTTTTCAATGCATAAATCAAATGCAAATTTAATTAACTAATTTATAATTGCTTTTCTAAATACAGTTCCTATTTAGAAGGTTAGAATCCTTGCAGTTGATATATATGTCGAACTCATACTAATGTAGAGCGGATTCTCTCACATTTAAAATAAACATTCACATCACTTAAGCTGGTCGTGTGCTCTGCTCTAGTAATCCTTGTGCGGTAGATGCAAAGGCATTGATTTTACGTCACTAAAAATGTCAGTAAGGTGTAAAACTTTGAATTGAACATAATCCTGTAAAGTTAGAGCCAGCCTGGAGCTGGAAAAAGGTCCTGTGGCCCTCCTTGTTCAGGAGCCATTGCATCCGTCTGTCTGTTGGTCCACCTTCATGTTTGACATGGCAGGGTGCAGTGTGGTGAACTCTGCTGCCTGGTGGCGCACGGGACTTGTGACACTGCTTATCCCCACACAGCGAGACGCTGTCGCCGCAAGCATGACAGAAGGGCATAGGTCAACTCCTCTCTTCTCCTTCCATCACCCTGAGTGCCAGCGGGCAGAACGGACTCCCAATTAAATGACTGTGATTCCCTCATAAACAAGGTCAAAGAGAGAGAGTTAGGGAGAGCCAGAGCATGGTTTTGGACCAAAGAAGCAAAGGAAGGGAGGACAAGCAGAGGAGATGTAGCAGCAGAGGAAGAGAGATAGAGGCCGGGTGAGTCTGCATGGAGGGAGGGAGTAACTGGGAGGAAAAAAGAGAAACAGAAAGAAGGGAAAAAGAGAGGGAGATTTGAGAGACAGAAGGAAAAGGCAGTATTAATATTCACAGACTCCCAGCGCTTCCTAAATATTTTATTACTTCCAGCTGTTTGATGTTAAGGAGACTCACCAGAGAGCCCCCCCACTCACACACACACACGCACGCACACACACACACACACACACACACACACACACACACACACACACACACACACACACACACACACACACAAACTCACACTAATAAAAATGGATACATGCACACCATCACAAAGCCACATTCACAAACCCACATGTGAGTAAATACCAACACACATACACAAACAAAAACTCACAACCACATACTCACAGTCACATGAACAACATGCACAGAAACACGAAGACCAACAAACACACACACACACACACATGCATATGAAAACATGCATGTTTACAGCCCAAAACTAACACACACACACACACACACACACACACACCAAACCACATGCAGTGTGGGTACATAGCTGTACATAACCATAACATGCAAAAGTAAAAATGCATTTAGAAAAACTCACACACATGTAAATGCACCGCCACTGCCTGTACATCGATCATAATCTGTTTTTCAGGAGTTCTATCACGTTTATTCATTTATTTATTGGCTTATTTATTTATTTGTGTATTCATTATTCGTTGGACTGAATTTCTTTTTATTTGCGAGCTTGGTTCCGAGGGGAGCGCGGGAGAACATTCATCTTCTGATGAGAGCAGTCATTAATTCAGAACAGGCCCATCCCTCGCTCTCTCCCTCTGTCAGTCTGTCTCTTTCTCTCTGTCCATCAGACGGGCTCCCTCGCTCTCTGTCTCTGCCCATCAGCCCGACTTTCTGCCACTGCCTCTCCCTCTGTGTCAGTCTGTCTCTACTTCTCTGTGTTTCCCAGTCTCTCCCAGTCTCAGTCAATGTCTCTCCCTTTCTCTCCCTCCCTCTCTCTCTCTCTCTCTCTCTCGCCGCTTTTTCCGGCAACGCAACATTCCCCTTCTGCATCTGAGACTATGTCCCGAGCAGACTAGTTATGGAAATGCTGTTTACGTCTGAAAAAGATATGTCCAGTTCCACAGATATGCTTCCACACTAAAACAACAACAGGAAGATGGCTGAATTTCTTCTTCACTGTCCACTTTCAGTTGACAAACAACAAAATTGTGTGTCTTAGTCGACTTTGCACCACACAATCTCATTAAAACCTCTGTTCTGTCCTCTCCTGCTTCCTGTAATCACCTAACAGTGTTTTAATAAACCAAACTCAGTATGTTGAGACAAATAGAGTAGTGAACGTTGGGTTAGGGTTACAGAAAGTTGTCTTCTTAACCTAACTGCCTTCACAGACCCGACCACACTTACACCATTGTTCTATAAAAGCCCATTTTTTTTCTGTCCATGCTAAAATTTGAGGCCAGATTTTTCAGCTTCATCCACTCTGGGTCTGAAAAACATTTCGTTTAGTGTGGACATAGTGGAAACCGAAAACAGCACCACGTTAAATGTGGTTTGCTTCATTGGTGAGGGGATATGTATTTTAAGTGCCTTTGATGATGAAATTTGATTCAAGAAGGCCAGTTTGAAAGATTGATCTATGACTTTTAAGGCTTATCAGATGCCAAAACATTGCACAGCAGTTTATAATACTTTGAGGATTTTATGACTCTGAAGACTCATCACAGAGACAAACATTATATCCCCCATCTCGACGGTTACAAGTGAAACCGTAGAAATATGGCGTTCGCAAAGCTTTACCAGGAATGTGCGTTTGAAGTCTGAAGTTTTCATACACATGTATACTATGACTGTTGTTGACTGAGTGATTAGGAAAGACACTTCCCTTTTCACGAAGAAACATTAACAAATCCTTTTTCTTTAACAAATTAAGTTTGCGTCTCTTGAAAATAGAACAAGTTCGAATTAGAAATAAACATACTGCACAGCTAGAATCTGAATGTTCCTCAGCACTTTTCCCCTCATTCAGCTGCTTTTGTTAGCCATCACTTCATTTCTGGCAGAATTCTGGTTGAATCTTTAACCCTTCCTGATTTCTTGCCTTTTCAATGGGGTTGAGATCAAGGACTTTGGGAACGCTGTTCCAAAAGCTTGTAGTAGTATGAGGAAGGATTGTACAACTCTGGGTTGTTATCACATTATTTTATCCTTCATTTGAGTGATGGTAAACATTAGAAATACAGTGTTCACACTGTAATCTACCTGGAGTGTGTGCTTACATGTACAGCCACTGATTGGACACAGAATCATGTTGGTGCATGACAGATAACCCTGGATTTTTTATTTTTTTTGCAGAAGATCTCTGCACTGGCATCACCGCTGTGCCAACCCTGTTGGTCTCACTCAAATGAATCAGGGGGCAACATTTTTTCTCACATTGCTACATTGGTTTGGATGTAGCCTTACTGTGGACATACTCTCATCTTGTACCCCCCTCTCATTCTTTCCCTCTGTCTCCCTCCTCCCTCTATCTCTCCTCTGATCCGTCTACCCCCCGTGTTCCCAAGCCTGTTAATCAGCAGATTGTTAATGAAGGCCTGAGTTCAAAGACACAGAGAGAGAGAGATTGAGGGAGAGGAGGCACAGAGCAGTAAGATAGGGAGGAGTTTTGGACCAACTGTCTGTTTGTCAAAACATGTCCACCCGTCTGTCTCTTTGCTTGTCTTCTCCTCTGATGTGAGTCCCTCAATGAGCTCCCCGCAAGGACCACAACACAGGATTTGCTCTTTGGGTTTCCCTTTCATGTTCCATTAAATGTGAGCGAGAAGGAGACAGAGAGACAGCCAGAGAGGGTGAGAGAGAGATTAATTACATGTTTCAATAATGGAGATGAATTAGTATTATTTAAACAGTGACAGTATCAACTAGTTGTCAAGCATTTTGCGAGGCACACACTGGAGTTCTAACTTTAATGGGTAAATTCATGTCTCTCCGTGGCAGCCTAAAAGTCATCTCTTCACATCTATTCCCTCCTTCCACTGCTCCTGTACATCAACCACGCTGGCATCCGAAATTGTTGTTTTCGTGCATATCATTTCATGTTTATTCCTACCTATATTAAGCTTCCCAAGCTTGAAAAAAAATCTTCCTGACATTTATCTTTTGCTACTTTTCCAGTACTTAGACAACCCACAGCTTTTATGTGAGACAGCAGCACAGAGAAAACTCTCAAAGTGAAAATGGTCAAGTTAGAAGCACTAACCAATCAAACCCTTCCCCTCCCCCTTGTCCTGGTGGATGCCAACACAAAAGCGAAAAAATACAAAGGGAAAAATCTGACATATTGCCCATGAAGATGTCACACAGTCCCTGAAAAACCATCAGGGCTCTCTAGCCTTGGCCCCTATTTGAGCGGGTGACAGGAAATGGTGAGGGGAGAGAGAAAGAAGGCAGAGAGTTACTGTAGAGAGGAGAGCGTGAGCTCTCAAACCACATCCCGACACCACAGGCCGACTTCACCCTTTTTAACAGCACCATATTTCCCCAAAATGTATCAGACGTAGCACGTGATCACCAAACGGCAGGGAAATCTCTGATAAATCCAGGGAGGAAAGTGCTGTCTGCTAAAATCATTTACAGGGGAGTGACAGGAAATCTATAACTGTTCAAATTACTATAATAAGTAAAAATAACTCAAACATGTTGGCACTCATGGCCTTTGCTTGTGCTTAGTCACACACATACAATATGCATACACATTTACAAACATGCATATATGCATGCAAACACACATGCAGCTACAGTAAAATGAGCAAGAAAGGGCAAAATCAGCTGCGGCTCCCAACCCAAACTTCCTTTGAGCCCTTTGGAAGGGCTGTGAGATAAATCTGATTATTAACAAGACAAAAAAAGAAGAATAGACATATTTCTGGATCAGGCCTCTGAAAATTACTCAAATGAAACAATCTGAGAGGATAAAATCAGTCTTTGGTTGAACCGCTCTCAATTCAATCTGGGTGAGTTCTCAAGGTTTATTTCAAAATGGGCCAAGATCAGGAACCAGTCAACTACATGGATGGATCATCAGATGATACGCCCCTGAGATGATAAGCCACCTGCTAGTATGCAGCAGCCCCACACACAGGATAACTTTGTGTCTTTTTCAGTGACATTTCTGTTGGTCTTATATAACTAAGTGCTGCTAAACAATGTGATCAGAACATCCTTCTGGCTGTCCAGCAAGAAATGTTAATAACAGCCACTTCATTAAGAAGCACCAGCTTAGCGGCACGGAACCATTGTACCCCTGTGCCACTCTGTGGCTCTGTGCCACTGGTAGAGCCATTTAGTTATCCATCCATGAGCAACACTGCACTTTCTTTGCTTTTAACTAATATGCTGTAAATGAACACTGAATCGCAGCAGGTATGGATCACAAACATGTTATACATCTGCTTATGTGTGTGGCCTGTGATTGAGATGTACCAGGCTTGAAACCTTGACTATCCATTGACTTGTTTTCTCCACCTGCTCATCCACATAGGGCAGGTACTGTGTGTTTGGTGTTGTTTTGCACTAAGCATCTTCTGGTTTTACATGCCCTCACAAAATGTCCGATATTAACCTAAGGTCTTTTACTGTTGAGAAGCTCCAACGCTGAAGAAGCTGCACTCCATCTATGGCGATATACGCTGGGTTGGTACGAGGGTATGAGATATATACTGAAGTAACAAGGTCTCTGGTTGAACTCTCACAAGAAGGAGATGAGGGAAGTGAAGAAAAACCAAACAGCGGGCATCCGCCTCATACTCTGCTCTACAGGGTGCATTTGTGTGCGTGCGTGCATGTGTGTATGTTTGTGTGTGTGTGTGTCTGTGTGTGTGTGTGTGTGTGTATGTATGTTGTGGGTGTTTGTGTATCTTTTCTCCAGCAGGACCCCCAGATCAAAACCGCAACCCACTCTCCCTCCCCATGTCTCTCTCTTTCTCTCTCTCTCTCTTTCTCCATCTCTCCACCCCCTCTCTCATTAAAAACTGCAGGCCCTGGCTTCTAATTAAATCCCACTTGAAAAGTCTTAAAGTCAGCCTCAGATTGATTCAATTTGCATTTCTGAACAGAGAACATTGCCTAAAAGGATTAATAAATTGGACGAAAAAATGCCTTCTTTCTGCGCCACGCCGTCAGAGCTTGTAAGACAACATCCAAAGAGAAATATCCCCCCTCACCAAACGTCTATCCAACATATGCTCTTGCTTTCTCTCTTGCACGTCCCTCCCAGGATGCCAGCAGAGATGGGAAGTGTGTCTCAGGACTCTGTGAGTGTGTGCGCGCACGCATGTCCTCGTCTGTGGAACAAGCGCAGAGTCCTCTGAGGCACAGTCGGGAAGGAACACACGCAATCTGACTCTCACTGTGTGTACATGTGCATGTAGGTGTGTGCGCGTCTATTTATGTCTGCGTGTGTCTGGGTATTTGTGCATGTGTGAGAAGGGCGACTTTGTTGGAGCGTGCCAGAGCGCTGAAAGTGGCGAGGAGGCACAGTGGGAAAAGATCCTTGCCGTACTGTCTGTATGTGCAGGAACAGACCGCGATGGTGGAGTCATGCCATTGGCTAGTGGACACCTACAGCAACATGTTTGGAAATCCAAAAACACATTGCCAGCTAAGAGAGCCAGATTCAATTAGTGCGATAAAATGAAAAGAGCAAGCAAGACATTCCAAACAGACTAAAAACTGATACTGGTGCCAAAAGAAAAGAGCAAACACTAATATGAGAATTTACATTTGCATTGACACAATTGGTCCATCTCAAAAAATTGTACATTTACAGGTTCTTTGTATATTTGTATTATGTGTAACTGTGGAACCGTGCTAACAAGATAAGAGGAAATTACTTCGAAAATTTCCTCTGATGACAGCCATCAGATGAATTTGCATCTGCAAATCAAACGGTGCAGTTTGTATAAATGATTTGCATGTGCTTTGAGTGTGCAGAATAAGCTTTTTGCCAGGTTTTTTCAGTCTTTCAACCCTTAAAATATTTTTTAAAAATGAGGCCAGATTATCCTGATTATCTTGTCTGTAATACCTTTATCAAATACTTGTGTTTATCAGGAGGCTACAGAGTCACATACTGAATATCCCTTTATGATTTCATAATCTTTGCTGTTTTATTGCATCAGTGAAGAACACCTTGGTACTTATAGGTAAACCTTTATCACCTGTCAATTGATGCTAACTGACTTTCAGTTTTTCTTTCACAAAAACATTTCACAAGACTCACAGAAATGTATCTACTAATTGGTTTTGTGTGTGCAATTTGTTGAAACTTGGAAAAGTGGGATTTATAGTGGAGCGGTCTGTTGGATGGGACACATTGTCAGTGTTGTTATTTGCCAGTCAAACTGGCTTGTATAATGGCTGATGGACTTTCATAGACTGCTGGTAGCTCAGTTGTTGAAGCCTTATTAATAATAAAAGAACAACTAGAACCATATGGAGACCCTGACAAACAGACAGGCACATATTATACAGTAGGATTGGCTTCACCGCACGTTGCTTGGTTTACCTATAATGACTAGAATACAAACACATCAGATACAGAACTGTTTGAAATGGAAACAAAACCAAGAAGTTTTATGTAATAAAAGAGAAATGACTATTCTTTGACAAGTGAAAAAACTATAGTCATCACTGTAATAAAAGTTTGAGAGTTTTAAAAGGACAGTGAGTGGCAATGATGATAATAAGCAGGACTGTGCTTTGCTCAGAGGAAGGCTCACATACATCATGATGAAGTGAATGTACGAGGCCCTGCTTTGTATAAAACAACACTGACCCCTAGTGATATTAGTCAGAATCATACAGGAAGCGATTTGCATAATGTCTGTGTGCATACAACTGTGTACAACACACTCATGTCTCTGCATGAAGACAATGAAGACTTCAGTGTGCTGCAATTCGTATAAGAGCGTGTTTCAGTGGGTATATGTGAGTGTATGTTGTCTCTTTTTGTTTGTCTGGGTTTTTCATGTGTGAGTGTGTGTGAGTGTGTCTGTGTGTACATGTGTGTTCATAGGGTATGTGCAGGTTATGTGCATGTGTACATGTGTGTTTACGCCACCAAATATGTAGAGTCTTGAGAGCATTACATTTAAGTACAGTCTGTGTACAGTGCATGTCCATGAGGTGTGTTTGTGTGTGTTCTAATAATGGTGCCTGGTGGACTGGGGCTTCCTTTGATGCGATGAAGGCCGACAGGCGTGAAACAGGTCCAATCAGGCGCGTGGGCGCTGCCAATTAACCCTTTTCACCGTGTGAAACCAAACATAATTGCCTGGGGTGCAGGGGGCCACTGGGCCATGGCCTGCCCAGCGTAGGCTGAAATGGGCATTAGCAGTGCTGCTAGGTGACCATTACACACAATTGAACTGCTGGGTGTTTCTTCAAATCACATAGTTACAGTTGCTACCAAGACCTAATTGGCATGGCATTACCAAATGGCCCCTATTTCTAATTTTCACACCTACACAATCTATCTGGAATATCTTTTGAGATATTGTACTGTGCCAGGTTTATTACAATGCTGCAGGCAAACTGTATTACAGTGATGTTTTGCTCCGATTTCAGTGTGGATTATGTTTGTTATATTTGAAATAAATTTCACTATTTGTAGATATTCACAGTGTTATAAAGAACTTAACTGGAACAAATAGTGGTTAATAAGTTAAGCTTTGTATGCACTGATAATCAAATTTTATTCATGTTATGCTCAAGGCAAATACCCCACATTTTTAGTCAGACACCCAAAACTAGAGCACAGTTTAAATGAAACTACACCAGTGCTCTGTGCAACAGTAATGTGGCAATAACATTTACTGAAACTCCATTCTTATTTGTCTTCTTTTCATATTCTTGTGATAAATTATTGATCATGGTTATTAACACTGTTTGATCAAATTAGTGTTTATTATTAATAAGAGACTTTATTTCAAATGTAAGAGTTACATAAGAACTGCAAAACTCAGTTTCTGTAACATTCGTACTAGCAATTCAGCAGTCCCAGCAGTGCATGCGGGACCTCTGAAAATAGTCTGTTAGAAAGGATACAATACAGTATTTTAAAATAAAACTAGTATGTTAACAGATGTTATGAACTTTTTTGTAAGATTATTCTATGTTTGTCTAAATAAATGCAAATTAAGTCATATTAAAAATTAAAACGGATTTCCATTAATAGTTTTACTTGAATTTATATTACTCTTTCCAAACATTTGTTCATGAATATCTGTCAATGTCAATGTGTTTTGGTAGACAAAAGGATATTAAAAAGTCTCCATAACTCACTGACCATTAGAATTCCGTTAGAATAAAAACAAGCTTTATTGGCCAAATACTGTATGTTTAAGTGCAAAAAATAAATTTACAGGAAGATACACACAGACATAACCAATGACAACAATGTGCAATGAAGATAAGGAAACATAAACATAGTAGATGCATACTGTTTATATAAACAACAAATGGAACACTACAGTCACTGCTGCCCAAGCCAGCTCAAGAGATAAGTAATGTTTATTTAAATATTTGAATGTTGGTGAATCTATCGTTGTCAATTTTTAAACTTAAAAAAATCTATGTCAGCATTGGGCTTAAAAACAAGCAAACAAACAACAACAACAACAAAAAACATTCAGTCGGGCTATAGTGTAAGCATTTATAGCCTAACATAGTTTGCAATGTCTTTCCCTAGATGGGCCTGTTAAACACATAAAACTTAACAATAAAATACACATGCAACAACACAAAACTCAACAATAATATGTATACAAAACAGCACAAGACACAACTTACAAGGAATTATTATATTAATAAAAGTATCAAAAGGACAAGCAGATCATCCATGAGTACAGTTTAAATTTGAGTTGAAATGATCCTAGGTGTTTTGCTATTGCAATGCAAACAGATAAATGATACCCAGGATATTAGATGGATTATTTTTATTTACCCTGGGGTAAAACTGGAAAATGAATCTAGATTTTGCTTTTCATATTGTTTGAAATACCGTGATTTGGCCGCCAGGAGTCGTTGATTCCCCCTGTCTCCATCCCCCGGCTCGCTCGCCTGCCTGCCTGACTGACTGGCCAACAAAAAATGTTGGCAAAACACCCCCTCCTCATCGTGTAGAAAAAATGGCGGACAAGCGCTAAATCCACATCAGAAACAAACACACACGTTACAAAGCAAGGTAAACATCCTCGGATACACCGAGCAACGTCTCCTTTTAGGCTCGGCTTCAGCGTTGAGCCCAGGTTAGCACAGGCCAACCTGAGTGTGCTGGTATGCTCCCGTTTTGCTAATGCTAATATTTATAATCAGGTCAACGAGCTAGCGAGCCACCTAGCATGCTAAGCTAGCATCCTGGGCAGTGGGCATGTCTCTGTGTAGCCGTGCGTAGCATAGCATGCTGGATGTGTTGTCTGCGCGGCTGCACTGGCTGCATGCACGTCTGACTTTCATTTTGTAATATTATTGATGTTTTACACATTTGGCGTTAGCATTAATTTAGTCTCAATCCTAAATAACATAATTAGCGCTGCTGTCACGTAAATGAGCATATAGCGCTCATGCAAATGTAGCACGGGAGAGGGGGGGGGGTCCCCATGTGTTGGCTTTGTGTTTTGAATGGAGCTCAACAAATTCGGGCAATGTAAGACGCGAGGTTTTGGCTACAAAAGGAAACATAGCGTCTCATATAGATGTCAGACATGTGGTAGTAGCTCGGGGTCGAGTTTTGAACACTCATTGGGTTAGCAACAGGAGGAAGGTGTACCTGCTGAGCTCTCTAATGCTTGTCGTCCTGTCACTTTCCCAGACGGAAAAACAGGGAGCGGGTCGCTTTAATTTGGACGCCATCCCCCTTGGCGGAGGAAAAAGGCGCACTTCTATTGAAAAGAAAATCATCCGGAGGGGAGAGACGCTGCTAAACGGTTATGAAGTTTTAAGGTAGGCATGTTTATATGAACAGCACCCTCAGTAAGTTACATTGTGGTGCCTCTCTGTCATTGCTTTTACTCGTTTGTCTACGTTAGTCAATTTATAACAGCTCTCAAATAAAGCTTGGATGTTTTATCGGCACATTCAAATATTTGGTAGATGGTTAACAAGTGTCGCTGTTTACTGTGTCAGTACTAAGTCACGTAGTTCCTCACACAAAAGTTGGTGAATATTTAAAAAGCTTGTGTATAGTTTCTGTCAATGCTTCCCATTGCTGTATCGCAAATAATATGAAGTTTGTGTTTTATGGACTGCATTGGAGCGGGACCACCGTGCGACTGGATAAACAGCCACTTGAAGCAGTTGTTTATGTCACTTTGACCCGTTGACCTGTATGTTGTGTCTGGTTGGTAGTGCTGGTGAGCCCACGGTCTGGGTTACAGGGGTCACTCAGCCTCAAAACATGTCGCCCTTCTATAAACCCTTGTTCACAAATTGATAATCAGAAAGTGTGTTAACATTCCCCACAGTCATTTTAACATAATGGGCATCACTTGGTTTTCTGTAATCAATCAGGAATATGTGTAATTAATTGACCATGAGATAATTGCATGGAAGTGTTAAATTAAAGTTGTGTGTAATAGCAATAATTGCAATTTGAGCTAAATATCACAATCATTTTCAGAGAGGTGTTTATTCATTTTTATTTAGATTTTGGAAGCTGTAGTTTTAGATGCTGCTGAATGTTTTTAATATTGTGTCCTCTTTGTTTCTACCAAATATTGTCTCCATACATTGTCAGTACAGCAAATATTTTGATCATACAATGAATCTTTAAAGCGTGAAAAAGTAAATGGAATCCATATGTAGTGCATGGCTGGTATGATCTTTGGCCTCTTTGTTGAACTTGCCCCTGTCTGCCTCCTGTGACGACCCCCTGCCTGCCATGAGGTCAGAAATCCAGTGAGCTGCAAAAGATAACAAGGACAGCTCTCTGGTTTCCCTTAAAACAAAGTAGTATAATTTACATGTGGTATCTTAACTTTGGGGTCTGAGTACTCCAGAGTTTTTATTGTTACGATCAGTTATTTGAGTTAATAAAAGCTATTAGCCCCTTGACATGATTTTTTTCCCCCTGTTATGCCCTTAAATAGGTTTAAAGTTGGAGAAACTCACAATGTCTGACAGTATTTTATATATTTATTCTTTTATCAGTTTGTTCCAGCTCTTTATTTTAACTATATGATGTTTATCCTGAGTTAAGTATTCAAACCTAAGAGAAATAATTCCCTCAGAATTAAGCATGACAACTTTGGGGTGACCCCTAGAAGACTGTTGGGCTGTTCATCATCGCCCTGCATTGACCTTGTCCTTTAAATGTGCTAATTTAATTTATATGACCATGTTTTTTATGGCGGTACTATTGCATCAGATGCAAATAATTTAGATGCTGTGTGATTTCTCCAAACTTCAAGGTGACATACTGTGTGTGTTTTGATCATGACTGAAATTTAAAATAAAGTGATGAAGGAGACACAAAAAACAAGAACCACCAAATTGCTTACATTAGTGCATGGTTCATGCGTGTATGTTTCCTTGTGTTTAGAGTGGAGGCCACTGTTGCATCGTGAGCTTGGTCAGTATTGTTGGAGCATGAGGAAACCTGTACCACAGAAAGGTAAGAATTTCTTGTGCCACTCTTAGTATGATAATGGTATTGCCCCCCAAATATTTGTAACAAACAAGTATACCTAGTAGCTTGCAGGCCAAGTTAGAAGTATGACACATTTTAGTTTGACTTCGTTCCAACCAGTCCCCTTGTTTTTTCTGTGTGGGCAGATTCATACATTAGCTTGTAATAGTCCTATAATCCCCTACAATGGGGTTGGGCAGGTATTGCAAGGTATTGACTGATGAGAAAATCACTCCTAGTTGAGAGCTTATTCTGTCTTTCTTGGCTCCTCCAGCTATAGAGTGGAAAGATGCCAGAAGGATCAAGCACGCCCGGAGTGGACGGCCCTCCCGGGTGCCCTCACAGTACCAAGGTAAATAATATGTCGCAGCCAATGATATATGAAGTAACTGGGCAACACCAACAGGAAACTTTGCCCAACCATTGCCTCAGCGTTGTTTCATTAATCATCAAGACAAAGTTGGCTACAAATGTTGATAATAGATTTTAAGTCCCATGTCTCTTTTTGTTGCCTTCTGTCTGGGCTCAAAAAACACTGCAATAAAGTTGATATATATAATTCAACTAAATATTTATAGAACACTTACGTAATGTGATTTAATATGAACATTTTCTAACTGTTCTTATTCTGTTCTGTTGTAGGGCACTTCAGTTGGGAGAAATACCTGAAAGAGACCGGCGCTGCTGCTGCACCTGCCTCATGCTTCAGACAGGTGAGCACATTTCTTCCCCCACCTCTGTTATTTTGCTGCTATTCTCCACTTTAACAATTGTCTGTCATCACCATCTAGAGCCTCACGCCTCCAGTGAATGAGTTCAAGGCAGGGATGAAGCTAGAGGCCCAGGACCCACGAAACACCACGTCCACGTGCATCGCCACGGTGGTGGGCCTGACAGGCTCACGGCTGCGGCTGCGTTTGGACGGGTCTGACAACAAGAACGACTTCTGGCGCTTGGTGGACTCCTCAGAGATCCAGCCTATTGGCAACTGTGAGAAGAATGGAGGCATGCTGCAGCCACCACTCGGTATGGACACACACACATGAAGTCATGAAAACTAAATGATTGATTTCAGGAGTATCTTTTCTCCTGTTCATTTGTTTGGTTTTACTATTTTGTCCACTAGATGTCAGTGACTGACAGCACAGATTGTCAATGTTTCATGGTATGTCTATAATTAACTATAAATAACTGACACAGCTCATAAAGCCACCTACCCAGGACATTTCTGTTTTGAATATCCATGTGAAAAGACACAAGAGCACTCTATAGATTTAGACTGTGATGTTGATCATTTTTACGGCCGCAAACGAGCCATAATTTCCATTATTGATTAATCTGCTAGTTGTCTTTTTGATTAACTGTTTAAGCTATGAAATGTCAAAAAGTAGTGGAAAAAAATGCACAACACAATTTAACAGACACCAGGATGACATCATCAAATTCAAATTCATGTTCATGTCACAGTCATAAAAAAAAATTGAAAAGCAACAAATTAAAATTCTCTTCCTGAAAAATGACTGAAACAATTAATCAGTCGTAGATTAACTAGTTGTGGCTTAATTTTCAGCCAATTGAGTCATTGATGAATCATTGCAGTTTTAATAGTTTTTCCAGTTTGTCCATGTCAGCTTCACCATGTTCATTACACAAGCCGTGACTCTAAAGCTGGTTAACATATAACAACAGTTGTCATCGTCTTCTTCAGGTTTCCGTCTCAATGCGTCCTCCTGGCCCATGTTCCTTCTGAAAACACTAAATGGAGCTGAGATGGCACCCTCACGTATTTTTCACAAGGTACCTGTACGAGGCTCACAAGCTCAACACACTCTGAAAAACCAGCCGCTGTCCTGTTTCATGAAGAAAACAAACATATTTATTCAGTAATCATTGTTAATTGATTTGCTAGAGGAACTCCCATAATGTCTGGTAGATTAAGAAAATCACCCGTTGCGAAATTTCACCAGAATTTGGTTGATTTCTCTGTACATCCCTGGTACAAATGAATGAACAGATATTCACACATGCCAACTTGCATACCTGACCCCTTTCTTTCTCTCCATGTTCCCCAGCAGGAGCCTCCCGCCCCAGAGCAGAACTCCTTCCAGGTGGGCATGAAGCTGGAGGCGGTGGACCGGAAAAATCCCCACTTTATCTGTCCAGCCACAGTGGGTGCACTGCGTGGGGTCGAGGTGCTGGTCACCTTTGATGGCTGGCGGGGAGCCTTTGACTACTACTGCCGCTACGACTCACGTGACATCTTCCCTGTTGGCTGGTGTGCCCTCACCGGAGACAACCTTCAGCCACCTGGCACCAAAGGTATGAACCTTAACAGTGGGTGGGAGATTTTATGAAAAAGGGTGTGACATTTTTGTCATTTTTTTTGACAAATAGAATCTGTTAATCGAAATTACAAAAAAAATATATCATCTCACTTACCTTTAAACTGCCAGAAGGAGCATACACACACACACACACACACACACACATGTATTTTTCTGATGTCACAATTGGGAGCAATGTGTGACCATTTGTGTAACTTTCCACCTTCACTCACACAGTCAGCTGAGTGAAGGTAAGAAACGCCTGGCTTTTTGTCTGGCATCTTGGATTGTGGTGGGTCAGAACAGCTATAAACACTTTCGGTTCCTTGTGTGGTCGGACACCACATCCTACAAGCTTGTTCTGTTTGAGTAGTTGCTGGTATTGTGCTACGGCTCTTTGAGGATCCTGCCTCTTCTGCAATACAATGGAGGTACATTTTCTTGTGGTCACAGCATTAAAAATGGCATTTAAAAAAAAAAAAAAAAAACAACAGCCAGTATATACAGCTGTTCCTGATCTCACCTAAAAGTGTTTCCTGTACCATCCGTAAGCTTAGAAGGTAGCCAAAAAAGGGCAGATAAAACATTGATAAAGCATTTAATTTCACTTTTATTTATCATAATTCTAATTAATAAGAATATGAATGATAAGAATAAGAAAACAACTGAGAAGTAGCCACTGCTGTGATGTACAGACGAGAAGCTGTGTGTCTTTCAGCACTAAGGAGGTGAGGAGAGACAGGGAGACGATGTTTGGTTCAATACGTTTTATTGGTGATTGATGTTCAAAGACCATTTTAGTAATTCACCCTCCTGTGGGGAACAAATACACCTTCATATTCCTGAGTGCTACGGTTCATACATTAGTTAATTATTATATTTTATGAACATGAGATGTTGAAGGCGACACCCTGTAAATTTGGATGTATTATGATTGGCTGTCAGTGTTTCAGTCGTTTCACTCTGAAAGTGATTCTAACGATATCATTGTCGTTGTAGTTGTGCTGTGAACTCCGGCATCCACTTGAGTTAGAATGATTTTTAAAACAATATATTTATAGTTATCTTTATAGTTATCGTTCTTGCTGTGGATGGCCCTTAAGTCTTAGCAAAAGTTAAACTTTATAACCTTGATAAATGTACTGTTTATCCCTGACCTGTGTGCTGTATTACATTAGACTGCAAAGATGATACTTTTAATTTCTCCACCCACTCTATTTTCAATATTTTTCAATTTTCGAATTCAGTGCAAGACAAGTTGATATATTATTATATTTTCTGCCTGTACACCAAGTAAAAGAGCATGTTTTTGAACGACAGTGAGTGGTAGTATTAGCTATTGCTTCTAAATCCAAGACTTGTTGCAGAAAAGCAACCGGTTCTCCAAAATAATGAGGCAAATTTCATCAACATATTATACTGCAGTTTTTACTGTTACTTTTTATGGTATTTGTGGGTTAGGTTGGTGCACCGTGGCTAACAGTGTGAAGTGATGTGGATGCATCATCTGCCTGAAGGCATCATGTTGAACAGTTGATTAAGTCATCAGAATGAGTTTGCTATTTTTAATTCCTAATAGGAATCTCTCTCCAAAGATCATGTTCTTTTGAATGTGTTTGCAGAATTGACTTCCAGTGTTAAGTAACATTGGATCCACTTGTAAAACTCGTAAAATGTCTGTGGTTTTGCTTGCATGTGTGACATAATCTGACAGTGAACAGTACCACAAAGCTTCTTTGTTTTTTTCCATTTAGCAAATAAGGCGGTTTTCTTGTTGTCAGTCAGTTGTCTCTTAAAACTGGAGCATTTCAGAAGTTGTTGCCTTACTAACTTTTTCAACATGAGGACCAAGAGCCAGAACCAGAGCTGAGAACTAGAGGAAGCAAACTGTTATACAAGAAACATAAAAGGAGTGGATACAAGGGTTATCAGCCATGAGGTCAGCTGTACTCATCCACAGTTTGTGAAGGAGTGGAAAAGGAAGGAGGGAAATGGGGAGGCAGGACATGTCTTTGTAGCCTGCTAGTGTTTTATGAAGGCCTGGCACTCACCCAGTTGGCAAAGTCGGGGCATGACGTGGTTGAAACGAGCCTTGGTGCCCCCTCCACAGGCCTCTCGTTGGCACCCTGGCTAACAGGGTCTGATTAGACACTCCGGAGAGAATTGAGTTAAGAGAGAGGACAGAAACGAAGAGAAAAGACAGACATATGCTGTGAAAGGTAGAGTGTTTACATTGTCAACAGATGGTGGGAGGAGAGAAGAGAAGGGAGGAAAAAGACAGAAAGGAGGAGCAACGCAGAGGGAGAGTGGGAGAGGAGGACAGGGCAGGAGGAGAGGGTGAATCTAAGGACAGCTGCACAGACAACTACACACTTTTGACTTTCCTTTGAGCCAGAGAGGTGAGTAAAGATGAATGAAATTACAGAAATGCAGTCCGAGTGATAGATTAAAAGCACTTGGGAAGATATCTTGCTGTAATATGAGGTTGGCAGTGGTGGCTTTGTGAACTCAATGAACTCAGTGCACTCAGAGGAGAGGGAAAAAACAAGGGTTGGCTTGTTACGCGCTTGTTTGGCTGTATTTACAAGCACTGCCATTTGATCAATGAACATCTAACCTCGAGCTCTGTAAACCTTTTAAACATATTATCTACGAATTGTCCAATCTATGGAAGATCAATCAGATGTCTTGTTTTTTTTTTTTTTCGTAGCTTCACAGGGGCTCCCCTATGAAAAGTAGCAGTAGCCGGCAGACTGAGCTTTGCATTGATTGGTGTGCCTGTGTAAAAGTGTGTTTAATAAATACAACCCCACGGGCCAAGACCTGTGTTAACGAATGTGGCTGCTCCTCTCGTAAATCTGTCGTGGGTTGATCCAGGATGAATACCAGTGCATTTTAGTTTGTATATGTTAGCGCGCGTGTGTGTGTGTGTGTGTGTGTGTGTGTGTGTGTGTGTGTGTGTTTGTTTGTGCAGGCTTGCAGGTGCATGTATAGCCAGCAATCCTGGCTATACTGTGTTTCTTTTTGCTGTGTGGTTGTTTTTGCATGCATACATTCTTGAGGTTTTGCCAGCTGCGATAGCTCATAAAGTACGTATCTTAGTTGTTTGTTTTTATGTATTTAATTTAGGCCTTCTCTTAATGTTATAGCATGTGCTTTGTCCCACTGTGCCACATGTGATTTCTGAAATGCTTCCCATCAAGACAGGAAGGGTTTGTGTTCATGTGTGGGAGTTTGAGAGATACATTCTAAGACTGGCTCACAGCTGTCAGCAGGTTCCTTCTTTATGAGGGTTTATTCCTCAGGCTTTTAAGGTGTTCACACATTTCTCCTTTTTTATTCTAGCCACAAGGGTCTTGAGGGTAGGTCAAAGGAAAACCGTCTTTGATTATCTATGTCCCTTCTTCTTATCCTTCACCTCTTGTCCAATATCTTTCTGTCCTTGTTTTTCCTCTGCTTCATCTTCATCATGTTATGTTTGTTACAGTAAGCCTGTTTGTCTCATTTCATAAAGCAAGACTACAGTGATGTATTGTACCCAGCATAATGATATACATTCTCCCATTTACTTTTACCATGCAGATAGTTTGGGTTCATTTGCTCAGGTTTTGAGACTTGTGATTGTAAGTGAAAGGAATTTTATCTGTGGTGCTTACAAAGAGAAGGTAGTGGGATTAGCATTAGCAGTTTATTGATGCCATACTGCAAGACAGTGTGTCATTATCATTGCTGCATGTATTTTTTTTTGTCCCTCCATTAATCCATGTAGAAAAATCTTATTGCAGTGAATTTCCCAAGAGTCTGATTTCTGTGACCTTCTTTATATGCAGAAAAAAATCCAGCTTTCAGTTCACTGAAAGGTTAACATTCACAGAATGAGCAGAGGAAGTGAATTGGAGTGTGCACGTCTTGGTGTAACCTCTCACCCTCATTCCTTCTCACTTATGCAATTAATGAGAAAATAACTACTCTGACTGTGCAAAAGTGATTACATTTCATTTTACCCCCTTTGATTAAATGGGAAACCTGGAGCTATAATTCTTCATTTGTTCTTTTTCGCTGTTATGCCATAGCTTTTTACTCAACTCCCATATTTCTTGTGTATCTGTCCATCTTTGTCCATGCAGTAGTGTTACCCAAGAGCCTTGGGGCGCTGACAGACGGGAGTGTGGAGAGCCCAGCCATGCACCCCACCCCAACGGTGGGCAGACCACCAGGTCAGAGAGGACGGAAGCCAGGCCGCAGGAAAACCAAGGTCACAGGGCCCTGGGGTCAGAAGGCCTCAGCGTTGGGACCACAGAGCATTCAGCCAGGCAAAGACCTGGGGCCCATCAAGATCCCCAAAAAACGAGGGCCCAAGCCTGGCAGTAAGGTAGGCATGAAGGTTTTTAGAGACTCCATCAGGGACAGACGGATCCCTTCAATTTCAGCGTCAGTTCACCCAAATGACAAAAAGCATATATTCCCATTTACATCTGATGATGAATAGCCGTTGAGATAGTTTGGGTTTTATTTTCCCAGGTTTTGAGATATTTGTCAGATGTCTGCCTCTTCCCAATTACGGTGCAGGGAAAAATATTTGGCTCTATGGTGACAGTTTCTATTCACAGTAAGGCTTGAGGATTATCGAGAGTAACTGGGACATCGTTTCTGGAAAGACATGTTGGTTTGACTTTTTCATGCTGCGAGTACCACAGACAAAATACCATTCACGTCCATTATATTGGGATGGCAGAAATCTCAGAGGCGAATATCTCAAAAGTATCACAGCATGAAGAGTTTGCCCCTCTTGACTCTGTGTCTCCTTTGCTCTTTGTTTGCAGCTGGGCTGGGCAAAGAGAGCTGGCTGGCTGGAAGATGCTATGGCTGGCCCAGGACGGCCAGTGACAGGCCCGGGGCGAACCAGGGGAAGACTGCCTGCCAACTGGGCACAGAGGATAGCTCTGCAGCAGGCCCAGAATCAGGCAGAACCTATCAAGATCCCAAAGAAAAGAGGGCCCAAGCCTGGCAGCAAGGTAGCTGTCCCGGACATACATATAAACACAGGCATCACTGGACCGCTGAATATTACATTGTAGCATTTGGCGGTAACCTATCAGATATACTTGTTACAAACCTCATACATCATCTATTAGCATCTCAGGAGTCAACAGCATGTGTTGTCCAGTGCTCACCTTCTTTACTTAGACAAGTTGGTTGATTTTAAAAAATGAACGATAAATAACTATTGTATTAATATGTGACATCTGTTGATAAGCTTGTTATGTATAGCTCTACTCTGCAACATCCCACTCTCGTGTGTTCTTACCTTTCTGACCAGTTAAACTGGCCAACACCTCAAGAAAATATGTTTCAAAGTAGTACGCAAATTGAAAAAGAGTCCATCTTTCCACATGTTTATTGTGTCTTCGGGGAAAATGTATAAATGAATACCATCCCGTGTTTTCCAAGTAAGGCAGATTGAGCTGGTTTCCATTTCAAATGAACTGGGCAAAAACACAGTGGTTGTACACAGCAGTTGTTGGCAGCATCTAGTTTGTGTGCTGGCAAAGCAGGTAGCTGCACTCATCAGGCCCCAATAATGTACTGAGGAGAGATTAATGGAAATACTTGGCAGAGTTATGAAATTTCCTTTTGATCTTTGTTTTGATTTCTGATGTTACAACACAATGGCACTTTGTTTTTTGAGTTTGAATATGAAGATAACAACTAAGTGCAACATAAAGAGTCACATTTGATGCTGTATTATGAACTATTCATATCAAATGTCTTGATGGTAATGAACCAGTAAAAGCTGTAAAATGTCTAAATGTGTGTGTTTGTATCCAGAGAAAACCACGCGTGGTACCTAATCCAGTCCCGACGTCTCCCACCAGCAGTACCCCGGAGCCCGACACCAGCACCGTGCCTCTGGACAATGCCACCATCCCCAACTCTGCACTACAGGCTCCCACAGGTATATGACGTCCACAGACCTAGACATGCTGCCCATTATTATTGATGGGTTTTCCTGTCTGGGATGTTCAGTACATGTTTTAGACTGTGACTCATGCTGTCACACACTGTCACTGCCTCTGTGCTTTTTGAGCAACATAGTCTGACAGATACGGATCATAAAGATGTACAGTACCTTGGTCTCACTTGACACTAGTGGGTAAGCAGAGCAAAAATACAATACCTGTCTGTCAGGTACCAAGCTTTCTGTGATGCAGAGAAACCTGCAAAGTATTGTGAGTGATAAAGAGTTTCTGCTCCTATATTTAATACTTGGAAACAAGGTTTAAAGTCAGCAAAGTGGTGATTTGATGGATTAAACATCTTCGGCTTGTTTTCCTGTCCTGTAGTGTGTGTGTACCTAAACAAGTACGGCAAGGTGGGGCCCCATTTGGACCAACGGCGTATCCAGCAGCTCCCGGACCACTTTGGGCCAGGCCGGGCCTCTTCAGTGCTTCAGCAGTGTGTCCAGGCTTGTGTGGACTCTGCCCACAACCAGGGCACCGTCTTCTCTTGCCTCAAATCTGGCCAAGGTGGTGAAATCATCTCAGGTAGGGATAACATACTGTGTTCCAGTCCTTCTGCAGAAAGTCCTCAAGAAACAGCGTTTTAATGGTTGTGGTGATATCACATCTTTTATTAATTATGCTCCATTAGAGCAGGACGTTGTGCTGTTGTGCATTTATTTATTATTTACTTCCCTCAAAAAGAAGATCTTGCCTTGTTTAGTGTAAATAAAATTTTAATAGCATACATAAAATGTGAGGATCAGAAAACCTTTGAATAAATCCACTCTCACATCAGTGAGAGTGGATTTATTCATTGTTTACTGTACATGTCATTGAACAGCACATGATTTTCTGTTATTTGCCTTGTTTGTCCCGTGCAGCCTACTTTGAGCAGCAGCAGCACACCCTGACCCTGCCTACAGTCAGCAGTGTCACCTACGTTCTCCGCTTCCTTGAAAAACTTTGCCACAACCTTCACTGCGATCCTCTGTTTGGCAGCCAGCCTGTAGCCAGAGGAGGCCTGCACTACAACAGTCACACATACACTACAGGTGAGCACTGCACACTGCTCTGACTGTGTGTTCACAACTTCACTTTGATAATATTCTGGAGGCTCTCATACCATGTTTGGTGCATGCAAATACCAAATTCATCATCATTTACAACAACTGTGTTGAACTTGTCCTTATTATTAGAATGGGATATGTCATAAAACAGACATAAAACAGACTCATTACATATTTATTAGATTAATGACATAATGAACCAACCTTTATGGCAACGCTAGAATTGGTGCTTTAATTGTGTTTTATTTTTTTTGTATGTAGTTGATTTTAGGAGATTAAAAAAGTCCCTACAGATGAAGAAAGTCTGCCTTATTCATGTAGAGATGTCGCCATTAGACCTCCTAAGAAACAAATCTTGAAATGCTCAAGGGAGAGGCGCAACATGTGCCTCCCCTGAGCATCTGTAGACTATGTTTTACACAGCTGCACAAAAGGAAAATAACTTGTTGTAATGTGGGGAATTTCATGGCTGGAGTTTAGATTTCTTGGGAAGATAAATCAGACATGAAAAGAAATTGTGTTGGATACAGTCATACTGACAATAAGCTACCTTTTTGAAGTGAAGTACAAAATGAATGAAATATGATGTTCATTGGCAAGCTGGTTGCTTCGAATGCTGACACACGATGCCGACACAAACCAAATCCATTGCTTAAGAATTTACATATTTGACAGGTTCTGTGTGTCCGCTACTCGATTTGTTCTCCTCCGTATGTGGTGCTTTTAGAGAGGAGGAATTTTGGTGACAGCCTGACGACGGGCCCAGGCCGAGGCACCAAGAGGTTCCTTCAGAACTACAACAGTCCCCTTCCCCAGAAACTGGCCAAAATCCCCCGGCACTCCACTGATGGTATTTTTTGTAATCTTAGTCATTTTATTAAATCTACCGTGTGAGTCATGCCAAATGCCTTTGGACAATGATATTAATGTTAGTCAGAGGACTGTCATGTCTGGATGAATGTTGTTTCTAGCTAGTTTGCTCACTCCGGCTTTAATTCCACTATTAACAGTAATAATTTATTTTTCCTACATACCAGAGGTTAATATGCCAGCTGCTGTGCACTCCCACAGATATGGCCATACCCACTTTGTGCTTTGCAGGATCATTGTATATGAGAGGTGTTCTGCTCCTGGCTCGTAAATTTCTAACTTGTAAAATGCCTTTGGATGGTATTTTTCTTTGTTCTTTTGTTTATGAGTAAAATAAGAATTAGAAACGGACTCAAACCAAAGGATTTCACTGATTAGATAACCCTTCCACTGATGTGTTATAATATTTATTTATTATAATCAGTGGCTCTCAACTGTAATGCTGCACCACGTTTTATATGAGACCTTTTATTCTGTTAATCAACTGCTCTGAGTTGTCCAGTAAAGCCTTATATAATCATATAAAAGGTGCTTGTAAAACAGAAGAGGCTCTTGGCTAAGGAGCAGGGGTATTAAATTCTGGGGCAGGAGGTTAATCATTTAATCATCTTTCAATTTCCTTAGATTTTAATTATGTTAATGGAATATTTGAAGAGATTTATGTTAAAGGGCAGTGTCCCCCTTTTAAAAGGCCTTCCACTTTTACAGAAGGCCAGAACACACTCAAATCACTGCAGTTTTCTCTGAGGGTTACAGACATCTCTGTAAAATATTTTTTTAACATTCAGTATTTTTTGGCTGGTGGTCTCTCTTGGTATTTGGGATTGTTTAAGTATCAGTGTGTTGATTTATTGTTCCCAGGCGAGTCCTTCATGGAGAACAGTGTTGCCGCATCAGAGCACTTAAAGAAGAGCCCTCTCTCTCCAAACTCTACGGGACTGCCGCCCGGACTGAGGTCTCCCTCCAAGCTGCTGCATCACAACAACTTTACAGGTAGGAAGAGACACTGATACAGTAGTTCAGTGCAGTGATATTATAATAAGTGGGCGATTGAACTAAAACTGCCCTATATTTAAAAAAAAGAAAGAAAGAAAGAAAAGTAAAAGAATGCGGCCATGTTGCTTCTGATAACAATGCACAGTGGTTTATCGTACTCTGACATAAGTCATCATCATCATAAGTAATCATGGCGGCTTTCATTTTATCTTCGTGAGATAAACAGCAGAAATACAGCTTTACAAATCAATCTACCAGGAATGTGCGCTTACACGTATTTGATCGGCCAACATAGCACTTTGCCATATGGTGACGCTGCATATTTTTTTGCTGGAGCCTTCTGCATGGATACCCGAGCTGTGACACCGGAAGGCCGCATTCAAATGAATAAGGGACCTGCATTTTGTTCATGCAAGGCAGCTGTCTGCCTGAATGCGTCGTAACACCTTAGAATCAGGAGAATCACTCTGAATGAACTGTAAGTAAGTAGGCTTTTAACCAATACAGTTTTTAAGACTCATAATGATAGATTTTAGCATTTTTGTCACAATATGCTGTTTGCTAGAAATTTATATATTTGCAAGAGGAATAATGTTTACAGACTGTTGGAATTACTTACAGTGGGTAAATAGTGGGATATTGACCATAAACAAGTGGATGGTCCTGTTTTACAATTTGTGTCCGCAGAGACAGATGTGCTCACGCTTGTCAGGGTGTACGGTCCGTGTGGTTATAAATATAGCCCTCCACCGAGGCATTCTCAGACGTGGGCAGATGAGGAAATGTAGGGAACGCCAACCCTCACAGTGGTGATGATGAAAGAAATATAATTTGAGCTGTAGTTGTTTTGACAAAACAGATAAAGCAGGATTTACAACTCCATCATATCAGCACAGGACGCATAGAAGTCGGATTTATTAGATTAGCTCACATGCTAGAACAGCTCTACCAGTTGTTACTTGGTTAATATGTAGTGTTTTTTGTGAATTATATTTTGGTGTTGCAAACTCAAGAGTGTTAGAGCTTGGTCATTTAGTGAATCCTTGTGATAAATTGAAGTAACATAACAGTTAAGCAGATGACATAAACGATGAATGAATCTGAGTGTGAACTTGTGCCTCCTCAGGCTCAGGCAGTTTCCGGGAGAGCCCGAGGCCCAGTGGTCAGGACCCCAACCTGTGGACAGTGGAGGATGTTATGCAGTATATCAGAGATATCGACCCAGTGCTGGCTCCACATGCTGACCTTTTCAGAAAACATGTATGTATTCACTCATAACAATGAAGATGCTTCATACAACTGTGTTTTGCTTTAGAAAATATAAACCTAAACATTTTTCTCTGAAACTTCAAATACACTTTTTAGCTTGTACTATACATAGGTTTTTGTTTCGTACCTTTGCTGCTTTTGCAAAATTGAACTTTTTGGACCATGCCAAATAACATAAAATTTCTTTCACTCCTCCCTCCCTCTGCTACAGGAGATTGACGGCAAAGCACTCCTGTTGCTGCGCAGTGACATGATGATGAAATATATGGGCTTAAAGCTCGGTCCCGCCCTCAAACTCACCTTCCACATCGACAAGCTCAAACGGCCTTGAGGAGGTCAGACGACCAGCAGCAGCCTTCCAAAGGACTTAACTCCAGCTCCACCTCCCTGTTCTGGGATCAGTATATAATGCACTGCATATTGGACATATACTGACCATTTACATGTAGCAGCTTCCATCAGACCACCATATCTGGTATTACATACCCCTGTCCTGACCTCATCCAATGAGGAATGTCTATTTTGTGTAGCACAATCCAGCCCTAAGGCAGCATGGGATACGTAGGATCACCCACTTGTCTGACATCTGTTTTGCATTTCAGTATAACTTGAAGAGTCAAATGTGGCCATTTTAACTGTAAAAGGCTTTTTTTGGCCTGCTTTTATTATGTTACATTTATTCTGTACATTTCATATTTTGTACTTCATGAATATATGGTATTTTTGCCTTTTTCAACGGTTTGTGTTGGATATGCTAAAAGAAAGAAAACCCTAAAGTAAGAAAAGAAATCACTACATTCATCCCAATAGTTGGGAATGCTTCTGATTAATGTCTCTGTTTGAGGCGCAATTTTGCAACTACAACAATATTATGGGGAGAAAAAAAAACATGTTTTATGAAAGGAAAAAAAACTTTATTCTGAAAATACTGCCATGAGGAAATCTGTTTCTTTTGTCTTACTCTGGATGTTGTTTACAATGCCTTGTCTTGTCTTTGTTATTTGTACTTTTTTAATTTTTTATACTATATTATTAGAGTTCCTACATGGAGAGCCCTATCATACTTAACATTGTTCAATAAATATATAATAATTCAACAGTTGGTTTAGTTTTGCTCTGCTACGTCTGCCACGCCTTTTTAAACCACAATTTGTGATGACATCCTGTTTACACTGTCGTGTTCATACTCTGTTGCTATACAAATTGTTTTGTTAACCTATTCTTTGAATTAGAAATATTTTCTCCCTTTAATTTGACAGACCTTTTTATATAGACTAATTATACTGTATACAACATATAAGATTTGACAAATCTGACATTTTGAAGCTCTTAGAGGTGTGTGTGTGTATGTATACATATATACATATTTTAACTATTGAGTTAAAATTAGGAAGTCCATTTAAAATTGTACATGTTTATACATTAATTACTTTGCTATTTATTCATATATTTTAAATATTTTTATTTTGAAGAACAATGTCATCTCCTGTGGGTTTTTCCACTTACAGAAGTTGACCAACAGAGGGCAGCACAGCCCTGTTTACCTTTAAGAAGACATGTCTCCTAGCTGTTTCTCCTTGGGACTCACGGACATGCACTGCCATAGGTGGCCATATCTCCATCTGGTAGACTCAGCATGATAATGTTGGTGATATTTTTATACCACGTAATGCTGATTTCTCACAGTTGTTATTTTGTTGCTTCATTGTCAGTATTTCTCCTGTGTTGTTGTCTTGTTATTTAATTTATTCTCCATTATTTAAAGACTCTCTCTTCAAGATGATCTGCATCTATTGTTCATGTTGTTTCTGGTAAATATGGCTGTCATTGTTTCTGTCAGTACATGAGTGGGCTATTAGGCTTGTGGGCGAAACATGACTTCTGTGTGTCTGCTGAAGCAACTCAGCCCAAGACAGAAAACTCTAACCACATCCTCCTAGTGAAAACAGGAAAACATAACACGTAGGGCTGAAAACAGTGACCAAACCCACTAATTCTAACTGACGTGTGTGTGTGTGTGTGTGTGTGTGTGTGTGTGTGTGTGTGTGTGTGTGCGTGTGTGCGTGTGTGCGTGTGTGCGTGTGTGCGTGTGTGCGTGTGTGTGTGTGTGTGTGTGTGAGTGTGTGTGAGAACAAGCATATGACACATACACACAATCTGTGCTGTGTTTGTGTGTTATGCTCAGGCACATGTGACACGCTCAGAGCTCATGGCTGAAGCCTGTGCTTGTTGATGTGTAATAGTAGCCAAAGTGTTGTGCATGAAACCAGTGCTATTTTTAGAAATAACAGCTCCTCGTGCCACATATTGTGTTTGTGAAGGTTGTGAGGTGAGTTTTAACACTGCAGTGTGATTTTTATCAGGTGCCATTCTTTTTCGCTGATAGGGCTACAGGCAGAGGTCTCTAAGTATTAAGCTGAATATCCAAAACATACAAGCAGTATAGATTGTCGTTATTGTTATGACATACAGTAGAATGCTGTTAGGCACTTTGGGGAAATCCTACCCTCGATATTTACTAACAATGCTGTGCAGAGATCCTGAGTCATCCACTGTGTTTGCCCCAACAGTCATATACCATGTAAAGCAATGAGACAGTTTCAGTGTGTATGAAAGGAAGTTTTGTGGCTTGCAGATCAGTCAAAACTGTGAGAGAAAAACGACTTCACGGTCTGTGCCTCAGGTGTTATAGCATATAAAAATGCCAGTCTGCAGAACCAGCATGGTATGTTGCACTCTGCAGACACGTGTTGGCACAGCTAGAGAAAAACAGTTAGAAAAATAAGGTGCTCAGTCCACCGCCTTCTCTCCACCTGATCCCAGAATTCCCAGCATGCCTCTGGGCTGTCAGTTGAGGTGCTTTCAGTGAGGGGCGAGGGTCCTGGTGTGCCTGCGAAGCCCTGAGGCCTCAGTTGAGAATGAATTGTACTTGAATTTCTTTGTCAGGTTGATCTTTGGATCATGTTTCCCAGATTGTTAAAAAGTCCTGGGCTTGTATGTATTGTTTCCTCTGGCCGTGTATAAAATGTAAATGCCTCAAAAAGAGAGTGCACAGGATGAAACATCAGTTATTCTGAATATTGTCAGACTGACTAACTGTCACTGTTTCAGGCTTGTTATTTTGTTTTTCAATGCAAACTCAGGGTTTGTTTTACTACATAATGAGGGAAAAAAGAAAATGGGATCACATCCCAGAGGAACCATGACATCTCTAAGAACTCTGCCCAAAGCATCAGTTTTTCCTTTTTCCTCAGAAATTATGTTTGTAAAACACGACACTGACAGCTGCGTCTACCTACAGATGTTTCTAAAATCACATTTGATTTTACCACTTTCCGTAAATGAGGCTGCTTCGCTTGTGACTTCTGATTGATTGATAATATCTACCAAGAACTGTGTCTTGACGTCTCTCACCCCAACACACTCACCCTGTCCTGGCCCTGTCTACAGATGGTGTGGGCCAGCTAATGTCAGGATTTTCCTCCAAGGAAAATTGGTCACATGGTAGCGTGGGTATTATTTATCAGTGCATGCAAAAAAAAAAAAGGCCAGAAATCACACGTAGATGGACACAAATATGTGGATTAAAAAAATCACTCGCTGGCAAATACAGTCAAAATGCATATGGTTTTCCTTGGCATAAAGACACTGATTTTGCAGTACATGTAGATTTCACCTGCAGGATAACACTTGCAAAGCCTGACAAGAACTACTCTCTTGTATTAATTCCACCCCCAGCCTATAGCCTGTTACTCTGTCTTTGGTAGCATGTGCTTGCCACTGTCACCAGATTAGCACGCAGGCTTAAAGCCCTGCTCACAAAGACACTGTGTACAGAACATAGCCTGCACTAATACTGTTTCCCTCTTTTCTAACCTATGAACCTGTAATTCTCCCGGGCTGAGCCGAACGATTTTCCTGCTCACATTAAATAAGACTGTGTTAAATTAAATTGCAACTACAGGAGGTGAGCACAATAAAATAAACTTCTCTACAACACATACAATCCAGTGAAGTGAAATTTATGATGTTCAATCTTTGTTGAGACTGTCAGATTCAACTCTAGGTTATATTATACAGTAGGGTGTAATAATAGGAGCACCTCGGTTATTTAACACCTTGCTGGCAAGGTGTCAACAAAAATGTAACATTTTAAGATTTAAAAGTGTAATGTTATTTTCACAGCTCTTATTTAGATTGTATCACATTGTACAAGTGTTGCTGTTACTGTGCCAACTCCCTGTTAAATGTTAGTATTTCTTTATAATGTGCTTGACAGGCTTTGACACATCAGCGTGCCAAACAATAAAGTAGTTTGAAAGGCAATTTAAAATTATTTCTATGGCTGAATTGGTTTGAATTACATGATTAAAAAAACCCTTCAAACTGGTAATCCGTGTAGTTAAAAGGCTATCAAATAAAACACACGCTAAATAACACTTTAACAAGGGATGTTATCTAAAATCTCTACTTGGTATGTGCTGACAGCAGCAGGGTTTACATTCTGCCACAATTGCAAAACTGCATCTCTGCTCAGTTTGGTTGAACTGTGTAAATCACACAGGCCTTAAATATTTACCACCTTTAGACATTGTTGGGACACCTCGATGTGTTTGAGCTGCCTCGACGGAGAAGTGTCAGCTGTGTGCAGGAAAATAAATTATTTACACCCCCTCCCCTTTACTTCAAAGAGCTGGCAAACCGCTCAACCCTCAGATTTGGGGAGGGGGGTCAGAGGAGGAGTTGCTAGTCACTAGGCAACGTCGGTGTCACCTGCCCCGACATGCCAGACTCAGCCACTTACCTCTGCATGCACAAGGTACATAGCTGCATTTAAAAGCCCCATCTGCAGGATTCACGTGGAAAACAAAACAATTACTGAGACACAGCTAAACTATGCGGCTCCAGGAAAGAAAGTGTGATGTGATTAGTGCCCCCCCCCACCCCCCACCCCATGTGGGAAAGAGGAAGGGTTTTGTTGCTTACAAGCTGAGTCGCTGAGCTTTTACTAAAGAGCCCAGGAGCAGAATCCAACAGTGCAACAACTGATGTTTTCCACTGGGGGCCTGTTGCATTGAAATGTCTGTGATGCGTTAGCTATCCTTTTTTTTTTTTTTCTTCTTTTTTTTTTTATGAGGTGGGTGTGTGTGTGTGTGTGTGGGGGGCACTTTAAGCAAGGGGAGGGAAAAGCAGTGTCCAATAAGAATACATGTCAAGTGGAGATACAAGGTGACTGTTCAACTAGAAAATCAGGAAGTTCGGCTTGAGCAACATGTCCACTGAATGAACCCTGCCCTGAGGGATCTGCTGTTTATTTACCCCCTGCCAGCACACACTCTTACACACAGCCACACACACAAAGTTAACACGAAACACGCCAAAATCCTCTAAACTCTCTTGTTAAAGCAGACAAGTTCAAACCTGCCCCCTCTTCACACAATATTCACACCAGATAGAGCCATGCCCCTTGCTGTCAACAGATAACTCATCCTCTCATCTGGGAAACTCGAGTCTGATTCTCACTTTCATTGCAAATTTCACTCTTTGCTTTACAGTCATTGACACCGAGGGGATTCTTGAAGTGTTTTTTTTTTATTTTTTATGTCAAAATTAGCTCTCCAATGAGATGGTAACACTCAGTTTAGTAATACCGTTTCAAAATGACACAATCTCCAGAACATCAGTTATATTTTCTTGCTGCTCTTTCACTACTGGGGTGTCCTCATTGAACCAAAGATGGATCCGCCATAGTCTACCAACACACTGTAGGTGTGGGTGTAAGGATCACAATGAACAGAGTTGAGACATAAATCCTTTATCTTCCCCTGGCTCCACACTGATATTGAGGTATCCCTGTCTGCCTGTTTGATCAGGTTGTGTGCTGATGCTGTGAGTGTGTGCAAGTGAAGACCTGGCCATGCGTGACAACAGCAAATGACCACCTATCTGTCACTGGCGCTAGTGAATGAGATTATCATGAGCTCAGGCTTGGCAACAGCTGGACCAGAGCCCGGGATGAGAAAACTAGACAGTACTCAATGCATAGAGAGTTATAAACTTCATTCACAGATATGGGGCAGAGGAGAGGAATGTAATCTGGATTGCATTTAGCATACCTCGCATGATGTTTATTACAGGTTTTCAATGGAATCATAAAAGTGTTGCGGGAAAACCCAGCTACGAAATCCCCGACGACGAGAACAAAAAAATCCCTCAAACTAATTTCTAATTGTAAGCTGGAGAAATCCTTACATTTTCTCTTCCCCCCTTCTTATCTTCTGTCTCTTTCACTCTGCCTGTCTGCCTCTCTATCACAATGTGGCTTTTGGTCTCTGACTTATATAGAGAAAACAGCAAGCTGCCACAGGAAGACGCAGTCTTGTGTTGAGCAGTTGCTGTGGGTGGGCTGAAAACGAGAGAGTAAGAAAAACAGAAGTAACTGTAAACGTCTCTGAGTGTCCCACCCTGCTTAGCCTGCGTCTAGACTGGCCTCTGTGAGGCAGGCGGCAGTCATAACAAGGGATTGGGAGAGCAAACAGGGCCGTTTGGCAGAGTTAGCCATTCGTCTATGGAGTCACAATCAAGAAACAAAACCTCTGCATTTAATTGGGGCTAAACAAGGAGCTCACAGTGCAGCATACAATTATGAGATATATGAGGAGACAGAGTTCTGACAGTGTGCCAGCCTGCCCCATGTGCCACACACCAGAAGACCATCTCACCAGATTGGTACTGGGCAAGGGACCCACAACCGTTACTAAGCACCGTGCCAAGGCTGTTGGCCTACTTATGAGCCATTCTCTTGACAGTATCAAGCCAAGAAGATCCCCACACACACACCCTTAAGCAAGTCTTTGTTACTTGAAACAAGCCCGTATTCAGGCCAACATATTTCAGTTTGGATCATCCATGATACCTTGTTTCAACTCAACTCATCGGCCTTTAACACAATTGGACAAATAGGAAATATATAAAGCTGCTTTGAGAGCAGAGTTGATTCAGAAATTGAGCAAATCAGCAAACACTATTCCTGGTTTCAAACAACATGCTCTCATTTGCCCCTCGTTACTCATGATGCTTGCTAAAGATGCCTTTGTTGACAATGTGAAAAGCTAAATGCGGTGGTGACATTCCCAACATGACCTCAATCAAGCATTTTCATAGCCCGCAGGCACATAACAATCCAACCAACTCAGCCACTGCGGAGAATCTCTTTACCCTCATTTCATAATGAACGCAATTATACAAGGGAAATTGTTTTACTCTTCCAACTGGCTGTGGCGTTAGGCGGAGAGGGGTTGTTTTGAATTTGCATAAGTCATTTGTTCAAAGTTATTGTTCAAAGCCAATAGTCTGTTTTTTCTGACCGTCCGCTGGTTGACCTGGGAAAAGGCAGCACTGTCTTTGAGTCAAGGCTTACAAGCTTTAAGTCAGTTAAACCCCCATCAAGGTAGGCATTCTTTGGTCACCTCCCCCAACCACACACACACACACACACACACTCACATTACTCTTTACACACAGCAAAGAAACAAATGTTTGGGGTGCTAGAGAGAAACCAGTGTTATTTAAATGCCACTTTTGTAAAACCACCAACCTTTGTGGGAATATTTTCTCCGCCTTTAATGTCAATGCATGGCAATTGTTTAGCTAATCACCACAGAATAAATGTTAAACAGTAAATCCCATTTGGATATCACTACCTGGCATGTCATATCAGATCTACTCTGATATAATACAGCTGCTCTTTTTCTAACCAGTGAGAAAAACATGTAATTATCACCATATGTCAATCATACCCCTGTTAGTGACACTGGTTTTTTTTTGGCGATGAAAATGGTGAATTAAGGAAAAGATTGGCTACTGAAACCCAAGGAGATTTGACATAGAGGAGATATCCTTCTCAAAAGCATAAATATTGCATCTGTTTAAACATTTCCATCCCAGACTTAAAAGAAACTGAGGTTTCCCTTCAGCCACAGGTTAACCTAAGCACTTAGCTAGCTCTCCACTGCCCGGGGGAAGAGCTGTGCAATGAATGGAAAAGCAGGCCACACTTCTATCCAGGCCATCTTTATTGATCCTCAAAACCCCTTTCACAAAGACCAACCCCCCCGAATCTTGACCACAAAAAGGGGACAATATAAACAACCAATAAATAAGAATCTGCGTGATTAAGGCGGTTCTACGTCTCCAATAGAACACAACAGTGTGGACACGTTGGAGTTATACAGCTTCATACAGTACAAGCAGGAGATTTTCGAGAACATCACATCTAAAAAGGCAGCACTTTAACAAAAGTGAACCATTTTTAAAATCTGGATGAGACTCCCATTCAAATGAGTTACCATTGTACTTCTGTCATGTCTGACTTTTGTGATAGAAAATTCAGGCTCTTTTTAGATGACCTTGTCATCTGAGCTTATTTTTAATACTAGGCCAAATAGAATGGGAAAAAAATCATGAGCAGTGAACTTGAATTTAATTTCCTCCCCCATCCTACTCTCAGAACAAAAAATTATTAAAGCCACTTGGTTCCCAAAATGGAGAAGGTGGTTGTTCTTTATATCAGTTTTCTCAGATAGGAATAAATAAATACACCTTTTTACTGGTAAACTGTCATGGAGTCCAAGCTTCGAGGCTACACAGTGTCATAGCATTGTTCAGAGTGGCTTTTAAGAATTTCAGCATTTCTTTGTTACATTCATGTCCAGGAAAATGGGAGAAGCAGAACTAGGCCTTAAAGCCAGCCACCCTCTGGCCACTAGCACGTGTGAGACTCAAGCACTGTGCGTTCACTGTGGATATCCAGAGTTCTCTTCTGTGCACCCTGTGCCGCAACTTGGTTTAGTTGTAAAGGGAGGTGCTCACAAAATAAAAAGTGAAGAGATGAGCACCCTTCAACCATCCTGGACAATTCTCACTCTTCTGTGTCCGTTTGTGCCCCTTTGCAAATCAGGTCCTCTCAGCAACTAACGGTGCTGGGTTGCTGTTTGCTGACAAAGTCTGAGATGAAGTCAAACTCATTCTGGCCCAGGAAGAGTTCTGGCAGCTCCTGGACCCGATCCAAGCCCAGCTCCATGACCAGCGAGGTCAGGACCTCCTCGTCGATCATATCCGCATCCATGCCGTTCAGGGCCAGGGCTGGCCCAGCCATGTGCTGCATGTTAGCCAGCTGGGCCGGGTTCATGCGGTACTGGGCCGTGGGCCCCATGTGGTTCCCACCCATAGGCCCCAGTGGGTGTCCATGGTACTGGGTGTTGAGTTTCTGCAGCTGCATGCTGGCCATGAGCTGTTGGGATGTTAACCCTCCATTCATGAACTGTTGTTGCTGCTGCTGCTGCTGTGGGTGCTGGGCTTGTTGCTGGTGTTGCTGGTGTTGCTGTGGATGCATGTGATGCTGCTGCTGAGGGTGATGCTGTTGCTGCTGGGGCTGGCCATTATACATCATGTTACCAGAGGTCATCTGGTGGTGACCCATCTGGGCCCCATTCAGCTGTCCATTCATGGGTCCGCCCACCATGCCCTGTCGCTGCCTCATGGCAGTCTCCATGTTGGCCTGGGCACCACCGTAGTGCATCATCTGGCCATTGGGCAGCGCCCGCATGCCCTGCTGGTTGGCATGCTGCTGGTGACCTGCCTGCAGGCCGCCATTCATGCCCATCCTGTAACCGTGGAGACTGGCGCCCGCTGAGCTGTGATTCATGGGCATCATCAGATGGTCTGCCATGCCTCCTGTCTATGAGAAGAGAGGAGACACTGTTAGGACAATGCAAGGAGCAAACAAGATGTTTGGAACCAGTAACAACATTTCGGAGTATGGTGATCAGGGTTAATGCTGGCATGGCATGCACATAGTTAGCTGTCCATGTGAACCAGTATCAAACTGGTTTAAGATACACAATAGTGTTAATGTTGCCATGTGTGATGTACATTGCTGTGCTCCAAACCAATGTCATATCCTGTCTATTGATTCTTTTACAGTGACCACATCATTCACCTTCGTTGAAAATGAAACAAAGATGTATTTCCATTTTTTTTTTTATTTATTTTTTTTTTATTTCCTTCTAACGTGACAATTCCACCACAAGTTCACCCACCGAAAACGCTTCCGGGGAAAAAAATATCTGCAAGATTGTTTTGCCTATTGGCGAACACTGGAAGCCTTCCTGGTGTGTTTAGTCTTCCTAAAACCTCCCCTCTTTGTGCCAAGGTATGAACGCCCAGGTTGAAATTACAGGTTAACATACACTGTTTGGGTGCATTTTACAGCCGGATAATTCGTCCTGGACGGGATCGACAAAAACACGGGAAAAATACGTGCATCGCGTAATACATCGCTTAAATCCCATCTATGTTGCATGTCAGCTGAGGCAGAAAAATCTGTTACATTTTACGCACGTAAGGTTGCAACAAAGAACACTGACATCATGCAACATCTCCCCAACAGCTGAATCACCACATTTCTAACAAGGCAGAAAATTCAACAAAGGCTTCGCGTTTCTCCGCTTACATTGTCTCGATGTGTTTAAATGTTTGTATTCAATAATTCCTCCGCGACGTTGTGGAGTGATATTATCCATTTTGTTCATCTCGAGTTTGAAACAGGGGAATGCAAACAATGGAGCGGCAGCAGCAGTAGCAGTCCCTGAGACCACCACACACCAAAACCCCCCAATTTCTCCAAAAAATAAAGCCGATAAAAATCACTTACCCGTATCCGCTCCGTTTTCACAAAGTTGCGCGACTTGCTTCAGCTCCGTCTTTTAAAAACAGTTATCCTCTGCAAGGCAAAGCTCCTTTGAATTACAGTATGTATTCCACAGGGTTACGCTTCATGCTCAAGCGGGGACGGTGTGCACAAAGACTGCCGCATCAGATCTTGAAACGACTGCCTATTTTCTGGGTCAACTCAGGGATTATGTACATCTAAAAAGCTCAGAGGAAGGCAGTCGGGGAGAGGTGGAGCCTCGGTCCTGCCTCTTCTTTGTTCCTATTGGCCCTACTTAATATAATTGTGCATGGGCGTAGAAAAAAAAGGGCTGTTGGAGAGCTGTGACACAGTAGCCAATTTAAATACCCTCCTCCCCACTGTTTCTTTTTGAAGGAATATTTGGACATCTTGTTTGTCTTCATAAGTGTCCGCTGCTGTTGTGTTTGAATTAGTGAAATACAAGTGCTGTCATTAAGTTTTATTCATTTAGATAGATAGATAGATAGATAGATAGATAGATAGATAGATAGATAGATAGATAGATAAATAGATGGATAGATGGATAGATGGATAGATAGATAGATAATTGTTTTTTTGTTTGTTTCTATTTTTTATGCACGTGTGTAGGAGTCAGCATACATGCTTATATCTGACAGTGAGTGTCAAAACTCCATAACACTGGAGTAGAAATTCTAGTTCTCAACTTGGCTGCACCTACTTATCTATTTGGCCTATGCGTGTGTGGTGTAGCAAGAGTGTTAGTCTGGTATGTGCATGCACACTTCATCTCCAGGATGACTGAGATCACTGTTGGTCCATGTGACCCACCAGTCTGCTGTGTGTTCGCCTCAGCCAGGCAGTGGAGGGAGGGCAGAGGAATGTAGCCTGTGTGCTATTCTAGGCCACTCTGGCTGCAGCAGCAGTGTAACTACTGCTGTGCATGGATGCCCGTTTGCCTCGTTTACGTGTACGGACTATGGATGCAGGCGTGCGTTTAATGTTTCCGTGTGCGTGCGTGTGTGTGTGCGTGTCTTTCTGTGTGTGTTTGCACCTCCACTCTGCAGATGCACGTGTCTCTTGATTGCCCACTTCAGGACGAAGGCCTCTTGCCTGCAATTGCAAATGAATGGAACCACTTTGGGAGAACGAGCCAATCTATTGTTGGGGGAATTCGTCTATAAATGGGCAACCGCTGGCAGGCGTTTGTCATTGTTTGACATTGTCCGGTCACTTTAAGCTAGTGTTAATAAGCCACTCCCAGGTGTGGGTGCTTTCTGAGAAACTCACCCAGCCAGTCAGGCCAAACAAAAGACAGAATCAACATAAGTTTTGGTTGTACTGTGATGAACACTCTTTTGGCAGAGCATATGTGCTGTGTAAGATTACTGTGACCATATGACAAACAAACATTTTAAAATGTATCAAAACAGTCTTTAGTTTTATCCCAGGGCCAAAAACTCCTAATAGTGTCATTTGCATTAAAGAGCTGAGGCAACATGCCCAAACCTTCTGGAGCTCACCAATCACATCACTGTGTCTGTTTAAAACCCAAGATATTTGCATGAAATTCCAATCAGCCATGATTGTGGCGGAAGATATGCGTTTTGTAATTATATATCCATTGTGTTGCCGTAATTAGGCGGAGGATACACTGTCAGTCCTGTCCCTGAAATACCTTTTTGTATTTTTCTATATATTGTGTATGTTTCACAGACTTATCCACATTTCAGACTGTAGTATATGGTTTAGAGGAGGAGCCTCTGCGCACCTTGCCTTAAGCCATGTATTGATTTCTACGCTTATGCGAGAGTGTGCATGTGTGTTTGCATTTCAAGGAGAGAGCGCAAAAGAGAGAGAGTTCATGCAGCTGCGTTTACAGGGACAATAGGCTGTAAGTGTTGCTTCCATTCCCAGCTTGGACACATCACACTGCCATACTGTAAAACATGCAATAAAGATGCTGCTGTTGCATGTTGATTTCACACAGGTTTAACCAGTGAACAAAGTAGTCGCTTAGCTTCACATATTTGTATTCTCATATTCTCAACAAATCAATATGAGCCATTTCAACTTTTGATGAGCACAACAGGCCTCAACTCTCACAGCAGATAATATTTGCAGCCGGTAAGCTAGTTTCGACACCAGTCTGAGCACAACTCCGCCCTACCTACTTGGGCTTGGTCACAACAGTTGACATACTCTGTTGGTGCATCATCTGCCTGCATTTTATTACCACTGTCTGCCTGGGGTGACTGCATTACTTCCAGCAATCTTCCAACTTCCTGCCTGTTAGCTCCAAGGCCCTTCATGTCAGACTTCAAGCCGACAGACAGTCTGTAGAGGCCAGTGTTCATTGCCCCTCACCAGGGTCGGGAAGTGTGTGGTTTTGCAAGTTTGTAGAGGAGAAGCTTAAAGAAACGTGACACCCACAACTAAAGAACAAGGAAATGGTGGAACAAGATGTTCCTTTTGGCAGCCAGTCAACAAGCTAACTCTGTTTTGTTGGTCCCTCGTGTACATACCAAACAGAGATAATGACAGAAGAGATCTATGTCAGCAGTGCATGTGCATTGTCCTGCTTGTGCACGAGATGAACAGTCTCTGAAAAGGTGTTGCTTCCGCCATGGGCCATATAATTGCATTGCTCATTACCAATGCCCTGTATCTTTGGTAAAGGTTAGCTATCAGCTAGCAATGGGATTGTTTTGTTTTTTTTATCCATTATATTTATTCTGTTTTGAATATAGCAAACTCATTCTCATTAGGTACTGTGGTTTTAATAGTTAAAACTTGTGATTATAAACAGATACAGTTCCACTCTGCATTTGTTATTTTTTTCTCCCACATCATTGTTCTAAGCTAGTCTTCTACTTCCCGATGAGTCCTGGGGGGTGAGAAAGTAGCAATGAATAAAGAATAGTTATTTGCTAGAAGAATTATGGTGTGTTTTAATGATAAAATTCTTACGTATAAATTGAAAAATTAGTATTAGAAATTTTGTGTTTTTGTTTTAATTCTTCAAATGTGAAGAGCCTGTTGTCATTGTATGCTGAAATTCAGTTGTTATAGGTGCAAGATATTCTTAGTTTTCCTGGAAACTAGAAAATTATTCATTTATATGACATCCTGTGGACCTATACTCAAAAAAGTAACATGAAAAAAAGATACACTAAGATCCACAAATACACAAAATCCTTTTGTATTTAACACAAAGTGCAAATATTTCTAGGAGATACATTACAACTAAGTTTGTGGTTTCATTACCAGAAACTTATTTGAAGTTTCCCTCATGATATAATTTGTTTACTTTGCTTACAGTATTATCTCTTCCTGCAATGCTTTACACCAAACCCTGTGTGAGTTTTACTGCATTTACTCTGTGCAGTAATACCTCTTTCTATGTTCTGCCGGCTGAGATGAGTGACTTATCATGCGTTTAAAGAACTGGAAGATTAGATGGACAGACTGATGGGTAGCTACGCTTTGCACTACGCACTGCAGTAATCATCAACCAGCAGATACTGAAGTAATCACTACAGTCATCTTTAATCTCTGTCACAAACAACTAATAGCCACTGATCTAAGACCAGCTGACTCAATCCTACCTACCTGACTAATCCTCCCAGGACTGTCTCTGCCTGCCAGTAATGACTGGCAATGTTCGCAGTGTATCAAGCCTTATAGCTGGTACAAACATGTGGGTTTATAGAGGTGTAGCCATATGACTGAGTACTCAGAAAATGCAGCCTTAAAATACACCGGTTTCACTTGTTTCATTGCTGGTATAGGGAACAATTGGGAACAGTGTGTTGGCTCATCTCAGGTAAAGCAAATACTCACTGTATGTTTTAATACCTGGAAATTATTTGGGGCCTCAGAAGTTAATGGAAATAAAAAAAACATTAAATCATTAATTTCTGCTGCGTCTAATTGGTGATGTCTGAGTTGAATACTTTTCACTTGTTGCACTCACTTGTTGTAAACCAGACTATTATAACATGCTTAAAATAATGCTTGAATACAAATGCATAACACACTTTTCAAAGCATCCCAGAAGTTTGCTCTCAAGACCTTAATCCAAGACATAAATGAACTATATAACATTAAACCTATTAATGCCACACAGCATCAACATGAACTGACAGCCACCTTATTCAGTAGGACAAAGTATGTCCTAGTATGTACATTTCCCCTAAGATGTGAAACCAAAAGTCAGCTTGCCTCTCTCTCTCTCTCTCTTTGTGTGGGGGAGGGTTGTTATTGTTCTGGTAAATGAGAGAGTCTCTAGTCTCTATAAATACTCCCAAGGCTTCCTTCTCCATCTCAACCACCAATCAACAGTCACTGTTCAGCCAAGCAGCTGAGAGAGGGCAATAAGCCTGAGTCAAGGCTAACGGGGGAGGGAGTGGGGGAGGGTCTGACTCAAACATACCGTGGGGGAGAAGTGGGTGAGGGACTTTGCGAGGGAGGAAGGGGGGAGAAACCCAGTAACTGCCACTCACAGACCTGAGGCCACAAGCGGGGGTGATGCTTGAGAGAAAGTAGTGATTTGGTGGGAAGGGGGTAGTCAGAAGGTAACACATTAAAGGAGCTTTCCAACAACTTTTGTGATTGTTCCATGTAAAGTTAAGTGAACACTTTTTTCGCCAGCCATGAAGAACTTCAGTCTGTGAGTGCTTGATGGTGCTTGACTGGCTTGTTTTGACACACTTCATACGCCTTGAAAAGTCACAATAGGACTGATCACTACTTGACTTCTAACAAGATTTAGTCAAGACAATCTGAGAATGTAGCTGGTATGAATGGGCTCATAGTTGGTCTGTAAGGGAAAAAATAGGTTAGTATAATAGTTTAGTTAGTATATATAATTTAAATCAATATCACAAGAGTGAATAAATATATGTCCAATGAATGCAAAATTATAAAATACTCAAACCGATGCTTAATGCAATTAACTCGGTTCCACTGTTACATATTATAAAGCACAAAACTCTTCACACACATTAAACAAAATGTGCAGTAATTATTATTTTTTATTTAATTACAGCTTGTTCAGATGTATTGATTTGGACAAATGAGCAGGTATCTGTACAATAATAACACGGTAAAGTCATATACACAATAGGATCCCACAGAGAGGCAATATTTGGCCGTATTAAATTATTGCACAGCCCCGCAATAAAAGGTCGGGGGTATGCTGTAATTGAACTGGTTTATACATGGGTTGACGACACGTTGGAAGGCAAAAGTGTTTATAGTTGTCCTGGACGACCACATTCAAAGACGGCGCGAAAATGCTGTTGAAAATCCACAGAGAGAGGCGAGACACAGTCACCATGCCAGTGTAGGTTAACAGCGCAATGTTCCCTCTACTGATGCCTTAAGGGTCTCAGCATGCTTCAAAGAATGTGCTTGTCAAATCGTCTGATATGTCGCATCTGAAACAGCATTTGTGACAGCAGAATCATGGATGTGTGGGGGCTCTGTCTAACAATTTTCTGTAGTCTCCCCAAACAATCATGCCAACTTTATGCAGCGATTTTCCATGTCTGTGTGCAGAGGTGTCAAACTAAGGGCTGGATTATGCTAGAAAAGAACTAGTTTGTAAGGTGTGATGAAACAATGAAATACAATCTTGGAAGTTGAGTTTGAATGACAGATTAATTTAAAGGCTTATCAGGCACCAAAACAGCGCACAGTATTTTTTATAGCTCAGATAGGGTTTTACAACTGAAAGTCATCACCACAATAACTATTGCATCTTTTGCCGCAATGATTGCGAGGTAAACAAATGTGCCATTCAATGTGCCACCAGGAATGTGCTCTTTTGGCCAACTTAGCGCCTTTTTGACCAATGACATTGCTTCGCATCAAGAGTTAAGCCTGGTTTCTTGACTGAACTTCCCCCTAAAGTCCTCTTCTCTCTTTCCTCACACAACTACATCCACAAACCCAAGCTCAACACCACGTTTGCCACAGAGGACAGACTGTCCAAAATTATGCACCATTATCCCCATTTGTCTGATTTATCTTCCCATTTGCCAGCCCCTCCCTTCTCTGTGACAGCAGGCCTCTTTGCCCACAGCTGCGAGTGTGGCCATTCGGAACAGGTATAAACACTTTTGCTTTTAGATGTGGTCAGGTGGCACGTCACATGACTTTGATAAAGCATACTGAGGCCTTGAGTGGTAGAAGGAAGAGAGTTATCATAATGTCTAAAAGAATGCAAAGTTCCTGTTAGCTAAGAAAACCGAGACCATGGAGGGATGTCTGAGGCACCAGATAACCACAGCAACAATTTCCCTGCTACAGCTGAGTATTACCATGATAGCAAAGACATGATAAGTAGTGTTAGTGCCTGCAGGTGTTCACTGTCTCCAGTGGTGACTTAATGCAAGCTATACAAACACGATTGGAGTTCTCCTTGGTTTCATGTATCCAGTCTTGGCTCATTACCAAGCAGTGTCAGTCATTTACAGTCAGCACCACAAGCCCACTGCCTGCATTTCCAGGCAACACCATTCTTCAGCATTTACTAGCCTGAGGGATCATTGTCGACACAAACACTAATCATGTCCCCTTCACTGCACTTCCTGTCTTACAGCCACCGATGACGTTTCGAGTTACCTCTAGGAACATGCACATACAGAGCAGGAGTGTGGGGGATGCACAGGCTAAATGGACAACAGGAGCTAACCCAACCTGTCAAACAAGTAGCTTTTATGAAAGGAGGGAGTGGGAGAACACAGTGACGATGTGAAGAATGACCTATTAATCATTCATTATCTCCCAGCACTGTTAATGAGGTGACGACTCTTAAATAATTAGCAATGTGACTGAAGCATACGTATTTCCATAGCGGTAGCCTCAGGACATGGAGGGCATTGGGGACGAGTGGGGAGCAGAATATGGGATGCACCGGGCACAAAAAAGAACAGCCCCCACACCAGCTTAGCAAACAATAACTGTCCTGATAGGGGGCTCTGGGAGGCATGGGCAGAGAGATAGAGATGGACAGTAGAGAAGAGAGATAATGAAGCTATATGCAATACTGGGACAAGAATGAGCCAAGGAGGAAATAACACATTGAAATAGTTATGTCTATATGTAAGTGGGCGTTTAAGTTGTTCACCCAGCAGCCTTCATTAGCCGTCTGTCTCGTTTCAAGAGGGGCAGGCCAGGGCCTTCAGGCTTTTCTAACACACAAATCAACGGGGAACTGCGGCCGACTAGCACCCCAGCCTGCCATGGGTCTATTCATCTTGCACAAAATACACAAAAGAGCAGACCATGAGCCACATTCTTGACATCCAACCTCATCACCCCCACTACCCTCCCACCCCCCCCGGCCCTGACTAGCGCCCCTCCCCCAGTGCCTCACACCAGCCAGGGCAGACAGGAGCTGCTATGCTACACTACCTAACTGGCTGCCTGACTGGCTGGCTGGTTGGAGTTGTTTGGTTGGTGGAGGAAGGGATGCATGGAGGAGAAGGGAGGGTGTGGGAAAGAGGGGGCAGGGATGTTTTCTCTTCAGTCAGCTAATTGACTCACAGATGTCAGGAGGAGTTGTGTTTGTGGCAAGGCTGAAGCGCCCTGTGACACTCTTCCCCACAAACATAACACCCTCTGCACACGCATGCAGCCAAGGATTGTGCACTTGCCCGCACACATGCATGCACATGTACCTGTGGCCTTACTGCCTGCGTCTCCCACTCTCAGGAGGGCAGGGGGAATTCAGAGGTGGCTTTGTTCACTACTCTAAAATAAATCTCAAGGCGTAAATATAACAATGATCTGTAAGGCAGATCTGACTGTAGCTCATTCTCACAAAAACACCAGGAACTAACAGCCTTTTGTGGACAATAATGATCTGGATTGTTCTGGGCATAATTTCATTTTTCTGTTCACCATCTGGGGAGCCTCTCTGGCTGTCAAGCTAAAGCAGGTCTCATCTACTGATACATTGGTGCAATAACACTTGAGGCAGTTCAAACGCTGTACAACCTATGAAATGACCTATTTTCAAGCCGAGGTCTCATGTCACGCCATGTTTGCACAGTGCAGTTTCATCTGCTACATGTACGCACTGCACAATTCAAATGTCTTTTCAGAACACCCAAGCCACTGACAGCTGTGTGTGTGTGTGTGCGTGCGTGTGTGCATGTGTGTGTGCGTGCATGTGTGCGTCTGTCATCATGTTCACGTGTTTGTGTGTCCCAAGTAGACTGCTAAACAGCTGAGTCCAAATTGAAAGTCAGTGCTGTCACTCCCTATATTTACCAAATGACTCACTCACAGCAGAAATCTGTTTGGACACACAGTTAGTATTCAAGCAGTTGGTTACAACGTCTTTGACAGCAGCAAAATAATTAGGAGGGAAAGTGTGGGTGACTGAGGAAAATATTGCAGAATTACAGTGGTGGTCTGCTCATACACTAAAATACAGGCAGGTAGAACAGGCTACCTTTGGCCTCTGGGGTGGTGATAAAAGTACAACTAAGTTCTAAAAGGTTGTATCTTTTAGAGTGTATTCGATAGCAGTTGAAGGATCTGTACATTTTCAGAAGTATTCTTCCCCCAGAGGGACATTCAGGAAAGCAATCATGCTGTACTACCAAGAAAACACAAATCATGCATTATTGACTTCCCCCAAAAGCTCTGTGCCTGGCCGAAGTTCCCCCTATGGTCTTTGTGCATTGGTCTTCCCATCATGAGGTCCGTTAATGGTTAGTGGTTTTTCCCTTGGCATATACTTGGTGTAGATCACTTGATGTATCGAGTATTTAGAGTTTTCCAGTATCTGGTGTTGTGCACCTTTCAGGCCACAACGTTGTGGCCTGCAGGACATAATAACATGATATGCCGGTACTGAATACAAGTAAAACAATATTATCCTCTCAAAATATGGAGCTGCAGGCTACATGTAGCTGATAACTTCTTGAACTCAAGAAGTGTTTATTGTACAGTGTGTTTTTACAGTAAATAAATAAATCTTTACCAACTTGTATCAGTAGTAGAAATAAAAAACAACCTGGAGACGATATAAGTGTTTAAATTAAAATGCAAAACAATCATTAATACTCACAGGCACTAAAGGTTGTGTAACTTAACTGAACTGCAGCAGCGAATCCTTCGCAGACAGCAGGAATCAGGAGTAATATCCACAGGCTAACAGGCTAACAAGCACTGAGTCTACTTTCTGGCTGTGGTACATGAATGAATGCGGTGAGCCCTGAAGCTCCCAGTCTCTTTGGCATTCTTTGGCATACAGGCTACAGTTTGGCATGTATGGGAGGTGTCAAGCACAGCGTTTGGTAGCATATAAAAGGCGAGTAGGCAGGAGAACGTAAAAGCTTTTGTCGGTGTTAGAGTGCGGGCACACGGCTATTTCCTGGAGGCAGTATGTACCTGTGTGAACTCAATTCATGTCAAACTCAGTAGAAAAGATTAGTTTGTTCACATTGGGCCAGAACTAATGGTAGAGCCATATCCCACTCCTACACAGGTGCTGAAAGCTTGATGTCCCCACCAGGAAACAGCTAGTTCTCCTTCCTGACCGGGGAGCATTTCTGTGTTACACCACCATCCCAGCTAAATGTCCTGGTGAGCACGTGTCCTAGCAGGTTAACACATATGGTGTAAATACACATGCACAGGCTTCAGCACACGCACACATAAACACACAGGCCAATCCGCTGCCCACTAGAGCTGCCTATAGTCAGCCTGTCCTCTTCCTGTTTTTCCACTCACCCACACTGTTGTCACTCTGGCCAGGAAGCTGTGGGAGAGATACGCATGACAAAGTCTTTCTTTATTAAATTGGCAAAGAGTGTCTGTAGTGCTTTTGGAGTCCCTGTATGTGTGTGTGTGTGAGTGTGTCTGTTTGAGAGAGGGAGAGGAGGAAAGAGAGAGAGAACGAGCACTCGAGAGGTGGGGGTGGGGACCTAAGCCAAGGGCTAGAGGCTTATCCAAGATCCACTCTAGGCTCATCCCTGGATATTGCTGTTTGAAACCATGAATCAAAAACAGAGGATACAGAATAAAAACCAAAAGGCGGCTGTCACATATCCTTAACAACATCCATGCATTGCAAGAAACTGTCAAATAACATTTTCAAATATTGATTAAAAATACCCGAACTGTCTAAACTTTTTGCAAATATGATTCCCTTTCCAGTGAATGTACTTTAGTAAACAGTGCAGTTATATTTAAACTATTACACATACTACAGACACTGGCAGTCAGAAGCAGAGAGTAGCAAAACAGTAAAATGTGAACAGTTCATTTCAGTAGAACTGCTGTGATCAGTGGATTTATGGAGTAAGTTGATGCTGAACTTTTGCATAAAATTTGCATAATTGATAAATTGTAAGCCGTCTTGACGGTGCTGACCTTAGTGAACAGAGACGAAAATGGAGGAAGCTATCATATTAGCTATACGTTATGTAACCCTGCTCTGTCTAGAGTATAAGCTGCTCCAGAAAAGAGTTGACATTCAGTTGTGAGTTGACAAACACATTTCTGTGAATGAACCATTTGCTATATCCAGCCCCCGAATGTCCAGCCATAGCTTAGCAACCATAGGCACAGCAGACCTGTCCAGCTATCATTTCCCCACATGCCCAAACAGTGTGCACAGGGCTTTCATAAGAGTGATACTCCATATCTAAAAAAGGCTGGAGGGTTGATTCTTTTTTACCACCTTAATAACCAACAGATTATCATTATTATTATGTGGGATTAAGTTTTGCTGGGCCTAGAGAACGGTCAGTTTGCCAAACTGTGTCGACACATTGTCCAACACTTCTATTCACTATGTCATCAAGCTTCTAGCGCCGCATGGATGTGAATGGTTTTATGTGCCACTTTCTAATCTGACTGGGCACTAAAGCTACAAGTATTTGTTACTTTTAAAAAGGTATAACTGTCTATTATGGCTGAAAAATAGTTTTCTGCCCAAACTGTACAGTTAGATCTGACTTTTAAAGTAAGGCATAGTACTGCTGGCCACACCAAATCCCACATTTTGCATTTTGGGGGTGAGATTTGGAGCCACAGTGACATCTTGATTTTTACTTGAGTTCAGCCACTCACTCAAATATTTGTTGCCTTTATGCAGTTTTATCTCTGTGTGACTTATTTTACAACTCTGGCTGTTTGAGTATAATGGATAAAACTGATGCAAGTCTTTCATTTGTATAAAACAGTAGGCCTACATGCTTATTTCAGCTACTGCTGGCAGAAAACAGCTGTGTACGGTCTCTACGTCCATGTGCAGGAGATAACGACAGGGAGGACAGAGGACAAGATAAGACATTGTGCTCTGCGGTCAGGGAGTACGCCCTCCCATCCCTCCTCCATTCTCCCTCTTCTCCTCTGTCCTTCTTATCTGCTGCCTCTGTCTTGACCTACACCCTGCTGCACGGTGTTTAGTCAGGGGAGAAAATAGCATGGGACTGGAATGAGTACAAGTGAGCACTGTTAAAAACATTCTTCAGAGCACTCCTCTCATAGAGAGATAAAGCCCATAATGCTTTCATTTTGCATTTGCTCAAAAAGAGTAATCAAACTGTTGCATAATGAACAGCTTTTAGGTTTGTGTGCCCTGCATTGGGTAGTCATAGAGTAACTGTTTGAGCTGCACACTGAAGCTTTTTTATTGAAGACGTATACCTGAAACATATGGAAAGACATTTTGTGGACGCGTTCATTGAAAAACCCTCAAAGTACAATGTGCATTGTTAGCAAAGGGGGGCCATTAATCTCTGATTATGGCAGTGTTGCGGCAGCAATACACTCCTAAATAAATTTTAACTGGCATGTTTGCACAGGAAGAATGGCTGGTTTATGACCAAAATAACATCTCACTGCACATGTTTGGTGGCTGGGCTCATTATTTATTACAGCATTTTTTACACTCCCCCGTGCAATACGCTGCTCAGCACTTTAGCATTTTCATTCTAAGTGATCTAGTCCTATAGCAGAGTGCTAATTGATTGTAGACACCTGATTAAATTGTTTAGCCACTGCTTTTAAATGAGACTGAATGTGCCAACTCAATGATGAAGGCTGAGTGGCTGAAAACATTTTGCACTCTTTAGAAAATATACAGAGATTATAATTTGTATATTCCCAGTATAACATCACCTGCTGTTTATTTTGTACTCGCATTCTTCTGTCCTTCTGTCCGCTTTTACAAAATCAATCACAAGACAGTAAACTTGCTTTACTTCAGAAGCAACTGAACTGTGCAGACAGGGACAACAAAACACCCACTGTCTCTCCTGTTATGTCACTGTAAAAACACGATCTCCACTCTTTGTGGAATGTTATTAAGTGAATTGGCCTGAAGCTCAGTGACTTTTTGTTCAAGTGTTGTTTTCTAGTATAAAGTACTGTCAACTTTAGTGCAAGTGTGCTAACCACTGATTATTATTATCAACCATTGACAGACCATTGAGGAGGGATCTTCTTTTATAATGGTACTGATTAACAAAACAAACAAATAAAAGGAGTACATGTTACTGACACAAACATGTACTGCGTGTCAGGCCTGTTTAAATATGGCATGATACAGACTTACAGAACCAAATTGAGAATAAGCATAATTTTCCAACAACAAACTTAAACTCGTATGTATAAATTTCACATTATCCATTAGCAGTGCTTCTGCTGTATTAAAAAGTGGAGGTGTTCTCTAATGTTGCAGCTGCAAAGATCAAAACAGGCTGTGAGTCAACATATGCTGAAACAGTGCTCAGGTTGTTGAATAAAACTGAACCATATAGTCAAATTCACTTTTGCTGATGTGGAAACATGACAGGGCCTTTAATTAATTACAAGGTCTTGTATAATTCTATGGTTGTGTGTTAAAGTTGTGTGTAAACTTCCCCTTGAATAACTAATAACAACAACAACAACAACTGTTTTTACATGAAAAAAACTGTACTTGATTGTAAAAAAAGGAGGAACTAGAATGGAACATGTTGAGCACATACCAAGGCCAAACAATCTTACATGTATTTTATTCTCAAGTATAGCTTTATTTATTCATTGTTTTTAGTTCACAGGCTGTATGAATTGTCTCATTGCTATTTTGCAACAGCTATTGTTATTATGTAATTTTATTGGTTGCAGGTTGAGTTAAATACTGATGTAAGCATTTCTAAATGCTGCTGGTGCCATATGCACTGTTACTTACTATTAATACATAGTACAACTGTGCGTAATGCAGATTCAGAATTTTCATTCACCAGATCTGGGTTATTATTTAGATCTATGCATAATTGTACAAATTCATTGATGTCAACATCATAAATATGCCTGATTTTTTTTACATCAAGATACATTATTTCCTGAGAAATTGATGAAAATGTTGAAAAATCTTGCAGTGTTAAGGAAAGTGATTACTGGATCCATGCCAAAATGTAATGGGTTCTTCCCTGGCCCATGTTCCATCACTCCACCAAGTGTGGTGCAAATCAGTTCAGTACTTTTTGCGTAATCCTGCTGACAAATAGACAGACACGGGGGAAAATATAACGTCCTCGGCAGAGGTAATTAAATAATTCAGCAGCAGAAGTCAGCATCATATGGATAATTGAATTTTGCTTTTTATATTTTTATATTTCATAGCAGCCCCCTGCTGATTTGTTTGTCAATGGTAGACGATCAGGAGATCATGTGAAAAAGTGGTGTTAATAAATGCTGTTTATAGTTCTTCACTGTCATTTTAGAAAGTTTCAGTTTCTGACAGTGAAGTGCTCAGAAATCATAATTTCTATTAATAAGCAGCTACACTATTTTGAATTCCTGCAGTATATACAGTATGGTCAAAATCTAGTCTTCTGCACTTTAACAAAGCCCTACATTAGAGATTCAGTGCATGTCTGGGTTGAAGAGTGGAAAAAAACTCAAATTCTTGGCACTTCTCCATGTAGTTTGGCCAAGTCCTCTATCAGACATTATTAGCCATGTTAGCTTTGGGAAACTAATGAGAATACATGCTCATTCATTGTGCTTATGACTCCTAGCTAGTTGGAGTGCCTCAACTGATCCGGAAGAATGGATCTCTGCTCACATTAAGGTGTCACTATGCTTGAAACAAACAATTTTTCACTTTGCATTGTTGGAGTTAAAGGCAAACTGTGTTTATGCCCGTGCTGAATGGCCACACTCACTCCTGCCTCACACTTATCTCTCTGCTTGAGCCCTCACTTTTGCATGTCTCAGTAGTCTTGATGCAATGAACCATACGAAATGAAGATGAGGGCGCGCACTTTTGCACAGTCTCTCGTCACTCAGGCATTTATAGTGTTGCGCTTAATTGTGCACAGGAAAAGTGACAGAAGTAGATTTGTGAAGAATGAAAACAGAGACCTTGAGAGACCCGGTAATCCGTTTTATGACGTGTCACTGCTATGGTTAAGGTTTGTTTAAAACAACTTGATTGGATTTAGGGAAAGACTATAGTTTGTTTTTAAAATAAGTACTTTCTGAAGGTTAGGGAAACATTGTGGTTTGGGTTCAAATTGCTGCTTCATTAAGACTAAGGGACCTTTCTTTTGTTGTCATAGTTACACACTTGATTAAGGTTAGGGGACAATCATGGTCATGGTTTGAAGATACCTTGACCTTCTCTGTACACAGATGTATGTTGCTCTTATGTGCTCCTTTGCTTACAGACAACGCTAACTATAACAAAGGAAACCAAAAAGAGTTTTTATTGTTAAAAAAAAACCCTCTCTTCTCAAACATGCCAGCAGTGAATGTTTGATAAAGAGGAGCATTAGGATTTTATTTGATTCTTCATCCTAAATCTAATTCTTAGGGATGGGATGACTTGTTATAGAGAAATAACTGAAAGCAAATGTTTACTAAATCAGAACGGGCAGCAATCAGTCACTGGCTAGCAAAGACTTTCCACTTGACAACTTTCTGGTTATGGTTTTTGTTCCAGCTGGCTCTGCGAAAAATTTCAGCACAAGATGAAATGACTTCACACCTCCCAGTGCATTTTGGGAGGTGTGAAGTTTATTCAAAAATGGTGACACAAGGTCAGTTTGCCATTTCTGCCAGGGGGGAAGAATACAAGTAGAAGCCATTCCCAAGTCAGCTTTAGCAACTCCATTTCCTTGTGAAAAAAAACTGTGATCTACCTATTGTGATGTGCCATTTTGCCATGAGGAACTGAAACACCTACACAAACCAAACAGCACTGTTGATGTGTTACAGCGTTTCAAACACTTTTAAAAGGTTATACAGTTTAGAGATGTGAAAAAAAAACACTGCTACAGTGCTGCTGCTCTCTTTTAATGTTTTATAAACATGCTGCCATGGCAAAATCATTACACAAACACACACACACACACACACATGATAGAAGAGGAAAATCAACAATAGGTTTGGTGATCCAAGGTGGACAAAGACATCCTTATTTGACTATGACAGCATGTCAAACATAAGGCCAGAGCATAGCTCATTTCCATCCCTTTCCAAGGGGACAATGATGGCATTATCACTGAAATGGGATGAGGTGCCACAAGCTGCCTCCTGTGGAGATTTCCTGGCAATGTGGTGAACAGGACACACACTTCCTCACACAGACACACACATGCACAAATACCATTGCCTATTTGATGGGCTTTGATGGACTTATGTTCCCTTTCAGCCAGGCTGATAAACATGCCTTCTCTGCCGCCAGTTATCAAGGCGCGAGCACATGACTGTTTGACTTGTGATGCATATGAGTCATGAACATCATAGGATGACAAAGGCAACAAGTCATACTTGTCTATATTTACAGACTACCCATAAGTTATTCTCTTGTTCAGACATCAAGCTTTATGTGACTGATAAAGTGACAGTTGCTGTACTCAATAGAGGATGGCAGGAACGCAGCATTTGACAGAAAACAAAATGAGGTCTGTAACTGCAAAACACTTTTCCTTTATCTAGTCACGACAATTCTACTATGACAAACAGGAGTGCCTTTCACAGTAAGTTTTTCTTTGCCAGACAATTTCATTTCCAAAACAGGCAGATGATTCAGTTTCTATATCTATTTGCAGCAATGAAGCAGGAGAAGAGCTACAGTTTAGAGCAGCTTCCTTGGTTCAATTGAGTTCAATACAGCAGCAAAACAACTCTTCGCAGCATAGCAGAGGAGTCTTTGTCAGTGTCTCCTTCTGACTCACTTCTTTGTTCCCTGTCATAATACAGCCATACCTGGAGCCATCAACGCTTTTCAAAATCCCCGCAGCATGTATGGGAAGCTGTGTAAAATCAATAAACTTAAAGTGCTAAATTGTTTGTTAGCCATTGATCGTGTGGAATCTACATCTCTGTAATTCAATCCACCTAATAACATCCAATTATTGTTTCCCCCTGCTTCAAATCCCAGAGTTTGAGTCCCTCTAGCCTTGATTTGATTCCAAAGAGACAAATCTATATATTGATGCCTCTTGTTTTCCTTAGCTGACCTTTACTGGTGCGAGGTTGAATACATAACTCCCTGTGAATTTGTATGAGTCTTTCGATGGCAAGACACCTACATGTGAACCACCATTGCTGACCATCAAAGTCATGTTTCTGGCTGTTGACAGTTATAACTGTCCATAGATTTATAGTCAAGTCGAACCAGTGTGCCGCACGACTGAATACGCTTCATTCTGCCTGGCATAACCTGACCTTTAGATACTGTTAATGCATTTATACATGATAAAATTACTGGTCCATGACTGTTAAAAGGCAGCTGGTCATTGAGGACAGATTTGAGAGCTGTTGTTCACTTCAACTAGGAGAGACTAATTGAGAAAGGCTCAGACAGTTATTAATGAAATTTATGACTTATACACTGCACAATAAAAGCTGGGGTTATATCACCCCCTTTCATGGGATGACAAGTGACAGCAGCCCAGAGAGGAAAATCAGACAGCAACAACTTGGTTCACAAAGGTCCTGACAAAATATGACTGAGGTAGGGGAAAAAACAAAAACGATAGAGCAAGCATTATGAAAACTTTTCTCCCTGACTAAACCCTCAGACAACTTTCCCCCACCTAATGTTTCCAAGTGGTATTACTGTTGGCGCCACAGTCGCAAACATGGCTGCCGCTATCAGCCTGGCTACAGTTCAAAGCCAGAAACAACTGTAACAATCCCAATTTGAAATAGAAACCCAGATCTCAATGATGTGATAAAGGCAGAGTAAAACAAACAGTTGTATTAATAAGTGGCAGTAGAAATAAAGCCAACAATGTCAGTTTTGAGCCCTCTGTAGTCCCGGGACAAATTCCAGTGGGCCGCTGCATTGGTGGGGTGGTGGACTGTCTGTGGTTCACTCTTGTTTTACCTCAGTCGCTCTTTGCCTTCTTTGCCTCCCCCAACAATGAGGCTGTTTTTTCTTTTGGCGGGTAGACTCTCAACAGTTGGTGTTGCAGTGTTCGCCATTTGTGCAACCTGAGGAAAGTTATCGATAGCTGCAAGAGAAAACAAAAGTGCTATCCTCTTCCTTTTTCGAATCGCACGATGGCAGACACACTTCCTTTTTGCGTAAATGGAGCCTTCATTTTCCAGAAAGATTTGATTTCGTACCTGATGATGAACAGAATTGCATGGTGGAAGTGAGGCTTATAGAGAACCAATCTAAACTCTACAGCCATTACATTGTGCAATCGACATTTACATCATGATAAGTTTACACAAAAATGAACGTGTCTATTGCCGCTTTAATTTCAATGTTATGGGTTTATCCACTTTCTGTTGTATGGATGAAACTACTCCCCTCCCTTGGAAAGACGACCACACAGTGTGATGCAACAACTTAACATGGGAAGAAACAAATGAAGCCAATGAGTAATCTGAGTACTTGTCTTTGTACTTGACAACAAGTATTACAGACAGAGGTGCAATCCTCTTTGCAACACTGTTTGGATCCCAACAAAGTGAAGAAAATGTGTCCCCTGTGAGCTGGTGAGATGGTGATTGCCTTATCAATATTTGAGGGGCAAGGTGAGTAATTTATGGGTTCACTGACACAATGACTGTGTAGCTGAGGGGGGCCTTGCCGCTGTAGTCTCTCCAGACTTCTGGCGTTTCAAGTGGGAATGCTCGTAAATAATGTTAGTGCAGTATGCTTATGTGTTCTTGGGGGAGGGTCAGGAGGCTTGAGGCATTGATCAGCACTTGTGTGCATATTGGGAGACTTTGCATTATATATATGTACGTATGTGTGTGATTGTGCACACATGGTATATTGTATTACAGGCCCTCGCATCCAATCTTCTTCCCTTCTCCTCTGCTATCCAATGAGACCCCCACGCTGTTTCTCCACCAGGCTTATCTTGCCTGGCCGTTCATTCTTGTGAGAAGCAGCGTTTGGCAGAAAGAGACATCTGCTCAGTGAGAGAATGCCCTAATTATTCATGACCATTTAACCATTCAGGATTTGGTCTGCGCGGCATATGTGGTGTTTCTCATAAGTGCGCGTCAGCCACACTTGTTAATGGCAGTTTCATTACTGTTGTTTTGTATTCCGTACCTCCAAATTATCACAACACAGCATGCAATAATTCTGTTCTGTCGACCAGTTGTTGGTTTTTATAATTCAAGACAAAATGTATTTGTGTTTGTTGAAAGGAGAAAAGCACAACACACAAATTGGGAGGGTTTGTTTTCCTTCCTCTTTTTTTTTTTCTTTGGTGTGTTTTTCTTGTAGTTTGCTGCAGTTTGGATGTCTGTTCTCAAGCCTGTGTGAGATTGCACTGATACCACTATTGTTAGGCACTGTTTTTTCTCAGGTGTGTTCAGACCTTTCAAGAGGGGATTTCAGACCCACACAAACACAAACAAAGGCCCAAACTGCTCTCAACACTCATGCATTTTTTTTCATCTGACTTGACTTCTCATGCTCTCTCTGTCTGCCTTTCTCCTCTCCCTCCCCTCTCCCTTCATCTGTTTGTCCCTATCACAACAAAACCTTGTCACCACGGTAGCTGTGGCCACGTAAATCAGCTCGGCCAGCATCATCTGTTCCCAGCTGTTTACCTCCAGCCAAACAAAGGAGTCTGCCTTTTTGTTGTCGCTGGGGTGGAGTGCTGCGTCGGCTGAGGGCTGTTATTCAACAGCGCACGCTGCTATCAGCCCCCCTCTCTGAAAAGGCCAATTCAACACAGGGAATCAATGGAATAGGAGAGGAGACAAGGAGGGAAGATGTCAATGTGGGGGTTGTTGGACACTTAGAAACTATAAGCAATCCTTCTTTCCCAAAGGAGCCAAGACAGACGGGGCACAAAGGAGGCACATCACAAGCAAACGTGAAAAGCAAATAAATAGTTGCGCATCCCCTCTCTTCTCAGCTCAGGTGTATGCAGGAGCTGTTCTCCGGGGAGGGGGGAGTGCAGTTTGTGTCTCCAGAGGAGGCTTAGCAAGCGTCGGTAGGAGCTGCAAGGTCTCGTTTGCATCTGCAAATGAGACAGAACCCGGCTGGCCTGTGTCACCTTGGCAACAGGCCATCAGCACCTCCCTCTCTGCTATATTAGCAGCCATGGTTGTCTGTCTGCTTGTCAGTCTGCACCCTGCCTCCCTCCATCCCTCCGCTGCGGGTCTCATCACCAGAACAGCAGCAAGAGCAGTATCCGTCTACCTGACTAGACCCATAGGATTAAGCATCTCCCTAAATCTTTCATTGAGACCGTCAAATATAGACAAAAACAGCATTATAAAAGATGAATGCCCTAGGCTTTTGGGGGTGTCCCAGTGTATCCGACTCAAAGCGAAGAATTGGCAGCGGTAACATGCTGTGGTCATGAAATTTACATGGTGTGTCTGTGCCAAGTGATGAGAGGCAGGCAGCCTGGTTTCTTTAGGTTTTTTTGCATAATGTGTGGTGCTGATCAATTAAGTCCCAGCCAACAAGTTGCATACAGATACCAGGCAGGTCTTTTGCACTTCAACTAGCACTGATAGAGGAAATAGACAGAGCTTAGTTAACTTGTCTTTTCAATTATCTTGACCATCGATCCTCAGACGGTTGGTGAATGTTGGGCGGCTCAAAAAATGAGCTGCTGCTTCAGTGTCATGTGTCAGACAGATCAGTGACAAAATGTTGCACATTATGTTTCTCTCTTCCTCTTCGGAGAACTATTCTTAAAACAAACAGGAACGTTGAATGCTGTCTACCACAAAATGCTTTGGGGTCATGCAGTTTTGTTTTGTCTGTCACCTTTTCCTCTTCAGTCTTTATTGGCTTTTCTATTGTTATCTATTAAATGAAAAAAAATGTTTCTTTCTCTCTCTCTCTTGCTGTCTCTCTCTCTCTCTCTCTCTCTCCTCATTGTTGTTTTCCTACTAAGCTCTTGCCTCCCTTCCCCCTCTTACATGCCACACGCTTCCTGTTTACTCTTGATACAACTAGAAGAGGGAAGGAGACAAGACTCTTTGGCCTCTCAAATTCCCTCAAGATATGTGCCACAAGTAACCAGCATCATACAAATCCTGTCAAGTCACCTCTTACCAATTTCATTTCAGTCTAAGCGTAGTACTTGAATGCTGGTACGCTAGAGTCATTTCACCAATTAAACTGTTATATTTCAGTAGATGTCGAGATTTGAGACAAACTAGGTGAGCTGGCAGTATTGCACACAGTGTCAGACAGTGCCAGCCCTCCCATTCCAATGATGCAAATATGATTTCAGTGGATGGGATCCGTACAGTTTGTGCTGAAAGCAATTAAACTCAACTGATGCAACTCTGCTTGACTGGAATTCAGCACATGCTTACATCATCACGTCCAAAGTGACTCTACCCAAAAGAAAAGAAATGACTTTTTTTTTTTAAAAACCCCAAAAACAACACGTCAACAGAAAATTACAGTGTGAAAAAAGCTCATCTGATGATAATATTCCATACACTTTCTAAACATTCAGCATTTGTTTGCCATAAGATTCTTTGCAGGATCTCACAGCTTATGGGTTGAATATCTTTTTATGTCACAGATAGGGAGAGAGATAAGACCCGTCTACTGATTTCACCTTTAAACGTCGACTCGGTCACGACACTTAACTGATAATTTACCCTGGGAGTAATACATAGATGTAAAGGACTGTTTGGGTATGCATGTAAAAACAGAGTCCAGCGCCTTCTGACCTTTGAGCCTGTGAGTGCAGCGTGCTTATGTTTGCCTTGGCGACCGGTGTAATGCTAGCCCCAGCGCTGCGGCCACAGGGTGTGTAACTTAATCACGTCCGATGTGATTGGCAACACTGATGAATGTCCACTTTGTTCATCCACCCCCCCACCCCTCACACACACACACACACCCACCCCCCCAGGTTGGTTGCAAGCAGGACAAAATCTAATTAAACAAGGCCACCAATGCTCCCTGCCCCCAATGCTGTCCCATCAGCACTGGGAGAGTCACAGTCCCTGCGTACACTGTGGCAAGTACGAATCCTTTTGTTTTCTGTAACTCAGACACAAGGATCAGTCCTCCCACACGTGTGACCCATTTTTCAGACATCCTGTAGGCAATGAGCCACACCTCCGGCAGCCTCGTCTGATTTTTCATCACAGGTCACAGCACTTTTTTAATGGTCCTGTATAGTGAAACCGTTCCAGTGCTCATTGACTCTTTGTCATTGTGGTAAGATCATCTTTAGTCATGAAGGTAAATTGGAAATGGATCAATGCAGAGTGAAGCACTGACAGGGAGAGGAGAGGGTCGGGTCTTGTGTCCTTTTCCTTTTCAATACAATGTCCTTTCCTGTCTGGAGACCCTTGTCGGAGCTGATCTGTGATCATCCAATGCTGCTCACAGATGCTGGATTGTGAGATGTAATATGGAATATATTCTTAAGAAAACATTTGCCATTATTGTTACATACCGGGAATTGTCATTTTCTGAGAATAATAATAACATTTAACTGTCATATAGTTACACACAGTAACTGCAGTTCTATGAAATATAATCTAATAACTGTGGTGTCTGGATTCTATGACAAAAGTGCAGATACTGTAATTGTAGGGTTATTCCTTATTATACAAATGACATCAATAACACTATGTAAATAATACAAATGACCTGAGACAGTATGACACATGAAAGCACAGGCAGATGGATATAGCACAAGTGGTTACAAGTCACAAGTCATAGCATGTGGTGACGCTCATAACACGCTACGTTAGTTTGCGCGTGTTAAAGCACCTGACTCTGGCTCGTCCACTGGTGAGAACCTGGCGATCATAAACAGGCTTTATATTTCCTCTGAGCTGCTTGTCGGATGGTCAGATAGCTTCGGAAACCCCCTCCCCACGCATATTTCCAACGTGTTGCGGGGGGTCTCTGTGCAACCATTTCTGAATCTTTCTCAAACCATTCATCAGACATTCACATGCACATCACGCCATGATTGGCCAAGCTGTGCGGAGGTGAGAGAGGAGTCAGGCGTTGTACTTCTCTCTCTAGCTCTTTTTTTTTTTTTTCATTTGTTACACAATATTTGTGGCACTTTCTGTGTCAACAACTGAGTGCAACACTATGAATGTCCTCCTGAAAAGACCACCTGAAAATGTGCACTTTTATCCCTGTTTTTAAAAGTATGTATATTTAAAACACACTGAAGATACAGATGGAGAGTCAAGAGGTGCAGGCCACCTTTGCACACTGCTGAGCTGAGGAGGCACTCTCTGTAGAATGGAGCCAGTGCGGGCACACTGAGCAGAGGAACAAGCAGGTAGATTGCTCTTCTTGCTCACCCACTTGACCTACATGGCAGCAATGATAGCTTTACTGTGAGAGCTCAGTGTCTATACACATGTCTCGGCTGGAAGAGAAATGGCCCCTCTAAGGCAGTCAACTACTACTCATTTTCATTTGGAAAAGAGAAGCACAAGTCCTCACTGATGGCTGTAGCTCCAAGATCAGCGGCTACTGTGATCCCTTCTCTTATAAGGCCTATCTATGTCTGCATGTTTGCTTCCAAGACACTGAAATTAAATCCAGTGGGGGATGGCAATGATGACCAAGCTTGGACATGCGAAATATGAACACCAGACCAGTTGACTAAAGATGAGTGTCATTGACTGGGCTCATCCTGATTGGCTCAGTACAAATATGCAAATTACAGAGTGGTAATGGATAGCTAGTTTGCACAGACCTGTTTGAGAGCGAACTACAACTGCTGCTGTATCAACAGCAGACTTTTCATGTATATAATGTGACTTCATTCTTGTGTTCTGTCACTGAGGTGGCTTGATTTTTTTATTTCATTTTCTATTTTCAAGCGAGGCGCAGTCAAACTGGATGAAACAGGGTGGTAATGGTTTGTGAAAAGCATATTTTCATGAAGCACTCTTGCAAGATCATTTCATCATTGATCGCGATCATCTTTGGCCCTGAACATCAAATACAAAGAGTGGCAGAAAGACACACAAATAAGTTGATGTGCTAGGTCAACAACATAGACTTTGTTTGGCAACGTAATTATGCAGGGAAAAAAAACTTTAAAGTTTGTTTCTGGCATGATTCAAACCCCAAACTGTCCTTGGAAGACTGCAGAGAGCCTGGATGACAATAACAAAGTAATGCGTGCTGATAAGGAGCGGCAAAGAAGTAGAAGCCTGAAGGTCAGTCCTGGTTGTGCTGGGAGCTCCCAGAGCGCTGAGGATTCTGCTGACATCGGCCGTCTTTGTTCTGCGTAATTGGCTAAAAGACTGAGCAACTATATTTACACATCCCCTGAAGAACATTAATTACAGACTGAACGGGAAGAAGAAGTAGCATCACTTCACTGGTAGCTGCACATATGAATACATATCAAGGTTAGTAGATAATATACTGAATCTGGTAACATTTAAGATCACATAGGATTCAGACAGCTTAAATAGGTTTAATAAATATGAATATTCACTGATGTATATGTGGTTGAGAATGATTCAGAATTAAATTTGACACGATTCCAGATATATGACAGCTGTCATAACAATGCTACATTTTAAAGATGACAAATAAGGTTTTAGTCGTCTTCATCTAATTCCACGCCTGGTTTGCTAGATTTCCTCTTTACAATCTTTTATAAAGAAAATGTCTAAGCTGTTGCATTTGGCTGTGGATTATAGGGATGAAATACAAACAGCAGTAGGAAAGAAAGCAATCAAGAAAAAGCTAGTCCATGTCCTTTGGCCATGTTGTGTCATGGTCCACTGAGGCTACTGCCAGAGAGAAAGTTATGCCTGAATTACTTTTTTTATCAACATAATTAGGATAGAAATTTCATGAATATGTTGCCAAGTTGCTATTGCAATAAAATCTGTTCATAGAAGCTAAACCACCATTTAACATGTTTTATGGTTATGTTAAGCACTTAGTTAAGGTACGGGACAGATCATTCTCAGGAGGCGAAACCTGGTGTTCGGTCACCTGCAGTGCTGCAGTTTGCATTCCCACAATCAACTCTGACCATCTCCATAGGATTTGGATGCAGATCCTCAAAACATACTGTATTTGGCACGATGCATTTGTTGTACAAAAGCAAGGAGACAGGGCTGACAGTGAGATGGCCGAATTTGAAATCATGCTAACAGAAGGTGTAGGGATGTCTGTCAGTCAGTCAATAACTTCAGTCCAGATCAAAGTATTTGGTTTATGACCAAATACCTGCAAAAATAATGATATTACCATCAGCCTTAGGTGTACCTTATGTTTGCTGCTAAATAGCAACAATGCTAACACACTAAACTTAGACGTTGACCATAGTTAACCCTGCTAGACATCAGCATATATGCATTGCGTGACATGTTAACATGCTGATGTTAGCATTTAGCTCAAAGCTCCTAAGAACATTCACACGGAGACACTAGCATGACTGTAGAGTCTTAATCTCTTTTCAACAGCAAGCCATTGACAGTAAGCAGTGATAAGTTATTTTTATGCAATCAAACTTAAATGTACTATAGGTAGTCTGGAAATATCTTGACCTGGATGTGTTGTTTATTAGCAGGAATACTATACCTAACTATTACAGGAGGGTCAGGTATATTAATAACATTTGCTTCAGTTGACATTACTATTCTTTGTATCTGAATGTGTGTTCAGCAAATACCCCATGCACCAATAAAGCTTGTTCAGGCTTTTATTATTACACTTTTAACAGTAACTAAAACTGACACACCCCTCCATATGTGTCTATATGGCTCCATCACATGGATGACTTGGCCAAATCAAGACCCCACCTTTTCCTGCTGTGCACAGTTTGTATCCTGTGTTTTTGTGAACAAAACAAATTTTGTAGGAGTGTCCTGTAGCTGGGACTCTGTGCTCTCTGACATTCAGTCCCAAACAGCCATGTTGTTTTGGAAGGAATCGCATGCATTTCCACTACAGGGGATGCCTGTCGTGGACCTTGTTAACCACTTCCTTTTATTGTCTGTCACAGGAAGTGGATTTGGCCACTACATTGCAGAAGTTCAATGGCAGACTTTCAATTTTCCTCAGTTTGTGTGTGTGTGTGTTCGTATTTTGCAACTGATAGGCACAAATTACCCAACACATTCAGGAAACAGGAAAAACAAAACACATAAACAACAAGACCAAAAAGCAAACAAGTAAAATGTGGCCGCTGTCATTGTAAACAATAACTGCAGCTATTTATTATGTGCAATCAGAGCCGGTTTGCCAAAACACACCTCTCAGTAAGCAATACACTAATCATTTCTGCATCGCAGTGCAAAGGGGTAATACACTTCACAGCATAGCCCACAACAACTTTAATCATTATCACAGTGAATTTTTCTATTATGCATTTAGAGAAGATCCTTTAGAGGTTACTTTGATAAGGCAGTTGATTAAGGATAGTGCTGTGTGGGAAATACAATGGGAGCACTTGACCAGAGAGCGAGGAAAGTAGCAAGGGAATCATGATGAAAGGCAGCAGGGATGCAAACAATCTGGATCATCAAGCTATTTGTCTGATTCTTCACACTGGAATTGTGATGAAATACTCCACAGAGGGGTGAGCAATAGAGCAGTTTGGATGATGTGACAATACTGTTTGCAGCAGAAAGACACCTGTGACTTATAAACATGAAAAGACAATTCATGGGTAAAACCTTAGCTTCTATGGGTACTTAAAAATCCATTCTGTAAAAGTGATTTATGACACTCTGAGACCCTAATCCTTCACTTTATGGCTCTCCTGCCGCAGGGAGAGATATACCTCTGCAGGTAAGGAATATTTAGAATTTTTCTGGGCTTTAGGAATTATTTCTGAGGCTGGGAGAAATGGAAATGTGTAATTACAGGCGCACATAACCATGAACACAAGAGAGCAAGTGATAAATCATATTTCACAGGCATTGTTACATCTTGCCTGATGTTTGTCAAATTACATCATGCCACGCGTTTGCAAATCTTTGAGTTTATAATGTGTGACCAGTACGGCTTATTATTTGGAGTAACCAAGAGTGGTGATGCAATTGAATGCAACTGCCCAATTATTTCTCATGCAGCATGATTTTGTACCCCTCTCATATTTGTCTTAATTCCACAGTGTTCTTTTGTTTGGGGTGTAAGGCATCAAACTCACACCTGAAACCTATCAACACAGGTGACAATCATAGTGTTCATATTTATTTGATTTCATTTTATCAAAATTTATCTGAATATGGATCATGTGATTATATAACACCAAATACTGGTTGAAGGAGACAAAAAAAAGAACTGACAAAGGTTACAAGCTCAAGCATAAGGGAAGAAGAAAAACAGTTCTTGCTGAGGAGGATGGGGAGTTGGCTGATGTAATTGAGATAGAATGAGATGGTATCAGCACTGGGGTCGCCATGAATAAATAGAGGGAGGGTAAAGAGGACAAGTGAGTGTGCGAAGGAGAAAAAAAGCCAAGCCTTTGCATGTGTGTGTGTGTGTGTGTGTGGAAGCATTCTCCTATATGCCTTTGAGCATATGTTTTGCTTGCATGCACGTCCATGTCCGTTCGTGTGTGTGTGTGTGTGTGTGAGGATCACCGTTGTGATGGGGGGAGGGGAAACCTTCGTTTTAAGCCCTGGAACTGACTGACTGACTGGTGCTTTCCCCCGTGGAGCGCTGGCTGTGTTGGTACTGCATGGAATAAAGACCTTGCTCCTGGGGAATACCCCAGGGACTGTTACCTACACAAAACAGCATCACGACGTCATCCTCTTTTTGTCTCACCCACACGTCTGTTTGCCAAATGTATTTACTCAAACTCCATGCTCTCATGCACACACTTGTCACTGACACACCATCCACATCAACAGCTAGTAAATAATATAAACTGAGAGCTGAAGGGGGTGATCATGAGAGATATACTTCATGAATATGAAAAGACGATGCTCATCATCAAGTATGGGCAAATAAATAATTTTCCTCAACATGTTTGGAGTACCAGGGTGGTTGGGTTTACACATCTTCTCGATGTAAACAGTGTCAGGTAGTTTATCACAAACACGTAGACCACTCAGTTGACTTTTTGATACTCCTTTGCAACACATAAATTAGCTTAAAGATCACAATGCTTAGATGTGTGACATTCGGGAAAAAATATTGTAACATATGGCCTTCATCGCACTTGGGTTGGGATGGGTGGGACCACTGCCCGGTTCTGGCAGTGCAGATTCAGACCCTTTATACACCAAAATTAGAGCTTATAAGTAGATTTGATATACGCAGGTAAACCCGCTAAAAAACACGATTGACTCCTTTTACAATGCTGGCTGAGTTGGCCTCTCTATTCGGAGAGGACACACACACACACACACACACACACACACACACAGCTGTAGGGAGCAATGTCGTTTCATGCACTTAAAAAGTACATACACATACGCATACGCAGCCATGCAGACTAGTAAAATGGATCCATCGTGTCGTCCTGGGTTGGTGCTCGTGTGAGTGTCGGAGCCTCTGTGCGAGACGCTTTACTCTGTGATTGTGTGTTTTTGAAACTTATTTTGGGGTTGGCAGGTGACAGGTCTGTTTGTGCTCTGAGCGGGGGCGAAATTAGCATGCTCGCATGGGTATTGTGTTTACATCACTGCCGAGTGGAACCAGAACCGAAAAATACCTGTGACTACTGCTGAGTCATTTGATCTGGGAATGAATGCAGATTGTACCCTTTCCCATTGCCGACAAAGGCCCGATGTTTGCAGGTCTTAGCTGGTTTTTTGACCAATGTAAAAAGGGCTTTAGTTACTGTTCCCTCCCCAAATAAGTAAAAAATGAAAAGTCTTTAAGAATGAGTAGTGGCTTGTACCTCAGGCCACATATTTTGTCTGAACCCAACCCATGTGCGAGAGAGTAGTAACCAAGCCTGACGCGAACCCAACAGCATTCTGTTTTTCATGTCCTAACCCGACACAAGCCTGACACTATTAATGTCTGCTGAAGCACTGAGTTAGCATAACTCTTTCACAGAGCTGTTGTTACTATGGTCACAGCTTGTCTGGCCTATGTGACCGAACCTGACCTGAATCGGAACATCGTTATACATTTTTGACCCGTCTGAGCTGGGTATCCACCCTGTTATGAGTAGAGCTGGAATGTGTACTACACTGGAGACACTACAGATGGTATCTAAGCATGATTTTGCATGATATTTGGTCACCTTCTATGTTTTCGATACACATGTAGACATGTTACCTCTAATAGCATCATACATCATAGATGGTGTGAAAGAAAGGAGATTTTGTCATACAAAAATCAACACTTTTATAGTAGAGGTAAATTTGGAAAGAGCGTTGACTGTAAACATTTGAGAAGATTGATACTATTCTTGTGTCTGTACATTATGAAGCTGGAGCCATGAGATGGTTAGTTTAGAAAAGTAATGGCCAATAGCTAGCCAAGGAGTTACGTGCTTCTTTTGTATACTGACTCTAAGAAAACACTAAAGGCACTCCAAACACATTACACTTCTTTTACAAAGTAAAAAATCAATCAAAGAAATATCTTTTCATCAGTCACTGATTTCTCTTGCAACCAAATTTTTACATCAAGTGAGATAATCAGCTTTAAAGCCCTAACAAAGCGATCTAACAGTCAGCTGGCTGGCACTGTTGGGGTGAGCATCTGTGGCAGACTGTTACCTGTAGCTTTTGCAGTGTCTCCTAGTGTGGTGACTAAACTAATCGGCTAGTCAGAAATGTTGTATCATGTGAATCATTAGTTGGATCTGTGTAGATTAGGCAGATGCAGGAAAAGCGGGTAGACCAGAAAATATATTTAACAGGGACCAAACAGATAAACACTTTTATATACAGATAAGCAATGCAACAAATGTAATGCACACAGGGTGTCTAGCTGTAGCTGATTTGCAGCCCCCATCCCTGGTCAGGCTTTTAAGCCTAGATTGGTCAATGATATCAATTCAAAAACATAAATGACAACACTAAGAATGATACTCCACTTGATGCAGTGAATCCATACTTATACATTTTCATTTTAAAACAGTGTTTTACAACGAAAATAATCTCCATCCACACTAACATGCCACATGGCCATTCTGTTTGATGCTGTCTGTTTTCTTCACTTCCAGAAAAAAGGTCACATGATAGAAATGTGACAAATCAGGGAAGGATTCATTGTGACTGATAAGACCCAAGAAGGAAGTTAACATTGGCATTTGAGTCGTTGTTTCCAAAAGTCTCAATTTCTGCCCAACCAGACTAAAATACAACCACTACTAAAACTAAAACAGGGCCATCAGCGTTTGTTAAAATTCTTCTTTAGTTTTAGGTGCTCGAAAAGAAAAAAAAAAAGCGATGCGTTTTTAAACCAAACGTAAGTAGTTTGTGTATGTAGCCTCAGGCACTCAACATAAAAATCCACCACAACATAACAAAATGGATCCAACAACACAAGGTGCACCACCATATTTTTTAAATGTCAGCTTTTCCCTGGTGACCAATAATATGCACGCACATGCTTGAACATATATGCGTACAGCCGTCCACAAACACACAAACTTGCTCAGAACAGATACAGACATGTCAGCCTTGATTCCAAGCATGTCCTGGCTAGTGTCCCTGGAAGCAGCCTTTGGAGAGCCTGGGGACTGAATGAGGCCTTTTGAGTCCTGGCTGGTGAGGGGCAGGTCCATTGTTAAGGACAGCTGGGCCTCTTGTTTTTTGCTCTCTCTCTGGGGGCAATGGGCACCCAATATGAGGAGATTGGGTTTCTACCACCCACTCCTTCCCAGCCCCCCATGCATCTGCAGCAGCATTGACTGTGACTGTCTACCCTTCTCTCTGAGCCGACTTCTGGACTGTTGCTTGCTGTTTCACTTAAATCTGGACACAGGAGGGATACATGTAGCCAATAACTATTTTCATGAGGAAATTTAGACATGAATAATACACATACAAAAACCTGTTTTGTATAGAACTCTGTAATAAATAATAGACTATGGAATTAAGTTGTTGCATTTCTAGCTGTAAACATTCAAATTATGTTGAAGTTAAAAAATGCTTGTGCAGCAATATCATCCCCTTGTATCTTACATGAAGGTAGAGCAGTCATCTGTTTAATAGCACAGGTTGTAGAGCTAATCAGCTGTTGTGCGGGATCATGTCTCAGTGGCTTTTCAAACAACAAACACAGCTCCAAGCTCATTCTTGTCGCCACATCTTGTCCTTCTGTGTCTCCATCCCCCATTCCTCCACCCCTCTCCTTTTTCCCACACTCTCCTCCTTCCTTTCCTGCCCGAGGGAGCACTGTGATTGGGTGAATAGAGCTGCTCTCTGTGGAGCGTGCTCCGTCTGTCACTATCCTTGTGGCAGGAGATTGGAATGGAATAAAGCTCCCAAACTGGGCTATTAAAGGCTATTTCCATCCCTGCACGTCTGTTTCTGTGGGCTCATGCTCCAAATATAGATCTGGCACCAGTGACACTAATGAAACATGTCCCCCTTTTCACTGGTTTAAATCTACTTATGTAATCTCTTCCCTCGCATGAACAGGAGCTGGACATACCTTACCATCTGGGCCTGATCCTGCAGTTTTCTCCTCCTGTCATTGCTATTTTACAAACTCAGGCCTGTGTATTTTTGTGTTTTTCATGCAGTTCTTAGAGGTCAGGTGCGCCAATGGTGGTGCGGGTGTAGGAGCAATGTGTTCCCATTTGGATGTTGAGCACAAATCCAAGAAAAACATACTGGGTGTGACCTACAAGTTCCAGCCAGTATCCTGTCATTCCAGTGCACAATGCAGGGAGGGAGGTGACAAATCCCTAAGCCACTTTGTGTCCGACACAGACACAAATAGAGTGGCGTTCCATGTGACAGATGTTTCTCACACAGGCCCGTGTGAAAAATCAATGACAGTTCAATTCACCTGATGTTTGTTTCTCTAAAAAATAAATAAGCAAAATTAATAAAATAAAGCAGTTGGAGCAAAAAGTCTGTATTCACTGGAATTCATCAGTAAGCAGTAATGTCACCGACACCCCACAGACACGACCATAGAAGGGTTTGTTTGTGTGACCTGTTTTTGCAGTTAAAGCACTTGAGGAAAAAATTTAACAAGCCTTCTTAAAAAGCAAGTAGATTTTATGGTGTTACGGATGTAAAATTAGGCTGTAAATGCATTTCATCTACATGGAGGACAGGTACACATTGCTCCTACAATATGCTGAGATTTTACCTTTGGAGCTGAATCATAACTACAGTGTCTCAGCAGTATGTCTTAATAAAGGAGCAATAATTGATAGCAAATAATAGGTGACTTGTATGAATAGAGCGCCTTTCTCAGTTTCTCCACAGCTACACGCGAGTGCGCGTGGCAGCATTCTTCTCTCTCTCCTGTGTGTTTGCTGAATAGAGGTACTATGGGTCAGTGGAGCAGCTGGTGACTGGGAGGAAGAACTTAACCAGGCCTCCTTTGTGGATCAGCTGTCTCTTGCCGAGCTTTGTCATTCCAAATTGGGTCCCTTACATCCAGAGCCTGGGGAGGTTTTGACATGTAAATGGAGGACTGAGAGCTCCAAAGCCCTACGATTACTCACTAAAATGCTACAGGGGCCAAAAACGGTTCCCTGAGATGCACCGCTGGGGGGGGAGGGAAGGGAACACACGCAGCCTTGCCACAGACTGAAGTGTGCCTCACAGTCTGGAATTATGTTAATGATTGAGCTTCCGTCTGGACACCAAACTGTTTCCACCCTAATAGAATTAATTACGGACGATATTGGTAGTTACTATGTGGGCAGTCACAGTCAAACATGTAAACTCTGTAAACCCCACTGTGACGCTGTATGTGATACTGGGCTATACAATAGACTTGATTTTCTATAATATCGTATTTATCTGTTAATTAATTTAATAGGACAATAGTGACAGGAAAAAAACGCAACAGATGTTGAAATTGGTCTAATCCAATTTGCAACCTCTGTTCACTCTTAGTTTAAATTAGTTTAACATTCATTAAATCTATATATATTTATATATGGTATAACAACAAAACAACAGCCATTAGAGAATGTAACACACAGCAAAGAACAAATAGGAGGGCTGAATAAGTGGAAAATGACCTCTATGGAAAACCATCTTACACAAGCCTAACCTTTGATCATTTCAGTAGCTCTATAAAATGAAGCTTATGGCCAGACAGCAACACTTCAGTGAGCTGGTGTTCGGCATGTCTGTGTGCCACATGTGTGCATGGCTGTAAAACAACCAACACTTCCAGCTCACTTGCAGAAGACGCTGCCCATATGTTGTGAAGTGGTTACAATGCTGCTTTAACCAAGAGAGCAAACAAACAAGAATAACCTGGCACATTTGGACAGGCGCCAGAACTGCAAACATCATTTCTCTAACACAAACAAAATACTCCATGGCCTCAATAATGCACAACATCACACATCTGGAGCGTGTGTCTGTCTCATATTTGTAAGAGGGGAGAAAACCAACAGCAGAGGGCTGGCAAGCAGCAGGAGCAGTAGGCACACAGGAAGTGAAATTTGCTCAATATACTGTAGCCTGCGGCAGTTTGAGGGATAATTGCTGACACTCCTAGCTTCCTAGATAGCCATTCCATGCTGCAGTGGTCAGGAAAACCCTCTGTTACTGACAGCTGTCCGAAGCACGGCACACAGAAAGGACATGACACAAAGCATGTAAACATGGATTTACCCATGTCCTCCATACTGCCTGCACAGCTTATTATAGAAGGACTCTGGCAACATAATAAACTAGGAATTGCTGCCTGCTGTGGCAGAGTGCTTCTTTCCAGGCTGCCCTACTTTCTGCCTGTAGTTGTTGACTTGGTTTATTTGTTCTGAATGGCCATTTATCGCTGTTTTTTCTTTACTTTTGCTGTTTATGAGGAAACAGAGTAGCTCTACAATTGGGGGCAGAGAACACTGCTGTGCCTCTGTGAATATTTTCCATCACTGGTGTCAGGGTTGTGAAGCTGAGAGTCTGTAAACAAGGAAACATTTATCACATCCACAGAGAAGACCACGATAATGAGTTTTAATTGACGACAAAACAAACAGTTTGAGTTGCCTAATGTGTTTGCATGATGTAAAGCACTTAATAACGTGTTTACATTTAATGCCAGTCACACAGTAACTGATCTGATATGTCTTTGCTGCACAGTGACGCAGTAAGAGAGAGAGAGGGAGAGATGGCATGGGGGTGTGGGGTGGTGGTGGTTGGGGGGGGGGGGGGGGTAAGGTCACACAGCGAGGGGCACTAAGCCTGGGGAGGTGGCAGTGGGAGGGACGGTGATGGCTGTCAGGGTACCGGGTTCCAGTCCATTCACGTTCCTTCTGCTAAA
>NW_019174788.1:0-337575 GCF_002260705.1 Seriola dumerili | reverse complement strand
GGGGGGGGGTGGGGGGGGGGGGGGGGGTGGGGGTGGGTGGGGGGGGGGGGGTAGTAAGGAGATGAACAGAGCAGCAGATAATGACCTCAGCTTCCATCTGCTGGGCACCGTGGGGCGGAGACACCTTCAACCTGCCACCGGTCGGTCGCCACAGCAATCTGCCGCTCCCCATCGTCCTGGTGACATCTGCTTTTGGGTGACTGAAAGATGAATGCAGCACCAGCCACATGGGCACAGAGCAGACGTCACGCGGACCACTAGACACACACACTAACACTGCGGCACAGATGGCCACAGACACACTACTATGGAGATTACAATCCAGGCATTCTCCTCTGCCTCTAACCACTCAGTAAAGTGGATGTAATATAATCACAGATTTGTAGCGCTGTTAGATGTGACTATGTTTTGGGTCTCTTCCTAAAGAGCTGGCATTGGCTGCCACTGGCTGGCATTTCAGAAACCTTGCCATAGTGCAATTTATTTAGACTATCTAATAATCTAACAACCTCCTGTTACTCTGTGCACACACTGCACGCTTTCACCTGTCTAAGGAATCAGGCTAATGTCTATCCCTGTTTGAAATCACAATACCAATTTGTTTGTTTTTAGAGCATGGGGAATAAGTGTGGTTGTTTACTAGAACTCTGTATCTATGGTAATATTGTTTTGCTTGACTGGAGTCCCCAGCCACAGCTGTCACAGTTATTTAGTGCCTCTGTGGTAACCTTGGAAACACCCACCCTGCATACAAGTGTTTTCACCAAGTGAAATCCTGATAAATAGGTGAAGAGCTTGGAATATGGTGATTAGACATAAGGCAGTTTAAAAAGGCAGCAAAACCACCTTATGTGTTGGGTTCAGTATGAGGAGAAGGACAGCTGGAGGGAGGACAGAAAGAGAGAGAGAGATAGATAGAGAGAGAGAGAGAGTGCGAGAGAGAGAGAGGAAATTAAGGGGTGGGGCGGCAGTGACAGAGGAACAGTGAAGCAGAGGAAGCAAAGGAAAAAGAGGGGAATTCAGGTCAGTGTTGTGGATTATGCATGCTGGGCTGGGCATTCTGAGCCACCTCTGGTTTGGAGATAGAGAGAAACAGTGGGTGAAAAAGGACACATGAGTGATAGGTGGATATAAAAGAGTTGGAGAGCAAGAGGAGCAGCAGACTGAGAACTTGATCAATTGTAATTGGCTTTCATGATTTCTCAGGGAGCAGGGCTGAAACTTTGTCGCAATCATCTCATGAGACAGCTGGTTAGATTTAAAAGGAGTGCTGACAGGTTATGCCAAGTTTGAAATATTACACTGTGCGCAGTTGGATGGATGGGATCCAAAAAGAACCAGACTTTCTGTTTGAAATCAAGAAAGTAAAGCTTGAAACGGGCAATTGCAAAACTGAAGTTAAACTAAACTATAGAAGGAGAAGAGCATTAATTGTGAGCTAAAGCAGGCCAAACTTTAATGAGCTGATTTCAATTTCATAAAAAAATAACAGGGAAGCTTAGTTTATAAATTCAATTTCCAGGAATGACTCCATGTTTCCTAAAGTTCAGTTAAGCAGCACTGTTTAGAGTCCAGAGTCGCCCTTTTATGGATGTTAGAAAAACTGAATTTCTCCCATGCCAGTACCAGAGGTGTCAAGGTAAAAAAGTGTGTCAAACCTGAGTGTTTACTGGGTCACAACTATTTGGGTCAACCTGGGCATACTGATTTTTGTGTTTGTCTGATCCAGCTTGAAGTGTGAGAGTTTACCACACTAACATTTGAGGTACAAACATGAGGTTTGGTAAGTAAGCAATCACTATGTCTCAATATATTTCTCAAAACCATACTGAGTTAGAACCCAATTTTGTATTTCCATTTCAAGTTTCTCTTTAAGTGATATCTGGAATGTTACTGATTGCTTGTCCAGGGTCTCCACTGTAAACAGGGTTACCAGCAGAGGAGAAAGGGAAGGGTTAAATGCCACGCTGGTAAATCTGAGCCTTGAACCTGCCAGGTGGGCCACATTTGTTGACTGCGGTGAACCAAGTCTCAAGCTCCCTGATGGTTGCTTGGATTGCCGTTGCATCTCTGTGGCTACAATGACAGACCTTGCCTAGGCTCTTGACTAGTTTCTTTGTGATGGATGGGATTGCGATGCCATCAAAAAAGAAGCAAAACTTGTCCACCACTTTTTTTCTGTTCAACACCATGGCCCTGGATTTTGAAGGTTTGGAAGTCATCCTTGTCCAGAATATTTTTTCCAGGCCTTGGAGGATCCACCTTCCACACAACACCAATGATGTGGCGACAGTGAAAGGCTATGATGGGGGGCTACTGAATGCTAGACTTGGACAGAGGGCCTCTGCACTCAATTTTAGCTGCCTTGACCACCCCTTAAACCCCTTTCCAAGTCCGTGCCAGATGGATGAGGTCCTTGATTTTACTGAGTACATGGCGTCAGGCCAGAGAAGTCCGACCACCTGGTGGGGTATTGAGCCATATGCATTGGCGAGGTCAAGCCAAAGCAAGGCCAATAGGCCTCCTTTCCCTTTGTGTTCCTCCCTGATCAGCTGGTTGACAAGTCTGGCGTGTTCTAGGCACCCTGGAACTCTAGGAATTTCTGTACCAATGTGTCAATGTAGGCAATTCTTTAGGAGGAAGTCTGTCATTCCTCAACATAGAACACTGAGGAAAATCTTCTCCTCCATGCTGAGAAGTGAAAAGGCTCTGGCTACAGTAACCACCTCCTGGACTTCCTTCCAGGTGGGCTCTCTGATGTTGAACTCCACTGTGGGAAATATTATGTCCAAAAGGGCTGAGGGGCCCTAGCTCTTGCTCTCTATCGGGGTCACTCAGAGTGTTGTGCAGGATGTGGTCGACTTCTTCCTCAGAGCAGGCAAGACGGCTGCTGCTCTTCTGCCCGCTGCTTTGGAATTCCAAATGGAGCTCAGCGCTTAGAGGTTTTGGGCTCTGTGTGGTGTCTCCAGGCCGAGCTCCTCCTGTGTCTCACCAGGAGTGGATCCTGTGTGCTGCGCTGCTCTCCCCTGAACCACAAATTTCATTCGAGGCTGATAGATTTTAAGGCTGCACTCATTCTTGCAGACCTTGCTGCAAATGCATCACTTATTTAAGTTACTTTCTAGTGCTGTTTGATCTTGACCAACTCTTGAGAAAAATATATACAGTAAAGTGCAACACACATCAGTCCAGTTGTGGACACACAGAACATGTCATACAGAAAGAAGAAGTAAATGACCTACAGGAGCTGATACATTCTGTCAAAGTGCAGAGTGTGAATGTGAACAAAGTAAAAGAGGCTTAAAACAGCCACAGAGCTGGGTTTCATGTAACACAGCTATTTGACTCAATGATAAAAGGCATTAACAAAAACCTAATAAAGCTAATTTACTTACCTGCATGGCTTGTTTTTGTTTGTAGCCACAATAACATTGTTGTACAGCAACTGACTTGTGGAAGAATCACTAGCCTGTTACTGGCTCTACAGACTCTGCAAATTTAACATCACACTACGAAGATTCCACTTGCTACCCCCAGCCAAGTGCCGGGGCCTGCAAAACACACACACACACACACACACACACACACACACACACACACACACACACACACACACACACACATAAACACACACGTCAGCTAATTTAAACACACACATACATGGAGCCACAAAATCACATGTTCCCCAATATACACGCGGGCATATACTCACGCATGCAGCCATGCTGATTTTCACGTGCACACATTTAGACACACACACACACACACATACACACACACACACGCACACAATCCCTGCTGTGCCTGTAAAATCAGCATAGCTCTCAGAAATTCCACTAACACCTCCCACCCCATGTGGACGCACACATACACGCATACAAACGCACACTCCTGTGAACCCACACAATTAATGTGAAATCACATCCATCTTCCACCCCTCTGCCCCTCCCCTGTTCTCCATTACAAATAGCTGAGGATTGCATTCTCTCCCTCTGGCCTTGCCTGATGTTGTTTTTACATGTCTTGTTGTGTGCAATACTCTCCCTTATGTAAGACAAAATTACCCAACATGAGTGTTATTCTCAGTGGGGGTGATTGCACTGGTGCATTCCAAACTCAATGAGAGATTTAGGGAGATTGAGAGAGAGGTGAGAGGGAGATAATCTTTCCTTAATGATTATTTTTATGGCAGCCACGCTTCGCTAGATGGACTACAATCAAGATAGAGAGCAAACAGGGGAGAGGGAGGTATGCTGCAAAAGTCATGAGTCAGATTCAAACTCACGAGCACCTGCTGAGCTATCACGATGCCTTAGAGTCAACAATCTTAAGTGGATTATTTCTTTGCAGATTTAACCCCGGCCTAAGCACAAGTACTGAGGATTCCTTGATAAACACTGACCAAAAGATAAGGAGGCAGTGTGCGCAGTTAAGATCCTGTTTACCCTGTACACAGTCACAGGAGACTGGCATCTAGTCTAATATACTGCACATTGGATGGAAGAGAGTAAAACATGGACAGGTACTGTATGTAGTGCAGATTATATGGTAGGGGAATATGCAAGCTCAAGAAGTGCTGGTGATTTTCCACAGAGAAGTAAGAGAGAGAGATAGGAAAATATTTGCTGGTCAATAGCTTTTTGTCCCTAATGCTTCATGCGCTATGGACAACAACTGATACATTCAGTGTTTTCGCCCGGAATGACCCATACAAGTCTTTAGAAGCACAGTCTCATGGTGGACCTTGATGAACCTTTGGTCTCTGTGGCCAATCAGCGTTACATGGCCAGGCTTGTTACCAGACAGTTCACAATCCATAAGGGCCAAACCACATTGGTTCAGGCTGGATCAGGGTCCTGCATTCTTCCATACATGTGATCCAAAGTGATATGTCCTCCAATCAAGTCGTCCATTGTCCTTGCACTCCTTCATGCAGACGATGCAGGGGGCTGAGATACTGACAGAGACAGATCCTCTATTGATAAGAAGACCAAAATAGTGCACTTCATTGTATAATACTGTAGCTCCTTTGTGGGCATAGTGCACTGGCAATCGCACATGAGATATGGGACATGAATGGAGACAGCCAGTTGACTGATGACGGGGTCCTGTTGGCAAAATAAATGGGTCAAATGACTGTATTATGTGAAAGATGATGTTTGTAGTGATGAAACGACAGAGAACTACCACCCAATGCTAAAGGTCTATAGAGGTTTTTAGTGTCTTGTTTAGGTTTTGTGGCCCACAACTTAAGTATTTTATCCCTTTCATGGCTCTCTGGTACCAAACAGCAAAAAACAGACAAAGTTAGCAACTAGCTAAATAACCATAGTGGAGCATTTAACAGCTCGAGTCAGATATTTCCCTCAGGAGTTGGTTTAGATAAAAACAGAGCTAGAAGGAGACTGAATATTGAACTTACATTCTTCAGCTCACTAGAGACACACAACTTTAAATGAAAGCTAATGTTGCTTTTTCCCTGTCACATGTGGAAATAGGCAATAGATTGCTAACACAATCTCTTTTAGAATCTCTTGGAGACTCATATCTTCCGAGTGCACCTCCTCTCCTTACACCTCTAACACCCTAACACGCCTAACCAGCACTTACTATGCACTATGCACTTAAGGTGCACTTCTTTACCTTTGCTTTGTTGAATAGTACTTACACAAACATCTCCCACTGCACTGGAGCTTTTGTGTTGTGTGTCACTTGTAACTTGTCGCCTTGGATAAAAGCGCCAAATGAGTAAATGCAAAGTTATGTAAAAACTTTCTCCGTAACAACTTTATAGGGTGATAATCATATGTGTTATGTTAACAGCTTCCCCCACTGCCACTAAGTGGTGGCCAAAAAAAGGTTTAAATAAAATTTTTGTGTCTTTCAATGAAAACTTTTTTTCCACCATGATGAATGAATAAGTCTAAAATGTACTGTGTTCATTGAGCAAAAGAGATGTACACCGTTCTATAACAATGTCACTGTAAATATGTCTGTCTTACAGCAATATGAGGAAGGAAATCACATAAACACCACAAAACTTTATGGTCTTGAGCTATTTTGAACTTGTTTGCATCTGAAGCATCAGCAGCCAGTCACACCTCTCCGGCCTGTAAAGGATGCTGCCACAGCTAAGTGGTGTAAGCAAGCTGAACAGTCTTCAATGCATGAAGAGGTTGAAATAATTGAATAACTGAGTTAGTGATAAAAGGACTGCTTGTTCACCCCAGCCTAGCATCTGACTTGAAAATGACATGTGGTCTAGAAGTGCTAATGCACATGGTCACAAGGCATCAGGGTGCATCTATCTCTGGTATGATCTGTTATCAGAGTACTTGTGTCCAGGGCATAGTGAATGCATCTTCAGTTATTTTTGGGAGCAACACTGAATATGATACTAATTGAAGATGTAAAAAGGAAATTATCTCTTGTTGTGTTTTGATTTGCAAAAAAGAAAAAAAGTTTCAATACTGAATGGAGTCATCTTATTTTCCATTAAATCAAGTGTGTGACAAAACTTCAATATGCTTTTTAAGTAACAGAATATGGAGCTGTGGTTTTATTAAAAGAACAACAAAAGAATTCCTGTCGTTTCTGCCTGGCTTTAACGTATCGATCTCGTCGCCATTCCACCATCAAAAAACTCTTCACAGATCATATAATAGCAGCCCCGGTCAAAGGCCACAACTCTAAGTACCAGGGCTTGTTTGCACATTGCGCACATTATTTATAATGGAATACATGGCTTGATGAATGAGCTCCCATGATCTTCCTCTCAATCTCTCTATTGAGCAGGCATGTCCTCCTGAAGGGGGGCTCAGCGGAGAAAAAAGAGGAGAGCATGCGTTTTAAATTAATCAATCCTTCTCATTTCCCCCTCTCCTCTTAGGCAGACAGACCTCTCCTAGAGGGGGGTCTGCGGCAGTGGGGAGGAAAAAAAACAAAACACTGTCGTCTGTTTTCATGGAGGTGGCAGAGGCCCAGCCTCTAGCTGTGCTTTGGCTAGCTGAAAGGAGAGAGAGAGAGAGCGAGACAGAGAGAGAAAGAGAGAGAGAAAGGGAGAAAGAGATGAGAGTGAGGAGGGGTAAGGGGTTATGGGAATAAAGGAGAAAGGAGAAAGGAAGGATTGAGTAGAGGGAAAGGTGCAGGAGGAGGGAGGTCGAGGGAAGTGGGGAGAGTAGAGATAGGCAGGAGAGAGCAGGAGGCCACATGCTAGGAGTTGGGTCATGATAATAGTTGAGGATCATGAGATATGCTGGCCTCCATACGTGTGCAAAGGCAGCTCACAGATGACAGTTCAGTGGCATACCAGGCACTGATCCAGAGTCTCATCCCCAATGGGAAGAGTCTCTCTTTCTCTCTATCTGACGGCCTCTCTCTCACACACACAAAATCACTCACTTTCTATTTCTCTCCATTTTACTCTCTCTCATCTCTCTATTGTCATCCTTGGTCCCATGTTGTACAATAAACTCTCCCTCAATGCCTGTCTTCACTGGTGCTCATAATCAAATTAGATTTGCTCCAAGTAGCGGGAGGAAAGACTAACTCTCAGTGCAGACACCAAACAGACAACGCCCTTCAACTGACATTTGTTTTCTCAATAACTTGGCTCAGGCAATAAGACGGGAATGGTAGATGTCACACTCCCACACAGGCGCGCGCACTCACGTGTACGCACATAGCGTAAACAGAGTATTAACTAGGTTTAAGACAATGACAACAAACTCAGCGTGTGGGTTTCCCCCAGAGGTCTATGAGCTAAATATCTCAGAGAGACCATTGTTCGCCTTAGGCTCCTGTTTACAACCATTCCTGACCTCATTGCCACATGTGTGTCACTGTAGTTGTCAGGGAATTTATATATGAGCATGTGTGTGTGGGTCTAACTTAAGAACATATTTCCAATATAAATATTAAAATGTTGGTTGGGAGAATATAATTTAAGTATTGCATAATGACAAATAAAAGAGTCGTTCCATGACAGGAAGCCAAACTCTAGAATAATCAATTAGCCCCAAAAAACAGATAATTGTAGACACTTGATTTGCTAATGTCCCTGCTCTGAATGATTTGTCTGATCAAGAGAAACTCTTTACCTTGTTAGAACTGTAAAGTGCATGGTTTGTCTCTGCTGCAGTACTACACTGATCGTCATTGTCCATGCTTCCGACATGCCTAACCCTTTGCCACCAAAGCCACTGTTTATCCAGCCCAACAAGCACATGAGCAGCCATAATGACACTAATTACCCAAGAGCTCACTTTTCCTCTGAGTGGTTGTGCACTGCACTGAGCCTTGAGAGCCATCTGTGTTCCCGTCTTAAATCGATCTATCTTGCACATTCCAAAACTACAAGAGGACAGGGAAAGGCACCACTCCCATTCATAAATAATGTGTATGAGGTGCGGGGGATGTGGGCTACTGTTTCTCTGTGTGTCTGTTGGAGCAGGGAGTTGGACCTCTCTAGCCCACTGGAGATCTGGGAGAGGAGCAGCTCATGACATCTGACCCCAGTAGCTACTATCTACCTTCACAGGCTGGAGGTGAAGAACACTGACAATATGACCGGATATTGTACTTTTAGAGAATGTTTTTTATCCTCCTTTTAGCTTGTGGGCATCTTACATTGCATTTACGTTTCTTTTTTTTTTGTTTCTTTTTTTGTTGTTGCTATGAACGAGTTTCATTTATTCTTACACCACCACATTACATGAAATATATGGTATTATTTAATAGAGAGTGGTACATGGCACACAGGTGTTCAGAAACATTAGCTAACAGCCCTTTTATTCTGATTTGTGCTACTGATAATCTGCATCACAGACAATTATTATAGACTATGGAAACAGAAAAGATGTCTTTTTTAAAGGATCAGGTAAGTGGAATAATGACAGTTAGAGCAGTAAGTGACAATTATTTTCATTATTGATTAATCTGCTGATTATCTTCTCAATTGATCCATTAGTCAACAGATAACACTGAAAATGCACGTCACAATATCCCAGAGCACAAGGCGACGCAACATGATTGACCAACAGTCCAAAACCCCAAAATATTTAATTTACTTTTACTGTAAGACTAGAAAAGGCAAAAAATTCTGACAATTGCTAAAGTGAAACCATCACATTTTTGCCATTCTCCCTTAGTAATGAATCTTTTTTTTTTTTTATAAACTAATTGTTGCAGCTCTAGGCATAGTTATTAAACTATTGAACAAATTGCATTAAATTGATATTAAAGGAATAGCTCCACATTTTGGGAAATGCTCTCATTTACTCTACTGTCTATATTTAGATGAAAAGATCAATATCACTGTCATGTCTGTGCGTTAAATATTCAGCTGGAGCCAGGAGGCAAAAGTAGCTTAGCTTAGCATAAAGACTGGATGCAGGGGCAAACAGCTAATTTGACTCTCTCCAATGTTGACCCAGCTACATCTTATTTGTTTACACAAAAAAATGTTTAAATGTCAATGACAAGTTGTGGTTTGTAGGGAGTTGGACCTGTTATTCTTTCTTGGACAACAGCGTCTAGGTGAAGTGACTTTCTGGTGAAACCACTCCAATGCACAGGCAGTAGAGTGGTTCCTTATCTAACTCTCAGAAAGACAGTGAGTGTGTATACCAAATAGTTGAAATATTCCTTTAAAAAGTGATTCAGTCCATAAACTTGTATGCAGTCACTGGTATGACTGTCTGTGTCATAAGCTAGCAGTGCTATATATGATGTTATGTCCATTTTAATAGTAGCAAAGTCGATCAATTTTGTATGAGCTCCATTATGATTTAGCTGGATAAATCAGGTCAGGTCCATTTCCGCCCTCTGAAAGACTTATAGCCTGGAGTTATTTTGAGTAAAGTTTCATTCAGTATTCAGATCTCTCCAGACTCTTTGGCTTCTCTCACTTTTTGTGGAAGGTAAAAAAAACAAACATTTATAGACAATCATTAGAAAATAAGGATGAGCTGTTACAGCTGACTTTGGCCACAGTCAGACATATGACCAAAACACATTGCAAAACACGGCATTGCATGGCTCTATCCTGTGATCTGTATCAAAAGACACACAGTGCTGTGGGTGAGTAATACTGTGCACTGTCATCCACTGATGTGTTTTCCAAAAAGGTGAATTCAAAGAAGTGGAATTACCTTTGAATTGCCCTCTTTGTGATCTTGAGATTGCAGAGAAATGAGGGAAGCACAGTACCTCTTCATGCTGGAGGTTAATGTGTGTCTGTGCTCACTTGTCAGATGTAATTGAAGGGAACAGCTTATGAAAATGAGGTGGCAGGGATGAGGTCTTTAATTAGATCAAGATCATGGACAGAAATGAATTAGAATCACCACTCTCATTACCCATAGCAAAACTGGAGCAGCACGACAGTGAATAGATGAAGGAAAACTTTAATCTCTCAGACACAGTGTTACTGTATGAAGAGGGTTTTTAGGGACTACTGCTCTATTTTGTTGTGCCTCACTTGACCAAACCAGAATTTAAAAGTGTACATTTATGCCATTAATCTCCATGTTGCTATATCTGATGCATGATATCATAAACTCACTTAGTTCATTACTTGTGAATAATCATATGCATGTTAGAGCTCAATTTAGCCTAGATAAATGACACATAATAATGCTACATAGAACTCATATGCCATCTGGTGGTGAGATTGTTTGAAGAACAAACAGAAAAATAGCAGGTGACAGAATTAGATGATAAAAAATAATCAAGATATTTTTGAATTTATTAGTAAAAAAAAAAAGATGCATTTTTTTCTGTAACCTGATAGTAAATATGAGTGATGAGTGATGAGCAAATGTGATGGTATTTGATTACATGTCCAACAATAATCTTGGCAAATACGTCAACTTGCTGGACAGGGACAAGAAAACATGATTAAATGATTATGTTTTATTGAGGCAAATAATTTGTTATTACTTTCTATCCTATTGCAAAAACGTACACTTGCACTGACCTTGAAATACTTCATTCACTCCAACACATGTGATGTCACACGGTGACGACACTGCACTACGGGAAATTGCTTCCCACAGAAAAGCCTCACAGGAAGACTTTCTCAGTAATCTACCCTGATTTCATCCACCTGATTGGTGGATCTTGTGGGGGCGGTCGCCTGAGATTTGCCTTAGAGGTAAAGAAAAGGGCATAAAGTCGTCCATAAAAAGCCAAACGGAAAGAAACAAACTGTACCAAGGCGGAACTGTGAGCCTCAGTCAACCTCTCCTACACGTGCTTCTTCTGCAGCAGAAACGTGGAGTTTGATGCTTCGTAATAGAAGAAATTTCATACAGCGATAAACGTCACCTGTCAACACACCTTTGGACGCCAGTTTCTCTGTAGCCGTTAAGTGAGTTTGTGTTTGATTTATTTGGATTTAAGGGATCCACGTTTTGTCCTAGAAAGGCTGTCAACAGCTAGAAATGTTGCAAAGTTAGTCGTCTCTAAATTGTTAGCTAGCTGGCTAACTGAACTGCTGTTTGTTGTAGACTGGGCATATTTACGTCATCTCAGTGTGGATTAAATGTTAACGCTCAGTTTGGAAAACTATGGTTGAGGGAAAATAGTTTGGCAATTCAGAGAACAGTAGCTAACTAAGCTGGGTCTTACTTTTCAGTCACTCCGGTTAAACAGCTTTGTATAATTGTGTACATTTAACCTCACGTTGTTAATTAACACTGGCATAAAGATTGACGGAATGATAATTACCCTGAAGGCTCAAGGAAGTTTCCCTAACATTTGCGCGCTTACTGTGTGACTGGTATTTCCCGCCATCTTCATTTTCACATCATGAAATATAATGGCGGGAATTGAAATAACAGTTCAAACTGCAATGACTTTCAGATGTGAGACGCTTTAAACACACTTTCAGTTGAAGTTGCGATACCTTTTGATTTTAATCCGATGTTCAGTGTCGTCATTCTTTATGTGTCCGGTTAATGTAAAGGCATAATCCAGCTATCCAGATGTAAACAAATGTGTAGCTCCATGTCAAAGTTTGAAAACATGGTAGCTTAACCTGCTGCCGAATTGACTGCCTTTAATATTTTCTGGTGCGGATTCAGGGTTGTTTCATGTCACATTGGTAAAAGTTGAAAACACAGTGAGAAATAAGGTTACATGTAAGGCTTCTGGTAGTTTGGTCAATACTGTAAATGAAGCCAATTGTAATTTAATATCCACTTGAATAATATAGCATTACCACTGCTCATAATATCTATATTGATCTCACACGTGGTCGAACAGATTCAGTTGAGCAGTTTGAGAAATGCCTGGGAGGTATAGTAAAAAGTGTTTATGCAGGTTATTTACTTTGCCTTGTTTTTTGTGTTAAGTCTTCACATGCCACTATGAAGTACATCCTTGTTACCGGCGGTGTCATATCTGGCATTGGCAAGGGAATCATTGCCAGCAGCGTGGGAACAATCCTCAAGTCCTGCGGCCTTCACGTCACAGCCATCAAAATCGACCCCTATATCAATATTGATGCTGGCACCTTTTCACCGTATGAACATGGTGGGTAATTGAGTATATTCGACAAGGTAGCTTTTTTTTTTTTTGAATTGTCTTTGACGGTATCATCTGCTCATTTCCTTTATTGTTTGGTTGAGTTCTACAGTTGTTATATTTGACAAGATGCTGTGTGAGAGCACGGTCTAGTTGGTAGACAGGCCGCCCCCTTAGCTGAAGTGCATTGAGTCAAGCTTTTTCAATATGATTGATATCATCTCAACGAGAAAGTACTGAATTACTTCCAGTTTTGGATCTGCAGTTTCTTAACCCTATGATAAATGCCTATTGTGTCCATGTTGTGCAGGGGAAGTATTTGTTCTTGATGATGGCGGGGAGGTGGATCTTGACTTGGGGAACTATGAGCGTTTCCTGGATATCCGTCTTACTAAAGACAACAACCTCACCACTGGAAAGATCTACCAGTCTGTAATCAACAAGGAGAGAAGGGGAGACTACCTTGGCAAGACTGTACAAGGTTAGAGATTGCTGTATTTAATTTGCTGGTGGTGAAAGGAGACTTTGATACAAAGCAGGTTATTAGGAAAAGCAGCTTTACGTGTTTTTCTTTGTGACTGTTTGTGGGATATTTGTATTTTTATGTCTATATTTAGGACAGAGAGGGTCCAATGTGCAATGCAAAAAATTTTTACGTGACTTTTTGATTGTATTTACCCGCGTCTGTTTTCTCAGTGGTGCCCCACATCACAGATGCTATCCAAGAGTGGGTAATGAAGCAAGCCAGGATTTCAGTGGATGACGATGGTGTGGAGCCTCAAGTTTGTGTAATTGAGGTAAGTTGTTCTGTCAAGGCAGAGGTGAATCTTGTATTCAGTGTGAAAGGACACTGAGCACAGTCTTTCTAAGGTCAGAAGTGTCTTGTTGCCATGGGCCACTCTTAAATGATTTTTTGACTAGGGCATTTTTCTGCTAGTCTGTTTAAAAAGAAATGGAGGAGGTTTTCGATCAGAAATGAAATCAAGCATGTTGCCTCAAGCAAGAGAAAATATTGGCTCATTCGGCGGTGGGAGAAACTGCTGAACCTACACAAGTGGATGAGCCAATGAAGCAGAAAAACAAACAATATTTTTCAAAACTGAAAAATCGAGGAATTTAAAAATTCATTTGTCAAGGAGAGTCTGAAATTATCCACTTGTTTAAGGAATGAAAGAGACTACAGACTGTTTTTTATTTAGTTAGAAAACTCAAACCAGTCATGGTAGTGGTAGAAATAAAGTGTTTGTTTGACAATATGTGCTGTAGGAGTATTTCATCTCTTGTAAATTTGTAGCTGAAAATGGTCACACCCTCGTAAACCAAGTTAAATTATTACCCTGCCTCCAGCAGTTCCTTTCATGCGGCATGAATCAAAGGCAGCTCTGACAGTATTATGGACTGGGTGCAGCAGATGAAATTCTGTACTTTCCAAGTCAGAGTATGCAAGGTGCTGAGAACCATCCTGGATGCTCATGCATGCACTTCTGTGGTCTAAGCTGGTGTTTTGTGTCAACAGCTGGGAGGCACAGTGGGGGACATCGAGAGCATGCCCTTCATCGAGGCCTTCAGACAGTTCCAGTTCAAGGTGAAAAGGGAAAACTTCTGCAACATCCATGTCAGCTTGATACCACAGGTATGGCGGACAAATGAACACACACATCATGTATTCATCACCAAATAACACAGGGAGCAGGATATTTGCAGGGTGACTGTTTCAGCATTATTATTACAGTTTACTGTAGTTTAGGTTTTGTTATGGTTTTTGAATTAAAGGACAAGAGCTATTGGAACAGTCGAACCAGCACCATTAACATTATGAGGTGAATTTGCTTTTGTCTCCAGCCAAATACTACAGGAGAGCAAAAAACCAAACCAACTCAAAACAGTGTCCGAGAGCTCAGAGGACTGGGCTTGTCTCCAGATTTGGTGAGTCAGATTTACGATTTGTTCTTAATCTTTGCTCACCCCCATGCCTCAGATATTAACCCCATATAAACCCACTATGCTATCTTTCTCTTTATGTGTAGATATATCGGTAATTCTTCATCTCATGGCATAAAACAAACCAAAAAAATTAACATAAAGTTTAAGATATGATCTTTGCATAGGCAACTTTGAAACTGTACCTTGGTCCTGTTGTATAATATGATTTAGAAATAAACATATAAAATTTTGTCAGATTATGTGCCGCTGTACAACGCCCCTAGAAACGGCTGTCAAGGAGAAGATCTCCATGTTTTGTCACGTGGAGCCCACACAGGTGAAGTACCATGATTTTTCTACAGTAAACCTCATTTGAAATTCTGTGTGTAGAGCATGCTGCCAACATTAGTTATGATCTAGTGAAATTCCTGTTGTCCACCTACATCTGCAGCTGTGGTATGGTACGATGTATTTGATAATAGAAGACGTATACAGTACATACAATATAAGAAGGACATGAGCTATGGAAGCAAGGTTAATTACTACCACATTGTTTGTTAGTATCAATTAGAATTGAATGATATTTGATCAAATTGTTATCTGATGTGTGAAAGTGTTGGGCACTGGCTGGTGCCTTCTGCTGGAATGTAAGAGCAATGGAGATGAAATTAAAAATATCTTAAAAAGCCACATCAAGTAAATAACAGTATAGTTCGAGAGTGATGTAATGTTAATGTAGAATAATTTTCAAACATTCATTTATTTCATCAGGTAGCCTGTTTACAGTCAATTATATGTCACAAGTTAAAATCACAGTGTAAATGAAGGAGTAGTCTGTGATCCACAACAGGAAACTGACAAGTACATAGCAGGGAAAAACAATTATGCAAAACAAAAATCTGTCAAGCGACCTTCAACAGGCATCTCACCTGAAACATGGCTATTTAATAAAGTGTTGACAGTGTGTTGGACTTGACTTTTATTTTTTGTTAGTTTTTTTGTGAAATAACAGTGTATAAATGTTGACATTGCTCAGCCCTACTGTCAGGTACAACTGAAATAACATGTTTTGTAACTCTTTCCAGGTGATCTGTGTCCACGATGTCGCCTCAATCTACAGAGTGCCTCTGTTGCTGGAGGAGCAGGGTGTCGTGAGCTACTTCTGTCAGCGGCTGAACCTGCATGTCGAAACTAGGCCCAGAAAGATGCTCACAAAGTGGAAAGAGATGGCTGATAGGTGAGGAGGCTTGTCTTTGTCACTGACTTTTTTCTCCCCTAGTTTTGTGTCTTGCTCGAGAAAAATGAGGATATGGACACAAATGATTTACTTTTTCAGGTAATGGACCAGTCAGTTTAACCACAGAGACAGTTTGTCACCTCTAGGAATTGTTAGAAACCAAAGATCGTAGAACTATGAAAGACAAAATGTTCCTCAGTCACTACAGCACACTGGAAGTGGAAAGTAAAATCCACTGAACATTGAATTGTTCTTTGAGTAGCTGTGAGGCTATGACTATGATTCAATGATGCACCGGCTCAGTTCTGTGAATCATCTTCCTCTCTGCTCAGATCTGACCGTCTCCTGGAACACGTTTCCATAGCCCTGGTGGGGAAGTACACCAAGCTATCCGACTCCTACACCTCAGTCATTAAGGCCCTCGAGCACTCAGCCCTCGCCATTAATCACAAACTAGAGGTCAAGGTATGGAAACATTTCACGCTTTTTATGTTCTGCATATTCATGTCTGGATTTAGCATCACTGCTTTGTAGTTCAGAATTGGAATAGTGCCTTACAGTTTTTCAGTCTGTTGGCCATGATGTTGACTGATCTCCTTCCAAATGCTGTGTTTGGTATTACAGTACATCGACTCTGCAGACCTGGAGAGTACCACTCTGCAAGATGAGCCAGTGAAATATCACGAGGCCTGGCAAAAACTCTGCAGCTCTGAGTGAGTAGACATACCCGGGAGAACACAGGTGCCAGTAGGCTTGGATGAGGTTTGACACTGGTGATCCAGTGCTATTCATGCCACATGATGGCAGCAGAGTGCTGTCATGCCCGGTGGTTCACGCAGCTTCATGAAACGGGTCAGTGAGGACTTCTGTGCTTTATAGAAATGCACAATTTTTTATTATTACTTTTCAGAAAAAAAAGAAGAACTTAAATTTGGGAGTTTTAAAGCTTATTTTCGACTGGGCAGTAAAATGGGGATGTTTGTATCCAGACTGCAATCAAAGAAAGGGTTGTAGGTTATTGGTTTTCTTGTTTTTTAATAAAGAAAAGATGCTTTTGTTAATGATTTTTTTTATGCATTAGTTGTAAGAGTTTATGGAGAAAAGCCAGTGTGTCCTACTGTAATCAGTTTTTGATCATTTCTGAACACATAGCAACTCAAAAAAGAAAATTGCATGTTAGACAGCAACTTAGTCCAGTAGCCATACAGTAGGTTTTTGAACTATCTTACCAGACTGATTGCTGTTAAGCAGCCTAGCGTTCCAGAGATGAGCACAAAGTGTTTAGTGCCATAGAAAAATCTCCGATCACTAAGTGTGAAGAAAAATGAAGTCTGCACTTACATGCTCAAAGTCTCCCAATTATACACACATAATTATCATAAGAAAAATGGTATTATGTGAATACGGGTGAAACTGTGAGGATAGTAGTATCACTATCACCACATCTTGCATTCAAGTACATGTTACGTCTCCCACCATTAAACATAAACAGACATGTTAATGTAAATTCTCAGACTGTCTTCAGTCTCTCTGTACAGGTGTTTATACACTCAAGGTCGGGCTTCTTTTTGCTCTCAGATCAGTCTAATTTCTTTTTGGGATGGATTGCACAAGATGTTGGAAACATTCCTTTGAGAATTGGCTCCATGTTGACATGATAGCATCACATTTATGCAGATTTGTCAGGTGCACATTCATGCTGCCGATTTCCTGTTCTACCACATCCCTGAGATGTTCTATTGGATTCAGATCTGGTGACTGGGGAGGCCACTGAAGTTCACTGAACTCACTGTCATGTTCATGAAACCGGATTGACACGACTTTTACTTTATGACATGGTGCATTATCATGCAGGGAGTAGCCATTAGAAGATGGTAAATTGTGGCCATGAAGGGATGCACATGGTTTGCAACAATACTCAGGCTGTGGCATTCAAACCAGGATTGATTTGTATTACGGGGCCTAACGTGTGCCAGGAAAACATTCCCTACACCATTACACCACCACCAGCCTGGACTGTTGGCACAAGGCAGTTTGGGTCCATGGATTCATGTTGTTGATGCCAAATTATGACCCTACCATCTGCATGCCTCAGCAGAAATCCAGATTCATGAGACCAGGCTGTGTTTTTCTTGTCTTTAACTGTCCAGTTTTGGTGAGCCTGAGCCCACTACAGCCTCAGATTTCTGTTTTTGGCTGACAGGAGGGGAACCTGACGTGGTCGTCTGCTGTTCCGCCTCAAGGTTCAATGTGTTGTGCATTCTGAGATGCTTCTCTGCTCATCACAGTTATAAAGAGTAGTTCTCTGAGTTACTGTACCTCTCCTGTTATCTTGAGCCAGAACTAGTCCGATCTGACTTCTCATCAACCCGGTGTCTATCTGCAGAATTGTCACTCACTGGATGTTTTTTGTTTTTTCCACCAGTCTCAGTAAAAACTCCAGAGACTATTGTGTGTGAAAATCCCAGGAGATCAGCAGTTTCAGAAACACTCAAACCAGCCTGTCTGGCACGAACAGTCAAAGTCACCAAGCTCACATTTTTTTTTTTTTCACCAATATGATGTTTGATGTGAGCATTAACTGAAGCTACTGACCTGTGTCGACTTGATTTTAATGCATTGCACTGCTGCCAAATACTTCGGATAATTGCATGAATAAGCAGGTATTCAGGTGTTCCTAATAAAGTGCTAGATGAGTGTATTATGTCATATTTTCTCAAAAAATAACCCGGAGCACCTTTTATAAAATGAACTGTCATTCTTTTCTTCCTCCTCACAGTGGCGTGTTGGTACCAGGAGGATTTGGTGTGAGAGGGACAGAAGGAAAGATGCTGGCTATTAACTGGGCGAGGAAGCAGAATAAGCCGTTCCTGGGTAAGAGAGATTGGAAACTACTGTGTCTCATAAATTCTGCCTTCTCCATTATTTCACATTCAAATTTCATGCATTTCATAAGTGAAACAGATGAAGACTAGACATGAAACATGTTGTTCCGTCCTATCTGTCGACTGATGATGCAGCTTCATAGTTGTGTTGCTATGCCAGTGTTTGTAGATAACAGAATTAAATTAACAGCTAAAGTGCCTTTACTGTAAAAAGTATTTGTTGCTTTGAACTGTCATGTTTTGTCGTTGTACAAGACTGAGTCACAGTTGATGTTGTTAATGTGATGATGTTGTTTGACACAGCATAACAGAGACGTGAAAACAAACGTCTTGGATTAATATTAAGTACAAATGGAAAAAAAATAACAACATATAATTGATTGCACAAGTATTCAACCACTCTGACACCACACTTAAACCACTTGAAGCCCAAAGTATGTAGACGTCGGATATTAAGTTCACTGCCCATCACCTGTATGGCTGCAACATGCTGTAGGGATGTTTCAGTGCAAAATGCCCTGGAAGGTTTGTGAAGGGCAAAATTAAAATGTTGAAGGAACATCTGCCACAGTCTGCCTGAGAACTCGAACTTGCCAAAGCTGCTACACACAAATATACACGGTGTTAATGTATTTGATAGCCACAAAAGAATCGAGAAAGTTAGGACCAAACTTGAAATAATCTGAGCGATCAGTCAAGGACAAGGGAGAAAAAAATGTATTTAGGTGTATGAAGTTGTTACAGATCCACTCTATGCAAAGACTCCAAGCTCAAGTTTCTGCCAAAGGAGACTGAAAAATAGTGCTGAGGAGCACAGATAATTGTGCAATCAGTTGCTTTGTGTGTAGGTTTGTATGTAATTTAGATCTTTTTATTGAGATTTGTTCTCACTTTGACATTAAAGCATCTTTGCTTTATCTGTTTCTTTTAGGAAAAAAAAAAAAACTTAATTGCATCCACTTACAACTTTCAAAAGTTGTGAAATAATGAAATAAAGTCCAAAGAGACGTGAATACTTTTTATAGGCACAGTATAATAAAATGCAGAGACAGTAATGTTAGCCATGTAAGTGTCGTGCTCAGTGGGGATCTTGTTCAGTCTTTCTTTATTAATGAGTCCTTACAATAGCGCTCATTATGCAAGAATCCTGCTGGTCTTGTTTTGTGCAGGGGTCTGTTTGGGCATGCAGCTGGCAGTGTGCGAGTTTGCCCGCAATGTTCTTGGATGGCAAGGTGAGTAATTGCACAGTTCAGTTGGACACACTGCCATGAAACGTTTTAATTCCTGTGGTTTCTAATTTAATGATGAAAGATCCTTAGTCGTACTGCGAAGTTGATTTTGAGCTTAGATCAATTTCGCTTATCTTTTTCAGATGCAAACTCAACAGAATTTAATCCCGAATCCAAACACCCGGTGGTAGGTTTCCTTTTTTTCCTCCCCACAGTGCTCATATCACATCACATCACATCATGTCAGTGGAGTCTTCAGCTGAATGGTTTTAACATCCTGTTTGATCTTGGCAGGTGATTGACATGCCAGAGCACAACCCAGGGCAGATGGGCGGCACTATGAGGTTGGGGAAGAGGCGGACGATTTTCAAATCCAACAACAGTGTAATGAGTATGTATCCTCCTGAAATAAACCGACTACTGACTTTTTAGACTTTCCAGCTGTTGTGTTTCTGATGACTGATATTTCATTTTTGCAGGAAGACTGTACGGAGGCTTGGAGTATGTTGAGGAGAGGCACAGACACAGATTTGAGGTAGAGATGAACATAAGGTTTCAAAGCTTTATTTTCAAATAAAGCTTTTCAAAAGTATTATATCAATACAAATGCATACTATATAATTGTGGGGGCTTGAGGCTCCCTTTTAATCCTTCTGTTTTTTAGGTCCAGATCTAGTCTTGAATTATCATAAAATAATCTTGTTTTAGGTGAATCCTGAGCTGAAGCACCACTTTGAAACAAAGGGTCTTCAGTTTGTTGGTCAGGATGAGGAAGGAGAGAGAATGGAGATCATTGAATTGGAGGGTAAGTGGAAAGTGTTATAGAAAACAAGCATCCGCATGCTGCCAACAATAAATACATCATGCTTTCTCTTAAATATGCTTTCCCCTTTGTTATGATATATGAATATTTTACCCATGTGTTCAGTCACATGCCTATGAGGCCTAACGTAGAGGAGATCAAAATGTCTGCTTTTTTGTTTCAGGCCACAATTACTTTGTTGGAGTGCAGTACCATCCAGAGTTCACCTCAAGGCCCATCAAACCTTCTCCTCCATATTTTGGTCTCCTGCTGGCTGCTGTAGGAAAACTCCAGAGCTATCTGGCCAAGGGCTGTCGCCTTTCTCCACGGTAAGCTCAGACAGCACTTACTTGTACATCATCCAAAAGTTGGTTAGTGGAAATTAAAATGAAACTGGTAAACTGTGATGCACCAGCAGTTTATCCAGCTCTTATAAATTCTTAGAGATGAACTTGTTCCATTCTTGTTTTATTGGCATTTCATTTCATTGTTTTAAATCTATATATATTTTCTCTTGTGTTGTTTGTTGTTGGCTTGTTGCTTACTTCTGTAGCAATGGCTTTAAACTTGTAAGACACTGTGAACATCAAATCAGCTCAAATTTAGTTGCTTTGTGAACATTAGTTGTAATTTACAGGGATATTTTAAGTAGGTGTCATAATGTACAATGTGTTATTATGCTGTGTAGTTGTGTCAAAAGTCCCGTGGGTGTTACATCTCCCGGTGACAATTAAGCATCACCATTGCATCTGCACCATATGAAAGCAATCCCTATCAGGTGTTTACTGCTATAATACTCATTTTATGTTTTTGCCTTTCATTGCAGGGACACTTACAGCGACCGCAGCGGCGGCAGCTCTCCTGAAGCTGATATCTCGGAGCTGAGGTTCCCCTCTTTGTAGTTGTACAGATGTGTTCGTGTCACTTGTGCAGTTAAATGCAAAGCCCAGAAAAAAACAACCCTGTCTGCCCTTAATTGACGGTGCAAGACCGAAATTCATGTTAAACTGTTTTTACACTCTGATTGGTACATGTTATTACTCATTTTTACTCTAAATACATAATGCCTTCAGCAAGACTGTCTTGCTGCTGTCTGTTCATGCTTTAGAGTTGCTGCAATAAGCAAAAACCAGAATAAAATGTTTACGGGGGACTTGTAAGAAAGGATGTGGACATTGTGGAAAACCTGTAGAGAATATGGGCAGTAGTGGGGGGTGTATTTGAGAAATCAATGGGAAAACTTCACCCTCATCAGTACGTTTGGGTGTGAATATTAAGAATTGGACAATGTATTTTCCAATTGGATATAGAAAGCGTAGTGACAAAGGGCTAAGATGGGAGTCGGGAACTGTGCAATTAGGTTTTTGTTGGAGCAGCCATCTTGCATATCAATCCACTTCAATATATGAAAATACTGATAAGAAACAATCGTGTTTGACTTTTACTTTACCTGTGTTGTGACAAGTGACATATGATTGATACGGTTGCCAATTAGAAATGTTTGTTACTGTCTGTCTTACCATCTTATTTCATGTATTAATGTATTTTTACTTTCCAACTGAGAGATCATAGCACTCACTCAGGGTAACTACACAAAAATGTGTAAACTACACATCTGGTTTCTAAGAATTCACAAAGTTGGGCTTTTTTTTTTTTTGGCTGTGGGATATATGGGAATTTTCCTGTTGTAATGAGGTGAATTGTTTTAAGTGTTATTTAATATCACAAGGACACTGGGTTTTAACTTCTGCATGTAACACAAAAGTTTGTCTTAAGTTTTTAATCCTTAAACCTGAACTCACCGGCTCAGGTTGCATGACTTTTTTTTGTTTGTGACCTTTTTAAATGCTGACATCAACACAAACGGTTTTGAACTCCATTGCCTTTTACTATCATATCTGATCCGCAGCTTCTTAAAATGATGCAGTCATCTGACAATGCAGCCAACTTAGAGTGACCCTCGAGTCAACAGTATTAAATGGAAAAGCAAGCTTGGCATTCAAAGCTCACATCATGAAACTGATAACTAAGACCTAAGTTTGATCTCAAAGCATCAGTAGCAGCCAACTGTAGATGGAAAGCATCAAGCTACATTACAGTTACATTTTTGCATGGAGCATTGCAAAATTGACCCGGATAGTTAAATTATTCCTGCCAGTGCATTTGTTGATCTGTTACTGACCCAAATGTATGAAAAACATATTTTTATATTTATGAAGTTCAGATGCATGTGATTCAATATGTGCATTTATTCTGAATAAATAAAATTTTATTTCTCATGACACCTGGGCCTTTATTGTAGCTGAGCTGTGAATCATGGTAAGTTCTGCTTTGCTGACAGCAAAACTAAAAAGTTGCGCCCACACCCTCCATTAAAAACCTTTTGTGTTCACTGATGCGCAATGTTTATATGTGACGTTTGTATTCAGACCACAGATCGTGCCTGTAATAACTGTTATCATCTGTGTTTGATGTTGAAGTAGCCAAGATGTCATCACTAAATATAACTACGTAGACATGTAGTTATCACTAAAATAGATATTGTAAATATAACATACTGTTAGCAAACCTATTGTGGAAAAATGACTTGCATATCCTGAGCCTTTCCCTGTGTATCCCACGGGATGTAAAGCTGTATTGTTATCAACTTCCCTTTTTAGGTGGCACTGCTCACTCTTCAGTCAAGACCATAAAGTGATAAATATCTGTTGCAAACTGTACGGGCAAACAGTAGTCCACACTCATTTTCTGTGATTGTTAATGATGACATGTAATAATAAATTGGTGACAGTAGGAAAGTGAAAACCTTCCATTGATATAATAGAAAATACAGGTACTACTTCCTTATAATCCTTCACCCGCTCTTTCCCACATCTGGCCCTCCCTTTCCATAACGGCCCTCCCTGTGTCCTTGTGCTCTTGCCCCTCCTTTTGTCAAGTATCAACAGGCAAACTTTAGAAGTCCACGCCCCTGCACACTCATGCACATGCTTACAGTAGCAGCAGCTCGGACGAGAACTGCAGCAATACCGGGATCTACTTTGCGGGACAGATTTTTTTTTTTTTTTCTACTTTTGTATTGGATTTGAGGAGCCACCATAGGAATGAGACTGAGAGTTGTGCTGCAGTGATAATATACACAGGAGTGTGGGATGACTGTGAACACGCTGCTCTACTGATTGTGAGATTAATAAGGAGTGGCTGCTGTGGTTGTTACTCAACATTTGGAGCGTCAACACACAGGGTACAAACTGCTGGGAAGCTGCTGTGGGATTGCTAGGTTTCATCCTTCTCCATGGTGCCATCTAGGGTGTTCACTATTCTCCTCTTGAACAACTCCTAACTTTACTTTCAACCTCACTGAAAATTACTGCACTGTCTCTCAAGACTTATTCTCTACACCACTGTATCCTCACAAGCTGTCTTTGTCACTCTTTTCCCACCACCAGCAACAATGGACCTGACGTTGTGGCAGTACCAGTTCAGGATCATCATGCTGGGGGATTCCACGGTGGGCAAGTCCTCCCTGCTGAAGCGCTACACTGAAGACTTGTTCCTGGAGTCCATCAACCAGACGGTGGGTGTAGACTTCTATGTTCACTTCCTGGAGGTGGAGCAGGGGGTCCGTGTTAAGCTGCAGTTCTGGGACACAGCTGGACAGGAGAGGTTCAGGTGAGGATAAACTCATCTTGTGACAGATGGGACATCGTGTCTTCTACATCTGTGCTTCTACCAGTGTTTGGATTCTTTACATTAATGGATGTCTTAATATATCACAACTGCACAAGACATCTTTATGTATCAGGCTTGGTAGTACAGTGCTTTGAATACAACAGTAAAATCGATAATGAAAACAATGCCATTCTTATGACGAATATTCAAGATACGTCTGGTATGCATGCAAATATGCTATTCAAATAAACTACCACTGCTTATCCCATTCACACCCGATCAGTTCATCAGTGTTTGCTTTCAGCAAAACACTGTATCCACCCTGTCACTCTCTCAAGATCAGTGTGCACTGTTATGCAGTATGTGTAATGCTTAAAGTGGAAAAGGCAGATCTTTGAAAAGGCATTATTCTCCATGCTCAGCATATTTAATGAAAGAACTAGGGGTAACTTGTTTCATTCTGTCTCTAAATTCATTATTTCAGTTCTCCAGTTGAATGAACCGTAGCAAATTGCAAACTGTGCCTGTTTATGTTTACCCCCTCTCTGCATGGTATCAGTTGCCTGCTAATCCCACATGAGTCAGCTAAAAGCTCAGGCAAATCTGGTTTGTTTTCATAAAGAAGTATTCTACTGTAGAAGTAAGTTTTCACCAGCTGGCAGATGGGAGGATCCTTTCCTATAAGCCCTTCCTGTGGTTTCATCATTCAGTGACTCACGGGAGTACTACATGCTGTTGACTGATGACAGTTTCATGATTAGGATGAAAAACACAGTGGTTATCGATTTCTTACTATGAGACAGAATGTTTGTCAATTTGCTTATCTAAAAGAGCTCAACCCAAACAGTGCAGAGAATCAGGTGATTATTTGCTCTCAGGAACAGAAAATAAGTTGGTAGCAAAGTCTGACCTCTGCACTGCCCAGTATGTGTTTTGGGTTTTTTCGTGAGTTGAAATGCAAATGTCTTCACTCTCTTCCATTTGTTTTTTTTTCTTTGTCTCTGTTTTTTCTCCCCTCAGGTCAGTGACCCGTTCTTATTACCGCAACTCGGTCGGAGGCCTGCTGGTGTTTGACATGACCAACCGAGCCTCCTTTGACCATATTAAGGAGTGGCATGCTGAGGTGTGTGAGCGAGTGCAACCACATAAGGTTCTGTTTGTCCTGGTGGGCCAAAAGAGTGACCGAGATGATTCCGGAGAGCGGGTGGTGAGTCGAGAAGAGGCTGAGAAACTGGCCGGACAGCTAGGGATGCCGTACGTGGAGGCCTCTGCCAAGACAGGCCAGAATGTGAGGGGGTGCTTTGAACTTCTCACAAGACGGGTCTATCAGGGTCTTTTGAGTGGTGAGGTAGAGCTGCAAGAGGGCTGGGACGGAGTTAAGTGCGCTGCCCCACAGTCGCTGCAGTTACAGAGAGCCAGCCTGGCTCAGCCCAGCACAGCCCCCAAGAACAAGAAGAACTGCTGTGGTTAAACTGTAGACTGCCGATGGTCACCTATTCTTGGAATGGTGGTGATATTTTAATGTAATGTGTGACCATCAGGAAACGCACTGAGTTGAAATGCATTTTTTTGCACCTTTATTGTGAAGATAAAATTTTTAAAACTTAGCAGGAGACTGATTTGAAAAATTTTGTGACCTAATATGTAGAATATGTTGACATTCCTAAATGGGTAAAGATTTAGCTTACTTAAGAAATAAAGGTTTTGAGTAATTGTTATTTATTATACATGCTACAGTGGCGCAGGTCAGGTGGTCTACCACTTTGGACAGAAATACCTCTAAAAAATAGAAACTACTAGATGGATTGCCATGAAATTTTGCACAGACATTCATGGTCCCTTGAGTATTATTTTGATCTGACTAGTGATCCTCTGACTTGTTCTCAACACCACCTTTAGTTTGACATTTGTGATTTTCGAGGGAAATCCTACTATTGGATGGATTCCTTTTAAAATTTGCAAATGTTCAAGGTCCCATGTCTGATGGTTAACTAAAGATAGCTGCAAAACTCACCATTCCCCTCATATGGGCTTGGTGTTATCGCTAATTATCAATGTTAGCATTGCTAACAAGATAAATTAAGATGGTGAACCTGGTAAATATTACCTGCTAAACACCAGCATGTTAGCATTGTCCCTGTGAGCATGTTAGCTTTGTGACAGTAGCATTTAGCTCCAATGGGCTGTAGAATTTTGGTTAAATGCAATATTCATAGGTTTTTGTTTAAGACTTTGAAAAGGTCAGGATAAAAGTTTGTGCTCTCGTCTGTGAGTCACTAGGCTCACAGCTTATCAGACTATTGTTACATGGATTTACGAGGTCATTCCACCTTAGTTCAGTAAAAAGAGTGGTTGTATAACATCTAGAAACTGGAGCTTTTCCCTTTTTCAGTTTAATAGGTGCTAAAGATGAGACTTGGTCACCACTGAATTCAGTCTACATCATCCCTACCACTGATTTTCGTACCTCAAGACCCGTGCACTGGAAAAGTGGTTCCAACCTGGAGGTCTGGCCCACTCAAGATATGTGAGGGGATCACATTTGATATTTTTATCGCTTTTAATTAATATTTGGTTCCCAGGTCATGACCACACTTAAGTCATAACTTGTAACGACTTGTAAATACATCTGGTTTATTTTTGAGAGGTCACAACCCAAAAGGTTCAGAGACACTGCACTACAAGGACATTCTGCTCTTTCCTCAGAACCCATGGACATAAATCTATGATTCTTGTATGTGTTGCTGTTGTCCTATGAATAACTGGCAGCAGTTAAAGTATTAGGTCCCCTGGTTGAGATTATAAACATCACCATAGGCCTTTATGTGGACTAATCTCTTGGGCCTGAGTAGATGTCAGGAAAAAGCTTTGTTGAATCACCAATAATTGCACAGCATCCTGCGAGTAAGTGATTGTTTTTAGGTTCTGTCGTTGAAATTAATTAAATGAAAACTCTAGGGTGCCTTTGGATATTGTTCTTTTGAAATGTGAGAGGTTTCCATAGCAATTACTGTTCATCCGGCTGATGAACAACCTCCTGTGTTTCTGCAACAAAAATGCAGACAATTTATTTTACTAAAATGCAGATTCCCTGATAGGTTCTCACACTGTTGTCTGTATACTGGTTTGTGTCCTTGGTTCACTGTAAACATATAGCGAGTAAAATCATTTTTATCTCAATATTTTAAACACTTTTGCTTCAATGTGATCCTTCAAAGCTTTGATGTAATTCATGTACTGTACATTAGTGTGGTACTTCAAAAACTACTGGGAACTTCAATCATAAATGTGGAGAATTACTATTAAATGAAAAGCAATATGTTAACTTGCTTTAGGTTAGTTATTTTAAAGCCTTACCTACTAACTTAAACATACCCCTTACCTATGTATATAGCTCATTTGGCTAACTCCAATCTGGCAACAGAAGCCATTCTGCAAAACTTTTTTTTTGATAATATCAGTCGTTTATTATTTTTAATCTGACATTATGAAAAGCCAACATCTGGGGATCATTTCTTCAATCATTATTTTGATGCAATTTGCTGAATTAGACAAAAGTAAAAAATAAAATGTATAACAATGGTTGGAATAAATGTGTTAATGTAATAAAACCTACAACATTCAGTAACAATACAGCACATATATATCAACAAGAAAGAAAAAGAGTTTACGGTATATGTTGCCACTATTTGCAGTATAAGAATTTGGTATTATAAATCTATTTATTAAAAAAAACTATTATCAACAGCATTGTATAAGTAGAGTGGGTAAACAGGGGAGCCATAATCTTTTACATACTCAACATTTATGATTATCTATTATTGGCAAAATAACACCAAAGATCATTTTGAGAAGGCAGATGACATTCACATCCAAAATGCTCTAAAGTATCAAAAAGGCACACTGGATACAGCACTGGTCACAATCCAAAATGAGTATTCCAGTAAATGTTTATTGACAAAAATGCAATGAATAGAGTTCTGCCAGGCTTAGCTTAATGCAAACAAAACAGAATCAGAGACAACAATTATATTGTGTGATGGTGCTGGCAGAACACTCAAAAGTTAGGGAGACATGACGATGAAACACTAATGTCAAAAGAAAAAAAAATCCCCCCCCCCACCCAAACCCTCTCTTTCTTAATCTGTCTCAAAAGATCCCAATTGAAAAGGAAAAAACAAAACCATCCAAAAAGAAAAGAAATTACACAAAGTGGGTACAACATATTAGTGTACGGTCTTGCTATTTTTTGGTTGTCTTGCGGATCAGCGCCATTCTCTGAAATGAAAAAATTGCAAAATGTTAGATTCAGCCATAATGTTCTTTCCAATACTAAACAAATTGATATTACTGAAACATCCCAATTATATATCAGCTATAACTTTTCTCTAATTGTGCACACTCTACATGTACTGTACCATTAACAAGAATATTCCCATATGTCCAACAGAAACAAAGCCTTCTTATTGCTCACCTGTTTGTGAGCCTCTGTGGTGCATGCCTTCTTGAACGGCCGGATCTCATCTGATCCATAACCAGGAATCCACATGTTCCACTGACGTTCTGAGAAAAGCAATGCAAAAATGTCAGCAAGACACAGGTTGTATGAACTAATCAGGCCTTCAAACAAATAAACACTATAGCAAATTTTCATGTTATATTTCTATCGGGGCTATAAATACTGTCAGGCTAACTCAGTCTATCAGCAAAGTGTCATTCTCTTCAGGATCTAAATTCCATTTCATTTCCAAAAATTGTTAAATGTGTCGTCAGGGTTATAAACAAAACAATAACAACTTCTGAAACTGTCTTGTAACCATTAAGTGTGACGTTCTGTGTGTGCTCTACACTGAACACAGAAAAGCAGCAGAGATGTTTATGTAACCGCCAGTGATTTGGTTGCCATGTTACTCAGCTTCAGTTTAATCTGCCAACTGTCTGAATGTTTTGTAAAATTCAAACGGAACAAATCTGCTCCCTTCAACTACCAGTTTTTTTAATGCATAGAAAGTTTGACAAATAACATCTTGCATTCAAAGTAACTGTCATATTTGAACATAAATTTTTATTATGCATAAAATTAATGAAATAACATGAATAAGAAATGAATGATTCACATATCAAAATGGCATGATACATTCTGATACAAGTCCTGATACCATCATTTTTCACACTTCAATTTTTCTTTTGCGTCAAGTAAAGAGACAATAAATCCACCTGTGAAAACATCAAATGGTACAATCTTGCAAAAAAGCCACAGCAACTTACCAAGATGTAATTGAACATCCTTCACCTCTAAGGTGTTGGACTTGCGATGGCGTGCCAGTTGACAGGCTGCTGTCACTACACTCTCTATAAAGTCATCTGCAATTTGTAGCAGCATCTGAGAAAAGAGGCATTTTGAAAATCATCAATCATGTTCAGTAAAGGAAAGCTACATGCCACAACAGCTGGAAAGTCCCTTGTGTTTTCAGCTGCTCACACCATTTATCATGCAGCTAGGGTTTCAGCAGAATAAAGTTTCCAAGTGATGGATGTGGCAGTAGGTTAGAGAAGCTTTAGGGAAACAAGTACAGGCAAAATGTAAATGGTATTAATTTCACAGGAAAACACTTATTAAAAAAAAGTACAGTGTAAGTTTCAAACTGCAGTTGAAAACACAGACAAACCTCCTCAACATCCTCATCCAGCTGCTCATTTGGGTCAATCTCTCTCACCAGGTCCTGCAGCTTCTTTTTACTGAGCACCTGGAACAGGAAGCAGAAGTATGCATTCACTCAGTATCAAAAGAGTTCAAGGGTGCAGATATGCGCTCTACAGTAGTGTAGTGGTGGACTGAATTGCAAAAATTTTAATTTAAAGGCCCAGGAAATCGGTTATGTGGCTAAACATGACTGATATTTAGATAAGATATTACATATAAAAATGAAATCTTCATGCTAAATATAATACCATTTCATACAGACCAAACTCAACATATAATCTGTCACTCTGATCATTTGAGGAGGGAAAACAAGATCTGAATTGGGCAAATTTTACCATGAGACTGTCCCACTCTTTGGGGAGCTCTTATGTTAAGGAGAATAAAGGCTGTGGGGACAGCTAGTAGAATGTCTCATGCAAAACTGCACAGCTTTGGCTATGATCAAAAGGATTGAATAAATCAACATTCTCATTACAGTTCATATAACTGTACTAGGGCAGTTATTCCATTTTACAAAAAAAAAAAAAAAAAAAAAAATTGTAGCTCATATTTGCAGGGGAACTGTTACTGCTTCTAGTTTACAATATTGGATCCATGTAAGTGTGCAGTTTGCAAGTCAGTGGGACTCTATATAGGTTCTGGCACAACAACCCAGCCTAGCAGCAACGTCTTTGGATTTGGTGAAAAAATGTGAACTAACCTGAGATCCTTCTGGACTGCTTCTGCCAGCAGGACCAGGGCCCCCCAAAGCCTTAACAGCTGTGGTGGTGCTGTTAGCCATGCTGGTGGCCGCAGGAAATGTGGAGGGACTCTGAAGTTTCACAGGAGGCTAAACTGTTGCGTCTCCTCTGTGTCAGAGTCCTGAGTGAGAGTCCAATGTGGGCACAGGTGTGATGGGTTATCTTCTGACAGGGACCACGTCAGTAAATCTAGGGTAAAGTGAGAAATTATACTAATTAAGTAATTTGGATAAATAGGCTGATCAACACTTTAAACATATCAGAATCTTAGTGAAAAAGCTTTCTATCAATGTTTTAAGTTTCTAGTTTTTAACTAGCTCTCGACCTTACCCTGTAAAGTGCCTTGAGATCATGTATATTATGATTTGGCGCTATACAAATAAAATTGGAATTGATTTGAAAATAGTTTTTTACTATGTTTATTCTACATTAGTTTCTTATCTAATAAAACAGTAAAATCACGGTTTTATTTATTTGCAATGCTGACATTTCAATCTTTTCCATGTTAAGCACTTAGTACCTTAGTTTCGAACGTTTCTATATAGATACTTTATGATTACTTGAACTATTTTTATGATGTCAAAAAATGTTTGCTAAATGTATTAGCTACAGGACACATGCAGGGATTTAGCCGTCAAACAACGCTAATGGACCTACTCAAAACATTAAAGTAGCAAGCAAAACAACACCACATTTATAAAATACAAACACCACACGGGTAACTATTCAGTGGCTGTGGCGCTTCAACAAATAAAACAAACTAAAATACTGACGCTAACATAACGTTATGTGCTAAAAACAATAGCCGCTATCAGGCTTTGACGTTAGCCGGGGAGGCTAATCTAGCAGCTAATCTAGCAACGCGGCTTTATACACGCTACATCTTGAATTTACGCGTTAAACTGACATCTTACCCAATTAAACAAACACTATCTGTCCATGTTTCGACGCCGTTGTCGGTAATGTCTGAGGATGATACAGAAACAGCGTTTCGGATAGCCTCCGCACGGCTAGCAAAATGATCGAGGATATTTTTCACTACTTCCGCTTTGTTTATGCCTACTTCCTGTGGCAACACGTCGCCTCTACTGTGTCACCTGCTGGTTATTTTGTAGAACTACACTAGGATTTAACAAATGCATGAGCCCCAAAACCAGCATTATATGTAAAAGGCTTGTACATTTGCCAGTTTTTAGGTTGATTTGTTGAATATAGTTTATGAACTTCCACACTTTCCGCAGTGTGAACTTTGGTACTTAAATGCATCAGTTGTTATTGGATGGAGCAATCTATGTCTGAGAGTTCAGAGAATTTTTGGCATTTTTGCAAAAAGAAACTGACTTAAATGATCAATAAGTTACCAAACCCGTTGCTAATTCATTTTCTTTAAATCAACAAATTAACTAGTCTTTTTAATCTCTGTGCCTTGGGGAATAATGAAACTACCATGTATAGTAGCCTATATAACAACATTTTCTCTTCCCTTTCAAGGTTAATTGGGCCATGACAAACATGCCATGAAAAGCTACATGGATATAATAGGAAAACTTTTTTTTTCTTTTTTTCCTCAATTGCATAATGAGAAAATAACACCAACATACCATAAATAATCAGGCTTTAAAAATAACCACGAGACCCTAATTATGTGACACATTCACATGTATTTGTTCAATTTTCAAATTTAAATTTAATTTTTTTTATGTTAAAAAAACGTACGTAGGTACGTGGCAGATGCAGCAAGACACAGTTTAATTTCTGACTTCAAGTGGAAAAATTAACATCTCAGAGTGTTATATGTCACTCAATCTATAGATGTCAAGTATAAGCGTGTGTACAACGAACTGTCTCTGAGGGCTTGACAGACTCGCTTTCAATTCTTTCTCCAGTTCAGCTCCGGTTAACAGCTAATGAATCAAAGGTCACAGTAAATGAAGCGTAAAACGTTTGCTTGTTCGGCATTACATATCACGCCAGGAAATTGCAAAGCTCTGTGGCAACAAGTCAAGACTCATTTCAAATTCCGTTGAACGTCTTCAGAAAAAACACCTGCCTCAACAACAACACGCTCCGACTGAACACGTGATAGGTCCGACTTCCCTCAGAGACCAATGACGCACCGGGGAGTGGATTTGATTATTGGAGCAGCAGCAGCACCTCTATCATTTACTGTTCACACAAACAATATTTCAGGCGTGAATTCTCATCAGCAAAGAAAGACCGCAGATATATAATAAGGCTTATTGAGCAATTTATTTTCGGCTGTAGAGTGATCTGCATGAATAATTTATTTGTGCTTTCATAATTTCAGACTATTTTGAATTCACTTCCTGAAAAACAAAGAAATGAAAGCCACACCTACACCCCGTAATAGATATATAGTGAGCAAACTTTCATTTCAGATTAGAAGCTGCGTAGGACATCTTTTTTGCTGATAGCCTATACTGAAAAGGTTTTTCACAGCCATGAAAATACTTCTCCTTGCTGCACTGGTTGCCTTGATTCATGGCAGTTATGGTAAATATGTCTTTTGTGTTGATTTTTTTTTCCTCATGGACTGTTTTACAATCTTCTAAGATAGTAATTTTATCGCTGTAGTTTTAGTCCTCAAGTCTGGTTCTGGTATTTTGTCACGATATATTCGTACAGTTGCTGCTCCTGGGTTTTGTTTTCTTATGTGTGTGTGTGTGTGTGTGTGTGTGTGTGTGTGTGTGTGTGTGTGTGTGTTTGCTCGCCTGTCTGTCTCTGAGTTCGTGTGTCCTCTAGAGGAAACTCTTCAGTAACAGTTGTTTCCCCTTGTGGCTTCAGCACTCAGACTAAAACAGGAAATGTTGGTGAAATTGCAGAGAGACTGTCAAGAAGAACAATTAAATATATTTTATGTAGGCTACTGTTTGCTGAGCATATGAGCGACCTCATATTCAGTTCTTGACTGTGAAATAATATTGTAATCTGTTTGTGATGTGCACTAAATAATGCATGTAGTGAAAGAGAAATTTCCTGTTATGTCAGTAAAGTGGACGAACCTGCTGCTGGTCATGTTGCCCTGGTGACTTTGAGAGTATTGGCAATTTTCCAGCCGGTGACTGAAACAAATGTCAGGAAAAGGGAGAGGTTGTTTTGAAAGTGTTGCCCGGAACAGCAGCTAGGTCCCCATTGCAGGTCAACACGCCTTCCCTCCTGAGCCCTCCATCTCTTCATGTTGTGATCAATAACCCGCATCTGTAATCTCTGTCCACATGCAGCCACTTTGCTCATTAAAGGGCCAACCAACCCAGTTCTGGAGGGAGAGACGATCACACTGGAGTGTCTGTTCTCAGACTCTGAAGTCAACATCAGCCAAGTCCGCTTTGAGATCTTCTCCAAGGTGAGCCGTGGGTGGGTGTGAGGGAAGACACAGGAAATTAGTGATGGATTTCATATGTTCAGCACTCTCCTCTCACCATTATTTGGCCTTGCTTACAACACTGCAGTGGTGGTAAGCAATGCTAAAGTGCTAGAGTATTTTATTGTTGTACTTTGAGGTAGTGTAAAATTTTTATTGTCAATGATCTAATAACTCTTGCAGTTGTGGAAAAGCAGGTTAATCAAAGTTTAAAACTTTATTCTTTTTGTCTCTTCACCAGTACATGCAGAGCTGGCGTCCAGTTTTTGAGCGATCATGGTGCTACTATTCGATGGAAATTGTGCGGACAGCTGACAGTCTAGTGCTGTCCATCCCCCATGCAGGAAGGTACTCTGAGGGGCCCTACCGCTGTGTGTCGGACGCCGAAAATGTGACCGCACCAGACAACTCCTCCCAGCCTCTGGCCTTCAAAGTGAATTGTGAGTTGATATGACTAGGAGCTGTGTGGGGGCTGTCTGCTGAAAGTCTATGAAACAATGAGTCTGTGACACTGTATTTCCCTTTTGCCAAACAGAGAAACTCTCCATTTTTTATATTGTCTGTGTCCTGCAGAGGTCAAAGAGATTTCTACAGGAATATGACAATAAACTAGATAAATAAGTGACTTACAAATAAAATATCCAGTTTCTGAGTTTCACTTCCCAATAAGGAAATGCGTGGCATATCTGAGAATACTGAAATTACTAACAAAGAGGGAAAAATAAAAAACACCTGAATGTACACTGGTCTAGGTGAGAAAACTGAACAGAGAAACTTGCAATTTTCCTCATATTTCCAACCAGCAGGAGGTAAAGACAATCTTTCAGACGCTGTGGACACAGCTTTCCTCACAGTGCGGGATAGAAAAACACATTAATAGTTAATGACACAAGACATATCTATGAAATGCAGCTGCCCAACAAAACAACTGCAGAAAAGTACAGATCCAATGCAAACAATGGTTACCTATGATAGGTTGATTTCAGTAATTTCAGATTTTTTTTTCTTCGCCCAGAGCAAGCACAGGTGTATTACCCTGGTGGGGCTCGAGTTTGAAACCATCAATATAGGATACACAACTGCATGGAACAGCATCCATGGCATAGCTAGTCAGATTATCAGTGTCCTCTATCTCCTCAGTAGCCATCAAATTGACCGTAATGCTGTTTGATAGGCTCCTCAGTCTCATGGGATGAATCAATAAGTGGGAAAGATTAGAATGGTCTGAAGGACTGAAGGAGATAGTGGAGAAGAGAAGCCAGGAGAGAGATGGACCTGGGCCATCTATTGAGATGGAAGAGAAAATGAGCCATTATTCACAACACTGCCTCTCTAAAGACTTCGATAAGATGAAGCCTATTATCATTATTATTGATTGCTTGGAACAGTCTGTGCCACTGGGGGGTATTCATCCTTGAGCCTATACACTCAAATATACTTAAGAGATCTGAGTGTTTACCAGCTGCTACCACTGCATATACATATTCAGTCACATCCCAAACTCTTGACGAAATACCTTCAGCGTACATTAGAGTTCTTGCTTAATTAATGCCCGATCATGCCTCCCCGTTCTCACTGTGATTTAGACATGGGAGAGCTGCTACTGTCCAGGGAGGGCTACACCAGCTACCTGGGTGTCCCACAGGAGCTGAAGGTGCAGCCCGGGGATGACGTGGTGCTGAAGTGCTCTGCAAGCTCATCAGAAGAGCCAAGCTACTTCTGGCACAAAGAGGTGAGGGAGCCTCGGGAACGTGCACAGTAACAGTGTCCTCATTATGCTTTTGGAAACTTGTCTTTCTCTCTCCTGCACTCACTCCCTCCACTTCCGATGTGACCTCTTTATTTTTTTTCCTGTCTTCTTCCAGTCTCTCCAGGTCTCTCTTGGCTTTGTTCAAGCATTCTCTTAACTTTCTCACCTCCTCTAACACATCCCCTTTTCTCTCCCTGACTTTCTCAAGCCACTTGTTTCCCCTTGCCTGTCGTCTCTCCATCCCCTCCACAGAAGAAGCTCTCTGTATTTAAGTGACCAGTTGGCTTAGGCCCACCTCTCACTGGGGATTGCAGCTTGCCCACTTACAGAGGATTAATAGTTTAATGAGGTCTAGACAAGAGCCAGTCAACCTGAAAACAATTATGTGGAGAGATTTCTAATGATTTTTTTAGTGTTTGGTTAACCGGCATTGAATTATTCAACTGGGCTCTTTGCTGAGCTAAGAAACCCTGGCCCCAGGGAAATTAAGACGTCTCAGTGTAAAATGCCATTGTGACAACAGGCATGTAGAACAAGAAAAAAGTTGATGAGCCGGGAGATGCATTGTGCCCTCGTGGTGAGAGAATGGTATTACATTTTCAACATTACCACTACCGCCACTAGATGGTAACAGGTGTAATGACGCTGTGCAACTATGAAGATATCTTGGGAACAGGCCGACGTAATTGCCAAGTTTCCCCTTTTGTCATTCTTCTTGATAAGTCGGCCCGGGGTTAATGTGCTTGTTAAAGGGTCACTGCTAATCCGGGTTTTAAATGGGCTTACGAGTCCAAATCCAATTCACTGGACATTTTATACTGCTAATACTGTTTGTCCCCCACATGATCATATGCAGTGCTTTGTCATCATTTGTTGAATATACAGCAGTGTCATTTTGACAAAGACTAACAGTCATTGTCAGCATGAGTGACAGGTCTGTCGCCTGATGGAGTTGGAATCATTTAGTTCACCGGCACTCATGATTCACCTGTCGATCTGCTCGTGCTGCATTTACATAAGTCGCAAGACCTTTGAAAAAGAGGAATGACACATTCAAGGAAGTGATAAGATGAGGTGGAATGTTTGATGGGAGTGTGTTTGTGTGTGTTTGCTTTTGCCTTTGTGTGTGTGTGTGTAAGCCCACTGTATGTTTGACAGGAATGGATATGGGGCAGAAAGTGGCATCAGAATGGCCCACTTTGACAGACAGTCGCCGTGGGCACATTGGCCCCCAGTAATGACAGCAGGACAGAGGCAGAAACGGGCCACTGCTTTGGGAGCCAGTGGATTTGCATACAAAATGCTGCTTTGGCCAGACCTGGCCTTTATGGGAAATCCTCTTAATTCAGATCCTTTCAAATTGAAATGGACTTTCTTGGCAGGAGCTGCAGCTCCCAGGAGCCAAATCATTTGCATGGTGTAATGTCTTTTTTTTACATTTTTTTTTTCCCCCTCCTCCAGGTTCGTTTGTTTTCCAGTCCTTGTGTATGGCCTATTATTTGTTTCCTCTCGTGTTGGGCTCTATCTCATAATAGTGCTGCTATTTTTGTGTCAACAATTCATCCCGCTCCCTTGCCATCTCATTATGTGTTGTGTTAACAGTGTGTTGTTGCAGCATCATTCTTTGCGGATGATGGTGTTATCTGGGTTATTGACTTGTGTCGATGTGTATTCATTCATCGGGATTATTGCTCAGGTAAATACACTTGATTTGGGATTTTGGAGACTGCTCTCTGAGGGCCACACAGCAGCAGATATTTCTGGCTTTCTGTTTTTGTCCCACTACCATTGCCATTCTCTCTGTTTCTCTGTATCTCCCTTTGTCCCCCTTTCCACAAATCCAAACATAACAGTTTCTGCCTCCTTTATATCTCCTTCTCTCCTCTCCTTCTACACTCGTCTCGTCAACTAGCATTGTTTCTTCTCAGCTTAGCACAATTTTTAATTTGTACTGATTTGTCTCAAAGGGCTGCAAACAATTATTTCTATTTTCTGCCCTTATTTCTTTTTTTCTCTCTTATGTGTCTGTCTTTCCCTCTCAGGGTAGCGACTGGATCCTGCCTTCCTCTAAGCTGACGCTGAAGAAGGTGAGTGCGACGGATGGAGGACTGTACACCTGCATGGCTGAGCATCCTTCCGTGGAGTCACTCAGCAAGAAACGCACAGTCAGCATCACCATACTGCCCGGTAAGAAAAGACTTGAGATCTGTTGCCCTTTGTACTTACTAAGTCTAGAGCAGTTGTTTATCAATTCCCCTTTCAAAGAACCAGTTTGGGAATTTCTTTGTAACTGTTGGGGAATTCAGCTGTCAACGTTCCCTTAGCAACAAAAAAAAAAGGTGTGCTCTTTTTCCTCTTAATCAGCAACGCAAATGTTACCAGAAAGGTCAGGTGTTTGGGTGCAATTACGTCATCAGAAGCATAAGTGGAAGCTGCCATTGGTGTGAAACCTTTAATGTTGTAATTAGGGGTGGGCGATATGGCAAAAATATCATATCACAATTTTTTAAAAATAAAATCACGATTTCGATTTTATCACGATCTTAAATTGGAAAAAGAAAAACAGACAATTTAGACCAAAGAACCTTTCTTAACAGATTTTATTTCAAATAGTCGCAGTTTTGCCTGCATGTGCAAACAACGTAAAGTTTAAGGTAAACAACAACAACATTCTGGTTCGTCGTGTTACCACCCGACGTGCGAACGGTTTCTGTGCAAACTTTGCAAATTACATTTGCTTGCGCTTGATCAGTTGCGGAAAATCCAAACCAATTCCATATAATGGAGGTGGAGTTTTTTTTTAGCGACCAACTCCGTTTGGCTTTCAGCCATCGCTCTCCATGTGCTACCGCTACACACACAAACAAGGAGGCGGGTAGGAAAGTGCGTCACTGCCCGTAATCCGCTATGATTGGTCGGTCAGGTTGACGACGTCAATACGTCTGGTGCGTCGGTGCATCAGCATAGAACTGCAATTTATAGAATGTGCCCTAGACGATCCCACGATCTCTGCAGTTTGAAAGATTGTCTTCACGTTGTAATCCTTCACGATCTAATATCGTCATATCGCCCACCCCTAGTTGTAATTTTTTTAAGGAAGTAATACAGGGTTAAGGTTGAATTCGTCTGGCATGGAATTTATGAAGAAACTAGAAGAAGACAGCGATGGTTCAACAAAGGGAAGTAAAGACATTTATGAAAACACCTCATATTAAAAAGGCGACAAACACATCCTGAATGAAATTACCTCTGAAATGTCAAATGAAAACAGGTGATCATACCAGAGGACATAATGCATTTTAAATATCATAAATAAATGGCAGTGACAGAATGGAGCCAACTTTAAAGGATTAGAAGGATAATTCCAGGATACCACAAAGGAAATGATTTTAAATGACCTTTGATTTTTTTTTCTCCTCTTTTGACAGAACTATCAAGTCAAACATAAGAGCACTCTAAAGCAAACAGTAGAGCGACACAAAATTAGACACAGGCTACTTATGAGCCATAAAAAAAGGAATTTTATTTGTTTCAAAATGATTTAGAGGAAATGATTTTACACACGAGACTTTCTAAAATCGTCCAAAAGTGCCCAATACATGATGATAATAATAGGATTTGACTGACAAAACTCTTATTTCTCATGAAACATGAATATTGTATTTAAGTGGAGGACTAATTTCATTACAGCATTATAGCTAATCCAATTTATAGCACCTCATCTGTCTTCATCATCTTTATCGGTGACCTGTGAGATGACTGCACTGTGTTAATGCACTGCAGTTTTTAAACACCATCCTCTCACCCAGCAGAATTCATAAGCCTTTGTGACTTCAATCGCGGAAATTACGCAACCTCTAAAAATGTAATTAAGCCAATGCATGTTATTTATTATGGGGGGGGGGTTATTTTATTGCTGCTGCAATTGACTCATTGCTCACTGTGCTCCGGTGTCTCCAGTGTCTTCTCTGAAGCACGTGAACTAATGAAAAAGGTAATCATTTCTAGATGCTGGAGTAATATTTGCTCATCCTTGAAGGTATGGTGAGCAAATGTTGCATGTCACTGCTGTTGCTTTGAAGTTGCAACACAATAGCAGTACAAACCTTCAGCAAACAGTCCTATAGCAAACCCATGTGACTCCAGCTGCCAAGAAATCCTCTTAACATAAGGAATTACTGTGTATGTGAGCACACAAAGCGTTGTGTTGTTTGCTGCTTCGAATAGTCATAACCTTAATTTTTTGAGTGTTTACTTTGTCCAGCAGTCCAAAGAAAGGTTTCAGAACACAAGCTCCACATAATCCACTCTTTCAAATGTTATTTACAATTTGGAATTTCATGCACGAAAAGCGGATAATCAGCCAGTTGTTTTTTAAATTGTTACTGGCCGACCATTGAAGATCAGTGCTACGTATGGGACTCTAACTGTCTGAACTCCTGACAGACACTCTTTTCTTCCACAAACAAACAGGAGGTTCAGTTAGAAGCTCTGCCTGGAGGCGTGCGGCTCATAGTTTAGCTGATTTCAGATTCCGTGTGATGCATGTTTCCCTTCATGTCTGACTGATCTGTCCCACAGAGGATGCCCCCTGGTATGAGTCTAGTAATGGCCGTCTCATTTTGATGACCTCGGCGGCGGCTGTGGCTCTCTTGGTGTTCATCCTTTCCGTGAGTGTATTCCTGTGCCGCAGGGCCAAGCAAGCCAGGACCAGCAAGGGACCCATGTAAGAAACGGCTGAATGAGTGTTTGCGTCTGCTCTTCTTTCATAGTAAACAATCACTTTGCACTTTGCTTGTGATCTTCATCTTAAATCATGCTCAAAATCTGATGGATAACACACCTCTGAATGCAAGTGTGTGTGTGTGTGTGTGTGTGTGTGTGTGTGTGTGAGTGTGTGTGTATGTGTGTGTGCGTGCCTGCATGTTTATTTGATTTCTTTACAACGCTTTATCCACACTAACTTAGCCGCAGTCTCTCCTCCTACAGTTTGACTTTATATTACAGATAGGGCTATTGCTGTAATATTTCATTCTGTCTCATGTGACAGAACCAGGGCCATTTCAGTTACAGTGTGTGTATATTGCATGCACCTTGGTGTATAATCGGCATTCTTTTTGTGTATGTGTTGTGTATGCCAAGTATTCTTGCAAAAGAACCTTTCTATACACCTGCAGACTAGTACCTGTATTCCGTTATATGTTTTAAAAGGTATTATCCGCACATATTAAAGTCAGCCTCAGCGGGTCTGACCTACTTGACCCCGTCCTTGATCTCTTTCATGCTCCATCCTCTGCCGTGTGTTTCCACACAAAAGCCTGGGCTAATGGCACCAGGTTTGTGATAGTATATGAAATATAAAAAGGACCACAGCAAGGATAAGAACATTAGTGGAGGTCCTATTAAACCTGTACGCTGACCCCATGCAGCTTCACTCATTAACTTCTTATTCACAGAGGCTAAAAAAAGCCTTTTCAAATGAATTTCCATTTGAACACACTTCTACATGATTCCTGTGTCTTTGCTGAAGAAAAAAGTTTAATCTGTACAAATGTGGCTGAGCATGTGCCACCATGACTATATAAGCATATGTGTACAAAGAGAGACAGAGAGCTAAAGAGAGACAAATGGACTTTCATATCAACAGCCAGGTGTGGCTCCATCGCTCAGTTCGAGTCTATAATTTCTTCACTTATACTTTTCTCGTGCCTACTGGGAGGTCGATATACTGATAATCATGCTCCTCTGTCTTGCCCTCTCTCCCTCTCTTCAGTGATGACCGGTCTCAGAAAAAGCCCATCTACAAAGCCAGTTCGGAGTCCCTACCCTCTGCCTGTGGAGACAAACAGCCTCTGGTGTGACTGCACAGGCAGGTGAAAAGGATGAAGAGGGGAGGGGGGAGGGGGGGTGGGAGGAGGAAGATGGAGTGGGTGGCCAGAAAATGAGGGATGGCATAGAGAGGATACTTAAAGAGGGAGGAAATGGTATAGGGTTATGGATGGTTACATTGGGGGAGGAGAGAGGGAGGAAAGGAGGGAGGTAAAGAGGGGTATTGGAAGACTGTAGGGAGAACAAAATCAAAATCGGTAACAAGCTGGGTGTATGAAAAAAAAAAACTGAAGGGGAAATGACTGCTTTAGGGACACAGAGGCTGCTTGTGGGAGTAGACTGAAGTCATGTGTCTTGGACAAAAAAGGTGGGCAATTTTATCTTCATTTATTGTGCAGTGTGGAAAATGGGGAGCTACATTCTTAGGCAGTACGATGGGAGGATGATTCTTGTGTACTGTAAGAGCTGAAAAGCCTGAACATGCAATTCTCTCCTTTCTGTTGCAAACATAATTGCTCAGCTGTGTATTTTGAATGAACCATTTGGGCGACAGGAAAAGGTTTTATTTTGTTGATTTGTTTTCCTTTCAGCCTTTTTTTTTTCCAAAGCAGAACCAGCTCAAAGGATCTGTGAAAATGTTATTATAATCTCTTTACCATGACAGCTCTCAAGCACATTGCACTCTACTGTTTAATTTAGTGTACTTTGGATTTCTTCTATATTAAATGGCTTTCAGAATAAAATATTATTTACTGTCCTGCTGTGTGCCATTGATTTTGTTCCATTTTAGAGATACAAAAGAGGTTAGGGAATATTGACAATATGGTGAAAGCCAGACATGCATGTGTGCTTGGCTGCACATCTTCTTGATCCGGTGCTCGCTCGCTCTTGCATCAGCTTGTTTACCAACCTTCCCCTTCAGTCTGTAAGACCTCACTCTGAAGCAATGACCTTTACTCAAAGTTCTGTGCCTGTACCTGCTTGTGTTTTTCCCATCTGTCTGTAAGCACAAAACCCATTCTCAGTCAGTTCAGGTCACAAACACTCGCATGAACTAAAGACTCCCACTAACACAGAGTGAGAATAATTGTAGAGTTAGGTTACCTTGAAGCTTTGCCCATTCATTGCAGGAGCAGGCAGGGTTAGCCACTGCTAGTTCTTTTTTAACGTGACTAGATTTAGTCTATTCAGACCCCCCCCCCCCCTTCCCCCACCCAAACGAAAAACAACCATCATAGCCTACAACTTCATCTTTTTAATTTTCTCCTCTGTTGCCTTGTAACCCTTAACGCTGTGCCACAGCACCATCGCTTATTACCATAACCGTGCTCATAATACTGAGAATTTCATTACACTTGTCTGTTGAAGTTATGTAGGGTTTTATGTGGTTTTATTATCGGTGTGTGGTTGACCGTAGGCCGTCGTTAATAATGGGCGAAGTGGCAGTTCAACAATGACACTCTATTAACGGGTGCATGCACCACAGAGCACAGCCAGGATAATGTTATTAAACTGATTATTCAAGCCCCCTGTGCAGCTCGCCTCTGCTGCAGTCATTTTTACAGACTTCTTGTATTTCTTTTTGCAACTCTACAAACTTGTGCTTACGTTATGTTTTAGGTCAAGCCCAGGAAAATAGAGACAACAGAGGTAGGGAGGCTATAACCAAAACAGAGAGACTTTTTTTTTTTTTTTTTTATATATAAAAAAAACAGTCACGCTCTGTTGGGAAAAAATACAATGCTGTAAATTTAAAATGCCTTCCTGCATGTGAAATGCCAGCGAGCACCATTTTGTTTTGGCCTTTGAGTCAGTCATGAGTGAAAAGCGGTGCGCTCCCTTGTGGGCTTTGGTCCAGGGGCTTCATACGGTTGGCCAGAAAAGACAAGATTATGTATCAGAAATTTCACACAGTGGAGCTTTCCCCGAGGTACTGGGCTCTGTTTGGGAGGGAGAGAAGTGTAGTTTACAGTGACATTTTGACCTTGGTAGTGGCTCATGGATAAACTACCAGACAACTGCTTAGGGCAATGCAGGAGCGGTGCACGGAATACCGAGCAGCCCAAGTGCTTTGTCTTTTTCCAGGCGGGGTCCTAACGGGACGAGGGTGCAGATCTGTGACATTAAAGTCAGCAAGTCAGGTAGGCAAACGTCCTGGCTCCCCTCAGCACGCAAGCCGTTATGTAAAGGTGAGTTATACCACACATGGCACCTCGTTGACTAATACACTGAAGTGTCAGACATTTGTATCTGTATGCCATCACCCACTGCTGTTCTGGTCACGGTCACTTGGCTTTGTATGTGCATCCTGCATATGTTGTGTCAAATGGCTGAAAATGAAGGAGTGAAGTTTTCTGGTGAAGCAGGTGTTTTCCCTCATTACTTCCTGACAATGCCCCATCTGGTGCGGGGGAGCTGCTGCCACCGACTCCCTGCCAAGTGGGGAACAAACACTCGCAGAGAGGCTGACAGGGAAAAATGGGATGGGATGGGAATTGGGGGAATGAGCAGGGCAGACATTATCCTCGCCAAAACAACAAGGTTAGAACTGGAGTCAAGAAAAGAAAGTCGTTTGGTGGCGAGAGCCTGGAGCTGAGACTTTAAGATTTCACACAGATCCGTAAGTCGAGGTCAGATATGAGGCGAGAGTTCTAAGCAACTTTAAGGAAGTCAAGGATAGAAGTATTAATATTAATGCTAACAGACTGCTTTGATGCTTTACTGCCTGACTCAACTTTTCTGAATGTTTGAACCAAACTGACCGAAGTGTCTGGAGGATTTGTGACAGATGAGAGAGGCGCCAAAGCAGATTTGAGACCCATGACGTGCTATATCTAATGTTGCCTGAGGGGGGCGCCAAAGATACAGTTTCAGAAAGATGCCCTCAGGCCATGGAGGCTAGAAGCCCATGGTATAACACTAGATTAGGGGGTGGGTGGGGGGTGTAGAAAGAGAGAAACAATTTTCATAATGGAGCCGCGCTATCTGACTGGAAAACACAATTATGGGCAAACTGTGGCCACAGCATGAGGGTAAAGTTAAAGAGCCCCTTTAGCAGGACCTAATAGGCCCTGACTACAGATGAGCAGAAACACTGGCTCGTCCGGAGCACAAGTTTTTGTTCCGGGCCATTACCATTATTGTGAACGGTGATTTAACTGTATACAGCTTGGTCTGTTCCTGCTCTCCTTCATGAGTCCTATGCACATTTTGGAGACAAAGCAGCTTCTGCAACAAAATGTCCCCAAACTCCACTACACCTCGAGGCTGCTGCACATATCAGACGATTTGACACGGAGTTTTTCTTTTTTCGTGAAAATAATTACAGTTTGCCATCATATCAACCTTAAAATGTGGAAACGGTGAGTCCACCTGATTACTAACATGCAGATGAATCAACTCACATAATACACCCAACTGATTAATCTGCACAGTCTGTTCCCAACTGACTTCAGAATACAATGCATGATTGCGATATTATTGTCTCTTCCAACAACAAACATCTGTTTCATTTTCGTCATCTTAATCATTGTGCCACACATCCTTTTCGGTCGGTGGAACTGAATTTGAAATAAATTGGTTATTTGCGTCGGGAAATTAATGTTGGTTATCAATCACATTTAGAGCGAACTGATTTCAATTAATTGGAAGATACAGCCCCCCCCCCATTTCTTTTTTTAAAGCCCAGCCCCTCTTTCTCATCCGCACACCCCTCCACCTGCTCCTGCTCCCTGCAATTGGTCAGAATGACACACGGGTCCGCCTTATTGGCAAGCTTTTAAATATATTTACAATGTAAAGTAACCAAGAAAAACCGGCCAAGCCTTCACATTCCGGCATCCGGAGAGGGAGAAAGTGGGTGTGCATGAGAGGGAACATTACTATGTAAAGAGCTGCTGTTACGCACTGAGCGTTTGATAAAACACACACACACTCGTTCACGCACAGTCGTACGCGCGCGCACTCACACTCATACACACACACACAAACACACACACACATACACACAGACGCTGAAGGCGCTGTCGGAGAGTGGACCTGCGGGTTCATGTCACTCTGATTTCTCCAAGGAAGAGGAATACTGAGCAAGAGATCAGAGGGGAATATCAGCGACAGCGATGGCTTTCGCGACCGTGTGGAACTACTGCGTCCCTCTCACCATCATCACAGTCGCCTGCTTGGTGCGCACTGGTAAGGCTCGAACCACGGAATGAATGAGTGTGATGTGAATGAAAAGAGTGTTACGCCGTTTCGATGTGTCGCGCAAGTTTTGCCCCAAGTCTTCTAAAGAAGAAGCCGAATGACGCTTAGAAAAACGCACCGGCTCGATTTGTCAGGAAGGGGGGAAAGGGAGGAAGGAGGAGCGCACCGCGGGACGAAAACACGTGCAGATATTTCAGTTTACAACCATGCTGCGGACCACTATTAGTATTCACCACTGGGTAATTAGACTCAAACCCCTTTGCGCAAATGTGGTCTACATCCGTGCTGCTACTTGGTTATGAGTCATTGTGTTGACCACTTATCGAAAGTGAGAGGGTGGAAAGACCCTGAAACACCCCAACACAGGAGCAAAAGTGAAAGGCGCAGGCTCACGGTTACTTTTTACCCACGCGGAAATATTAAGAAAATGAAATCACCGCATGCTCTTGTCGACCTTTATGTGTCATAAAATTTTGGTTGTTTTTTCCGGACTGGCGGTGATTGGGATGTGTTGTATGTGTGTGTGTGTGTGTGTGTGTGTGTGTATGTATATATATATATATATATATATGATGGGACGCGAGACTGTGACATATGCCGCCTGTGCATACAGCTGTGCATGTAGCCTACAGAGCTCCGATTGAATATTCCGACAGCCACATGAGCGACTACAAATGTCCGCAGTGGACCAGACATGTGTCACACACCAGACTCAGCAGTGGTGTCTGTTACTGCGTTTATATTCTGCAGTAGTGTGGGGGAACTGAAAGGACCTTTGAGACCTCACCTTATCAGCGACAATAACATCTAACAATCTATTACAAAGCCTTCGAATGGCACCTGCAGCGCCTCTGCTGCTTTTATTCTCCCCACTGGAACATCTCAGCCTGGGATAGTCCTGCATCGCTCCCTTGTAGGCATCATATATTTCATGGTCACTACCCTATAACAAGTGCATCTGCTGCAAAAAAAAAAAAAAGAAAAAAGAAAAAGGGATTTGGATAAGACTCAATCATAAGTCTGAGCAACTTTAGCCTCATGGTATTCTGTGCCATCTGCTTGTATGTGGATTGAAATGCAGACTCGCAACAACCCTTATTAAATTTCACCAAAAGCTTCAGTGATTCTGACGGAACCAGAATGGTAACGAGGAAGTGCACACTGTTGTTGCTCCAAGGGTTTTGTGTTCTGTGCTTGTTGTGCTCTGTGGGGCTTTGTTTACGTTGTCCTGAGGCAGTGAAAGGGTTAAGTGCTGGGTCGGGCATTGTCACGGTCAGACCTGTGCTGTGCTGTTGTGATGATGTCTCTTGTTTATAAGGGAGCACTCTTTTCCTCCATAGACGTTCTCCTGGTTGCACTGATAACCAACCTCACCATGGCCTGTTTATTGATTTCTTCTCATGTGTGTGTGTGTGTGTGTGTGTGTGTCTATTTGTATATCTGCTCCAAGAACAGTGTATGGTTCATTTTTATGCATGAGTGTGTAGGCATTTGTATTTTACTAAGTACTGTGAGATTTTTATGTGTGTGTGTGTGCTGTCCATTTCTGAATATGCTTGTGTGTTGCATGTAAATGTGATTTATGTGTGTGTGTGTGTGTGTGTGTGTGTGCTGCTTACAGTGCCGGGTTTTGCCTGAGCTGCAGGCAACCTCTGCTGGGGGCTGCTCACTGATCACTGTCATTAATCTAGCCACTGACAGGGGCTGGGAGAGACAGGGGGCCTGGGGGTGGAGGGGCGTTACAGGCAGGGAGTGGATGGAGGAAGGAAGGAGAGGAGGAAGTGTAAAGATGGTCTGTTTCTGAACACCTAGCAGATGTGCACGTACACCTTACGTGTGCTTTTAAAAGAAAAGCTATTTCTGATAACAAATCATCACGTCTTGGTGATTTTCTTTTCCTCCAAAGAGAAAAAGAGCAAAACCAATTAAGAGAAATGGAAAAGGGAGAGAAAAAGTGGGAGGGGATGGTGGTTGTTATTATGCTAGGATAGAGATGGACAGATTGATTGGGTGGATTGACGGATGAGCGGACAGATAGCTTGAGAGGGTGCTGTGAAGACGGCGAGGCCTCGAGACTTGGCCCTCCTCTTGTGTAGAACGAAGGAGAGACGGAGCGATGGAAAAGATGGGGAGAGCGAGAAAGGCAGAAAAGAACGAGGGAGTAGAGGAAGAGTGGGAGAAGAAAGGCAGAAAGACTTCACAGTGTGTCTGACGGGCAGGCCTGAGGGACCCACATGCACACATACACACATACACACAATCACTCACACACACACACACACGGAGTTAGCGCTGTGTGTTTGTGCGCGTGTGAGTGCATGGCTTGTGGGGGTGGCTGATCCACAGCAGCTGTGGGCCAAACTTGCACTCCACGTACGTAACAAATGCGTTTAACTCCACCTCTGCTGCCTGCCCAGCCTTAATCGCTACCACACAACCCTCCATCACTTCCATTCTTCCGCCTCCTCCCCAGTCCTCTCATATGCCTCCATTACCACCTGCCTTATCGCTGTGTGCATTAAATCACCTCCATTTGTTTATTTGAATGTGTGCAATGAGAGCCATCCGTTTGAGCTTGTTTCCCATCATGCAGTTTGGACCTTGGCTGGGGCTCTGGCGGGTTGAAAAACGGCAGCAGTTGGACGTACTTGTGGGAGGAGATTTGAATACCAATTATAGCTGGTATATGTGCGCAAGCGTGTGTGCACACACACACACACACACAAACACACAGAGGCCTTGCATAAATCAATGTCGCTGTAAGTCACAGAAGGGGGAGGCCTGGCGTGTAAACACAAACATCAAGGAAAAATGCTGTACACACAAAAACTAAAAACATGGACGTGCATGGGCGCACACATCGGTGCGGAAGCACATGTGTACACATACATGTTGCCTTTAGACAGCTTACGTAGTACATTAGAGTGTCTTTTGAACACAGGAATAGGACTGCTTATGCAAGAGTTTGTCTGAGCCCAATTGCAGTTTTTGATGCTTGTCAGACGCAGTTTGCATCATGCCAGAGTTAAGATTGCTTTTTTACTTCCCTCCACATTGCGCTGGGCTTGCTATTTCAGCGTCTTTCTTTGTTCTCTAATGCGCTGAAAAAGTCTTCACCGTAAGCCAAGGTTTATCCTTTGATCCAAACCTTGGAGGGTAATTCACCCCCAAATAAAATAAACGTTGGCAATTTAATTAAAAAGAGCGAGACCTTCCTCCCTTGCTCTCCTTGCCCTGCCATCTGCTGGATCATGGTGTAAATTTGAGCCCAGTGCACAATCAGATTTCACTGTTACATTCTTTTTTTTTCTTCTTCTTCTTCTGTGATTGCATGTCTTTTGTAGGTCTAAATAATTGGACAACCTGCACTTGGCAGACAGTACTGGCATGCCCGTCAACACAAGAGAAGCTGAAATGAGCCTTTTCAAAAAAAAATATGCTGCCTACTTCTGTCGTGCACGGCCCTGTTTGATCAACTGATGCAGTCTTAAAGGGTCCTGACAAGGGTGGCCCACTATCTCAGCTGAGCAACTGCCTTGGCATAAGCTCCATAAACAAATTGGACTGTATCGCTTCTTGGGCAAGTCACGACTGAAAGAGTTACAGAGCTTAGTGTGGGCTGGTTTTATTCTCCCTTGGGGTTTTATAGGTCCATTACTCAGAAGCAGAAGAAGTTCCTAGGTTCAGTGCAGGTGATGTATTTTACAGTAATTATCTGCTAATCTGCCCCCAGTCTTCAATGCAATCCATAACTCCTTGTTTTGAACTGCTGTTGTTTTGTGCAGTGATTGCATCTCAATAACCCCCTCTAGCATTGTAGACAAGGTCCAGAGAGGATTTTATTTTTACTCTGGCTGTAATGGAAATAAAGGGAAATGAGACAAGTCATTTTGATACCACTGCAGAAATGCATCATATGACAAGGGCATCACACATCCCTGTTCATATCCTGTTTACAGCACTGTGTTTTGCAGTCATGGAGAGGTTCCTGCACAAACAGAATACGTGAGGCACAGTGATTGAAAGGGACACACAAAAGACACCAATTGGTAATTGGAGCCTTATATCTCATTTGACCATTTGTTTAATTGTCCATTAGTGAAACTTTCTGTCAATCTAATCAGGCCAGCGCTAATGTAAAAACACTCTTTATAGCTGCCACCTCATCTCCTTCCCATTACTATTCCCCAGACAGTGGTGCTTGTGATTATCATAATGGTGATCTATGTCGTCCTTACGTGTCTCTCTCTCAGAACAACTGGCGTTTCACCAACTTTGCCGCTGAAGTTTTTTAATGCTGAGTAGGATGCCAAGGACGTCTCCTCCATTTGCTGGCATCCGAAGCTTGCCAATCAATCCACTGCTCTCTAACGCCATCTGATCTGATTGGCTCGGTACAAAAGTTAAACGCCCCCCCCCCCTCCATATTGTGACCTGATGTCCCCTGAGCCAGCAGCTTTCCTCTTGCCGCTGACCCCTCTCACTGTATATTTGTCTTTGCCATGGGAGTGTGAAATCAGTAAACAGCGAATCCCTCCGCGCTGCTACCTGGCAATGCACACAAAGGCAGTTGCTATGTGTTCTCTCTACTGGGGTACAAGGTGTACTTATGTTTAAAGCGAGTCAATGTTGAATAGCGGTCAGGGAACAGAGACAGAGGGAGAAAGATGGTATCCTGAGTCTGAAAAAACATTAAAACACTAATGCCATGGGGTGAGCATTCCTCACTATTGGTGCCGCAGTTTCCATGACTAAGAATAAACGTTTATAACTCCTGCTTGGCCCGGGGCTTGTTTAACAGCCTCCCTCGCTGCTGTGACACCTGTCTCCACAGTTCCCACAGGGCGCAGTGCTAACGTGGCCAGACAGCGGCCTCCAGTAACGCTGGTAACCAAGGTGATTATCCTCACTCAGGCACTGCGACGGAGCTCTCACTAGCTGTGATTGGACGAGAGAGGCTGATTGAGCTGAAAAGGGCAAGTGCTGAAAATTAAAGCGCTGGAAACTCCTTGTATCTGCCAGCTCAGAGGCTAATACACATCTCATCTGGAAGACAAAGTAGATGATGATGTTGATGTAGAGGCGGGAGGAGGGGCGGATGGCTTGTAATGAGGTGCATGTACAGGGGCAAGGAGGATCAGTAAGGGATTTAAACCCAGGTGAAACTGTCAAGTCTGGGTATGGAGGTTTCCAACAAGACCCCATTTCCCTTTCCCCTTGGGAGGTCGGTGTGTCCAGTGGAGGCGAGCTGATGAAGAGTGACCAGGCTTAGCTGGGGCACGGAGGGACTGATGGGGTCAGAGAGAGGGGGGGGGAGAGATCACTGGCTGCACAGTGTATAAAAGAGTGAAGGAAGACAGCGAAGAGCGAAGGGAAAGCGCCAGGGGCATGCGTCACAGACCAGTGAAGCAAGGAGGAGCGGAGCAGAGGAGAAAGTCAGGCAGAGAGGAGTCCAACAAACGAGTGAATGATTGCAGGATTTCAGCTTTAAAATGGAGGGGTGTAACAAAAAAAAAAAAAAGACAAGGGTGAGAGGGAGAGACAGCAACTCCTGCCACACTGAATGACAGATTTAGAGGGCTGAAAATGTTGAGGAAGGAGAGAAGGGGGACATTAAGAGGGTGGGACTGAAGCAGAAAGTACAGGGGTGCAGGGTGAGGAGGAGGAGGGGAGGGGGGGGGGGGACAGAGAGATGGATGGTGATACATAGAGATAAACAGGGAGAGAGGGCGAGCGCTGTGTAGGTGACCACTCCAGAGAGACAAGGTGTCATGATCGATGAGGTCACAATACACACACACACACACACACACACACACACTTCGCAGACACAAGCGAACAAGTGCTTGAAATTGTTTCCCAGCAGCTCACGGCCAGTCCGTCCTCCATCAGCGAGGCTGCGCAGTATTTGGGCTCAGAGCATTAAACACCCACACACGCACAGGGCTATTAATCTGTCTGCCATTTAGAATCCCTCTTCATATCATCGCCATTAATAGGTTCGCTTTGATGAGATTGTTGGATGCTGAAAATTGCCAGTCAAAGCGGTGCACTATCTACTGGGAAATCAGATGGAGATTTTCCGAACGCGGACACAACAACGTTGAAGGGGCCTCAGATGAGTTTTCTATCTTAGAAAAGTCTCAAAGTGTCTCTCCCATGAGCGGCGAATTCATTTGAGCTGTGACCACGTCTGGCGTAGATAAAGTGGTCGTGTCAGATGCAGCGGTTACAGAACCCTCAGTGATGACATATTGTTTGTTCGAGTGTAATCATCATATTAATGAATGTCTCAAAAGCATTTTGAAGTTGAGGGAAAAAAAAAAAAGGATGAGGAATCCATTTAGTAAAAGATGATCACATCTTTGTTTGATTATACGTCTTTACGAATGTTGCAGAAAGCCACACATTCCTGGTTACTATAGGCACTTTAAAAACTGAGTGCTATCTCTCAATAAAAGACAAGTGATAACAGCAGCTGCCAATAGATCAAACTCAGATTACCCAGGTCCATTCTGGACTGATGCCAAGTTGTTGACACAGCTACTGGGAAAAAAAAAAAAAGAAGCTTCCATTATACTTCCCGGACGTGGCTCTACGCTCTCCCTGCCGCTCGTCTGTATCTGTGTCTTCTCCTCTTTATCGGGCACAAAGACAAGAACCTCAACATCAGGAGCAGCAAGCTTTCATCCACTTCATTAGCAAACCGTAAACAACCATTAATTAGCGACAATTAATTAGCAGCACATGAAAACAATCCTTGGAAAGTTGGCCGCTCTCAAAGACCACCAAGCCACTTGTAGGCAGGAATAAGTGAGAGAGAGAGAGAGAGAGAGAGAGGGACAAAAGATGAAGAAAGAGAAGGGGGGGGGGGCAGTAGAGGGGAAAAAGCCTGCGGTCATGCTTAATGTGCTGGGGTGAGATTTACCGCAATGATTTGCTGGGCTCTTTTGAGATTCATAAGGTCATCAATTCATGCTCTGCTTTCAGCTGGGCAAAACAAAAGTAAGGCTAGCAGCCGTCTGCACTGAAGTAAAGAGAAAAGAAAAGAAGCCCGACCAAAGTGGATTGGTGCTGTGATTGTTTCTGCACAGATTGTTACAGTTGGCAACGCCACTTAAAAAGTGGCCAAGCACCAGCGACCTTGAGGAAAGCTCTGGCTGATTCCCTCCCATGACTCATTTTCTCCTGAGCAGCTAAAGGGGGGGGGCGTTTAAGTGCATGGCTGCTGATTCACCTTATGGCCGCTCGCAGGTACAACCCCTCACCTCTCATAAAGTGCACCAGCAGATTGAAGCGGTGGTTTTATGTCCACAGACGTGTTTCTATCTCCGTGTCCATCTGTCTGGTGCCGCAGAAGGACCGTGTCTTTCCTTCCTGGCCGCCGCAGTAGAAGAACGGAACAGCCGCGCGGTCTGTGACACTGAGTGAGTTTGACACAGGCCTGGGGCTGCGGGCGCAGTTGCGGAGAAACGGCGGTTCATAGCAACTGCCACCTGCTGGGCTACACTGGTGAATTGAGCTGTGAAGCAGCTTGCAGAGGCCAGTGGGGTTCTGTGGTCGGTACCCAAGTCATTTTTAGCTTTTGTGGACCATGTAGCCATGGACAACAAATGGTGTTTGTGTCTGCTATATAGATCGTACTGTCAGAAGAGCAGCACAGTACACACAGCAAGACACTCGCCTCGACTGCATATACAGTAACATTCTTTATTGCAAGAGAAACTAATAAAAGAAAGCTGTGGGGGAATGTGCTTTCATTCTTGATTATTTTTTCTCTTCCCAAGGGCCAAGATGGCTGCCATCTGTCCTCCCCTTTTATTAGAGCAATTCTGTCTGCTGTTTTAGCAGTCACCAAGCTTACATTTAGCTGTATGTCTGAATCATCAAGATTTATATCAGGGAATAAAAATGTGTCTTCTTTTATTCAGTGTTAGAAAAATATTTGACAAACATCACGTTTACGAGCGCTAGACATCACTCAGATAGTATTGCACAACATTAGTGTAAACTTAAACAGGATGAATTTTCGCTGTGGTTATGTCAGGTCAGTATGAAGCAAAACCTCTTTGATGTTCGCTTTGTTAGACAGGAAATTGAGGCTGCTGAAAATTGTGAGGACTCCAACGCTCTGAGCGAAGGAAGTTTGAGCCTGCAAAGGAAAAAACCAAAACAAGAAGTTAATTTCTCGATGTCAGGATTGGATCAACTGATGTAACGAAGACACTTGACTCTGGATACCTGCAAGTTTCATCAACGTAGATAAAGTATTTTTTCAAAGATTCGATTAGTGTAGACAGACCAATTTCAAAACTGAAAAAAAAGGAGTCAACTCATTAGAGAACACGGTTTGTTTTTTTGTTTTTGTGTTGTTTACAGTGGAAATGCTGAAATAACATTTTAGTACCAAGATTACACTTAATTATACTGACTTTCTCAGCATTATTTTCTATGTCTAATGCAATGAATTCAGGGGTTTAGTTTGGTAACAGCACTACTTGTACATGCAGTTATAACTGATGCTTATTTACCATGGAGATGGATTTTACTTATGCCGTGGGGAAAACGATTTATGAGCTTATGGGGAAAATTAAAAACAAACATAAACCATTGGTAATTAAAAAGCAGGTTGATCCCAAATGATGACTGATGTATAAATCACTGGTTGTGTTACAGAATTGTGCGCAAATCTGGGCAAAGCAGGCAGGCAGGTTGGCAGGTTAGCTTATGTGCATGCACTCGCATACACAAATTTGCATATGCATGAATGCAAACATCACACTGCACCCAGGAGACTGTGGAGACCTTTTGGAGTTTCCAAACTTATTTACTGCAGTGTCATGTGCTCTGATGCTCTGTGCTTTTTAAATACCATGTTCTCTCCCTGGCCTCCTATTTATCAGCTTCCCGAGGATATTGTAGACAAACAGAGGGACACACCTGGTGATTAAACGTACTCACAAATGCACACAGACAGGGTTTTGTTTTTGTTTTGTTCCATGTAGCGTGATTTTTCTGCCTTTTGTTCTCAAACAAGACATCTTTTCTCTTGATTTCTGAACTGGTTCGCCTCTCTCTGCACTTTTTTTTTTTAATGCCTTGTCCACCCCCCCCCATCTGTCTTTCTTTCACTCAACCACTCCCGCCTCTCTGATCTCTCACTCCCACATCTCCCACAGTGTGAAACCGGTTCAAGGGCCTCAGCAGTGACTTGGTGCCTTTTTGTTTGTACTCTCCATGATCACTCAAAAGCTTTTTTTTTTTTTTTTTTTTGTCATCCCTCCCTGTGTGCCTGTCTTTCTACTTCTAACCTTGCTGGTACTTAAATACCGAGGCCCATGCACACCCTCCACTTATGTGCTCCAGGTGCAGGTGTCCACATGCATCTTCTCCAACTGTTACTGTGAGTTTACTGTGAGAGGGAGAATCACAGATCAGTGGAAAGATGGAATTGGGGGGGGGGGGCATGTCATTGCCAGGATCGCTTGCTGATGGATCTTTTGGCTAACAGTCTCTCCCCTCCACCCTGCTGCTTGCATGCACCCTGTTCCTGCCTCTCTCTTGCACTGTAGCTGCAGGCTATAGGGATGCCAGGGCCAGGTACGGAGAGGTAGACGGGGAGAGGAAGAGAAAAAGGAGAGAGGGAGGATTGACAGGGCCCAGGTGGCCAGCTTGAACGCCTGTGCTTCTGCTTTCCCCTCCTCATTTGCATAGACAAAATGGTTTTTTCCCTCTGTCTGACTCTTTATTTTCCTCACTCTCTCCTTCCTTTTACACACGCCACATCAATTCATTTCCAATATTATTTTTGTTTTCTCCTTGCTGCTGTTGCTGTTTCTCAGAATAAGTTACACTTCTTCTTCCTCCCTATTCTTTTAACTTTCTTTTTATAGTCAATTGTCTTTTTCTTTTTTTTTTTCTTTTTTTTTTTGTCGTCATACCATACCTCCAAATGTACCTTCTCTTCCCATCTCTCTTGCTCTGGGCTTGCTGAACTGTGCATTTTACTTATATGCTGCACTGCAATATTCCGGAGGTGGAGGCTTATTTTCACCATACGTGCACTTCAGAGACCGTGCAGTCCCCCCAACCATCTTCATTCATCTCCCACCCACCCTCTGTTACTCCCATGACTGTTCTAACTAACGCTATATCTTCTCTCTCGCTTCCAGCACCCTCCTCTCTCCCCCCCTGACTCCTTTTATTTCTCCCGAAGCCTGTGCATAACTTTGTGTTCCTGTTATTTGCAGCAAAGCAGAGGTTAGCTCCTTCATATTTAACTCCCTCGTCTACTTCCTACCAATCTTTTTTGATCAGGCCATCACTCACACACAAGCAACTACATACACACTTCATCACTCTTGTCTTTCCCCCTCTACTTTTTCCATCTCTCTTCTTTAACCTCTGTGGCACTTTATCTCACTTGTCCGTTATATATCATGACTCGCCTCCTCTACTTGGCCCGCTCCTGGCATATTGGCCATTTTACAGTTGTGTGCGCTGTTTTGTGTGTGTGTGTGTGTGTGTGTGTGCGTGCGCTTGAAAGAGCCTTAGTAGTATTCCGCTCGCACATGCGGGCACATACACATGCATCCTTGTCCTGGCGTTTTTGTCATGCCAGCCACACTCCAAACTGGCTGAGCCTGACACATGATAAATTGGGACACAAACAAGCATGTGCTCATAGAGATATGTTTTTAAATACTTTTTCAAATTTAATACACTCACCCAAACACAGAGCCCTTTTAGATATATGCCAGGTTTGTGTCTGTAAGTTTCCAGAGCCACAGTATATAGGAGCCTGCATATATGAGTTACTGTCTGTCAGATAGCTACATACCGATTTGTGTACACACGCGCACACACACACACGCACAAGAAAACAGCCATCAGGTTTCCTCAGAATTGCTGAATTGAGTTATGTAGCCTGTCAGTCAACTCACATACACACACCCCCGACAGATTCCTTCCACACACACACACACACACACACACACACATCCGCCCGTCTGACGGTGCATATTTCGCATGGGGAAGGGACTCAATTACGGTGAAGGTGAAAGAAGCAATAAACATGGCACAGATACAGTGAGGCTCGCTCAGCAGCACTGCAGTCAATCACAGAGCCAGGTTGGTAGCCGCTGCTGCTTTGCTCATCCGGTTGTGAAGTGCCGGGAATGGCCAGAGGTGGTGTGTATATAGAGGGGCGGAGGGAAGGAGGGAGGTTGGGTTGGAAGCGCAAAATGCTGCCATCCGACCCTCCCGAAAATTATGTGGCTGTAACCAACTTACATGGACCTGCCACTGAGAGGACAGAGAGGTGGGAGGGAGGGAGGGTGGGAGATGATAACAGCCCACCTTCATTTCAGCCCTTAGCATACACACACAGTTATAGCCCACATTTATTAACACGCGCACACACACACACACACACACACACTTGACCGTAACTGGCACTGTAGCATAGCTGCATGATTTGGCCGCCCACCCACGCTTAGGACCAACAGCACAATAACAACAAAATAGTGCATCATTTGCCCAGGATGCATCTGTTGTCCTTTTCCTGTGGTTTGTGTGTGTGTGTGTGTGTGTATGTGTGTGTTCGTTTGTGTGTGTGTGTGTGAAGATGATAAAACAAACACTTCACCTGATGTTAGTGCCATCATTATTGCAGCAGAAGCTGAGTATAGCACATGTGACTGCTTAGCACCTGACAACCGGCCTTTAAACAAGTGAAGTGCACAAACAACTAGAAATTCAGGACCCTGTTGATGTTGTGTTTCGAAATGACGGTCGAAGACAAGTTTTAATCTTATGGATGGAAATTCTGCTTTTTCTGTGAAACTGACTAAAGGATAATTCTGCTTTATTACAGCTCGGGTCTTACTTCTCTTGGCCTTGCCCAAGTTACTTGATGAGATCTGGGAACACAGTGGCCTCACTAAAACTTCCAACAGGGGCAAAATCAAGGTCTTACAGCTTGTAAGCCAGATCTCAATTTAGCCAAACTTAACTGCAAGGAACGTTAGGATAAAATTATTACCAATTATTTATTGTAAACATCCATGACAGTTTTACAGTCTAACTTCCTGCATCAATTTTTACATACGATACTTGCTGCAGTTGCACTCTTGCTATAGGTTTGAACTCTGAAAATAGTGTTTTAAATGATCTCACTAAGCTATCGGCTTGTTTACAACACGTCTGACAGCTCGTGTTTTTTTTTTTTTTTTTGACTCTCACTTCGGTGAGTAGAATATTAACATAATCAATAAAAATGATGGCTAGAGCTTGGAAAATAAAACCTAAGTTGGAATAAACTGAAATGACCCTGTAAGTCCCAGCCCCTGTTTGCAGACCTCACCAAGGTGGGACACCAGTGTGTTTGTGATTGTGTTGTTTGGCAGCCTTGGGCATGTTCACAAACTGACAGTTACACTTGGCAGACTAGCCCCCCAAAAAATAAATATATAAATAAATAAAACAAAGAGCTAGACAGCTGACAAAATTCTGCTCCATCTCTGCTGTAACATGTAGCCTGTCTGTGTGCTGTTGTCTTACCCAAGTGTCAAAGAAAGTAAAGCTATGTTTAAACACACGCGCTGTGGGTGAACGTGGAGACTTTCAAGTACTTATAGTTGCAGTTGGTGATGTTCTGCAATAAAACACACACACACAGAAAGTTCTGAAAAGTTTACCTCATACTCTGCAGTCAAGTGCACGTTTATCGTGGATGCATGCAAAGCACACCGATGCAGATAGATGAATGAGCACTTGAACGCGCACACACACACACACACACACACACACACGTGCGACATGTGACAGTTTAGTAGTTGCATCAACAACATTGCATGAAGCTAGACTCGGTAACTAACTACAGCAGAGGTAGAGAGAGAGAGGGAGCGACTGCCTGCTGAGATTCTAATGGTTCCAGCAGCTCTCTCACTCACCTCGGCTACCTTTCGATCCTATCTGTCTCCCTCCATCTTTTATTCATTTCTGTTCCCCTCAGCACATCCGTATTTCTCTCTGCCTCCTCCTCTGTCTCCCTCTCTCTCCACCTTGTCCGCCTCTGAATTTACCACCAAGGCTCGCCTTTTGGCAGTTCCTCAACCATTTTTCCCACCCTGCTCTTCTCTCCCTCTGTGTCCTCTGCCTCTCTCGTTCCTCTTGGCCTCTCTTTCTCTCCGTCATAGTCTCTTTTGCTCAGTCTCGGTATCAAATCCCATCCTTTTGTAGTTGGCCCAAACCTCTGCTCCTCTCTTTCTGTCTCTCACTCTGCACCTTCTTTCAGACGTTTAAGTCGGCAGAGAGTTATAGAGGGAAGGCTTCGAGCAGAGGGGAGGAAAAAAGTGGCATGGAGTCAGGGAGAAACCCGTACTGTAAAGAGCATCGCAAACACACATCCGCCAGCTTTAGATTAATCTTATTAATTGCTTGTGAGAAACTCAGGGTTATGACACTCTTGTTATTGCTTTGTGTTATTAATAAAAAGAGTTATGGAATGGAGGGGCCGGAATCAATAAGATGGCTTAAAGGGAAATTAAACAAGGAGAGAAGGGGACAGGGCACAGGGACAAGCTTGGTGCAGCTTGGACATTGTTATTAGTTGCTGCTGCCCTTTAATGAGGGTTATTTAACGGGCCAGAAAACAGGCACACACAGCAGCCAGCAAGCTGAATGCTGATTTGCAACTGCAAGAACAAACCAAAGTCTGACAAAACTCCTTTTATACTGAACCTAAAACAATGGGAGTGAAATATGAAGGTGCCGGAAAAAGCAAAGAACTTGGCCAAAGCCCTCCAGCCTCCTCACCCTTAAATCCCCCACACTCACTCTCGCTTGTGGTTGTCGTTTGTTTCACTTTTATCCTCATTTACCTCTCTCCGCTCTGGGTCTTTCTTTATTTCTCTTCCTCCCGTTTTTCCCCTTTCCCCCAGCGCCTTTCTTTTATGGGAAATGTATTCATTACAGGACAATAAAGGTCTGATTGGATAGACTGGACTGTCTCTGAGAACGGCATGTTTAAAAGGGGGCAGGGAGACTATGTGATGACATTACACACCTGATGTCTTCACTCAAAGGTAGCACTGATTTTCCTCGCACTGCCGCTTACTCCTCAGCTTTGAATCAGAGCTCTGTGAAAGAACATCATTTTGTTTTTTTTACGCTATTATAGCTGAGAGGAGTTCGAGGAAATCAGGTGTGTTTTACTGCTGCACCCAGCCTGCAGCGCAAATATAGTGCTATTCATAGCCTAGTGTGAATGCAACATGGGTTTCCGAGCCACTTTGGCGACGCCATATTTACATTTAACAACTGTCAGGATCCGCGTGACACGCGTTCAATTATGTGATGTGTCTCCCCTGTGTAAACAGCACCGCGGTGTAATGTGATTCACTATAATGAAGACATCTCAAGGGTGGGTGACAGAGATGGATAGAGCAAAGCAGTCACAGAGCCTCATCTGCATGGTGTTATTTCAGCCTGGGTTATGACTCCCAACTTTCCCTTCCTCCTCCTCTGCTTTTACTTTCTCCTCTACTCATGAAACAACGAGGAAGTCCAAGATTTTGGATATACAGTATTTGTTAAGTAATGTCACTTAATTGAGTTCACCTCACAGTCACGCTCATGCGCCCTGCTAACACATCTGCACAGTGTGAGCATCCTCAGAAATGTATGTTTATTCTAGAGTTAGACTAAAACAAAACACCTGTAGTTAGCTTATTATTGAAAATATATTGGTATTAGTGATGTGTTGGTTGGTAACTGACAAGTAATTGCAATAGAGGTGATAAATAGAGAAATTTTGATATCATCATTGGCCTTGAACAGCTACCATTAATGATTAATAAAAGACTGTATAACCGGCAGACGCTTTCATTTGATAGGAAAGCCGTTCAGTAACTGAAACAATACAAACTCTACATTGCACCGCACTACACAGCCAACAGACTATACAAACCACTGCAACAATAAAAGCAAACAAGCTAACATTAATAGAATTAAGTGACGGGAAGCAGTGCTATTCTGTGTGTGAGCTGTAATTTAATAATAAAATAAACAATAAGTAGAAATAAAAATGAAAAGCAGTGTCTTTGCTTGACAACATGCCGTGCGTCGAGTGATTTCCAGTTCAGAAAGAGAAAGCAGCAACAACAACAACATCTGACATTAGGTGTAAATGCCTGTCACGAACAAGAGTCTAACCTCAGGCTTAATAGCAGAACTTGTCAAGCAGTTCTACCATCTTGGTTCCCTAAAATGTGAGCTCAGACTGTCCATTTGCACGTAGTCCTTTCAGCAGAAGCCGTGCAAAGTGCTGTCAGCGCTCATGAATCCAGCCTTCAGGTGTGGACAAGTGTGGTATCGATGCCCTGGGGGGGCAGATGAGTCCAAACTAATTGTCTGTGAATTCACAAAAGCAGAAATATGCGTAGATTTATTAACCCCTCTCTACGCATTGTTCTGTCAGTGTATCAAGTCAGTGTGAAATCTTTCGCAAGGGCATACGTGTAATGCCTGTTCGCACAATTATCCAATAATGGATGTTACCTAATCCCTGTTTGACCTTATTTGGACATGAACCAGACTTTTTTTTTGTCTTTAATCTGGCGCTGGCGTCATCCACCGACAGCTCCACAGCAGTCATTTTTCTAATTACACACTGATATTTTGTGAGCCTTAACAGCCTATTCATTGCACATGTGTAGCTCCTAGCATTATAGGATGATGTCATGCTTGCCCCCCCCCCCACACACACACACACAATGCACAATGTGTGTGAACGTGCTATACGTTAACCTATCTACTCGCACAAGAATAAAATGTTCATGTAGAAAGTCGAACGTTAATTCGCTCATCTGTTAATTTTATGTGGAGCGGCGTTGAGAATCTGTTGAGATTGACAGTGTGATGTGCTGCAAAGATTAAGGCTCAACATAGAAATGTCACCCAAAGCCTTCCCTCTTTGATGTTATCTTTCTCTTTGCCACATTGCTATTTCACACCCAGCTCAGCACACTTGTGAATGTCTCTTTAAGCATGGTGCAAAGCACGTATGGAGATTAATCAAGTAGTTAGTGGATAGAAAATTAGCCGACAGTTATTTTGGTAATTGATGACACATTTAAAGGGGTGCTTCTTTGATTTTGTGTTATGCTTCCATAATTTTTCAGAGGGGGGTTAATTCAGCTGTATTCACTTCACCTCATAAGCTGCAGTTTTGTTGTAACGGTGTTTCTATTATTTTGTCCATCCCTAAAGTAACACAAACCTCTTTCCGTATTTAATGCAATATGGTTCAGCAGCACCACAAACGGCCTGCAAAATGCAAATACAGTTGATTTCACACCTCTTTAAAAATGAACGTTATAATCTTCATGAAGGTAGGGTTTATTTCATGACTGTTGTCATAGACTGCATTAGCTTTATCTGGTCTGCCTAATAAACTAGATACTATATGTTCAGGACTTGTTCTCTCTGTTAAATGCATGTGTGAACGTTGACATATGCATTCCTTCTGTGCATGCTGCGCATTTATTGTTGATGCGAATGGTGTTGGAATCTGGTGAAGAGTGTACATCCAACCAAATATACAAAAGCATGAACACACTCATATTGTAGGTAGGTGCATGCACATTTGCTGACATGCAGACACACTCATACACAACACACACACACACACACACACACGCAATTACCACTTTCATGTCTTGGTAAAGCAGAGCCTATCTCCGTCTGCAAAGATTTACCTTCCCCGTGTAGAAATGACCCATTTTATTTGAAGTTGAAACCCATCAGTTATCGCACAAATGTTAATACACTAGCATTATGCACCACCTGGAACAAACAAGACATGGTGTGCGTTCCTTGCCATAAATTAGATGAATGAGAGATATTTTTGCCTGTGCATCTTTACTTTTGCTTTTTCATTTGAGTGTATTAATGTGTTTCAAGAGATGTGTGTGCGTGCGTGTGGGTGAGTGAGTGTGTGTGGGTATTATCTGCGTGTGCACGCTTAAGACTTGTGTTTGTTGCCGCTTGCGTTTTGAAAGAGTACAAAGAGCCCGCGGTGGGAGTGGAGGCTCAGCCTCTAGTGCTCTAGGCCTCTGATGGAGAGATTAGCAGGGAGAGCTGCGAAATAAAGAGTGTTAATTAAAAGCAGTGAGTGGGGGTGTGGGAAAATCAGGTAAGAGAGATAACATGGAGTCAGAGAGCTGAATAAAAAATTATTTACCTGCCCACACACACACACATATATACAGAAAAACCCATTTTAACCTGAGAAGATAGGGGTTGCGGAATAAAATGAGCAAGTTAGTGATGTGGAAAGTGTGCAAGAAAGGAAGCATCACTGAGTAGGAGGCAATGGGAATAAGGGATTAATTGAATCTGGTTTTAATCCTGCTGTTTGTATCTGCTTCTTGTGTGTGTTTTTTTTACGTAAATTTAAAGGGTGGGCTGGTGTACGTGCTCTTGTGCTTGTCCCAGGAGGTCAAATAAGGCAAATAAATAAGTTGAAATGAAGTGTAAGTGATTGAGGCTGTGATCTGAGATTAAAATGAGGAAAGAAACTATTTGCCTCACTTCCTTTTTCCATGTTTTGATGTAAAAATAAGGGAAAGGAGATAGCATTTCAGCCAGGCATCCGAAATGATTACAGTTTCTAACCATAACATAATTACAGAGGGGAATAATGTTGATGTGTCTGAGAAGGAGAAAGTGAAAGGAAGAGCGAACGGGACAGAACGACAGCGCATAAAAACAGTTTCAACCTGAAAAGTTGGGGGTTATGGGGGGGTGGTGGAGAAAGTTGCCGAGGTGGAGAGGGCAGCAAAGAGAAAGCATGGAAAGAGAAAAGCAGCGAGCAAAAGGGATTAATCGAAACGGATTTTAATCCCGCTGGTGACATTACGGCGAGATATATTTGGGGGGTGCCAGGGGGCGGGAACTTCGAGGAAGAGAGAGGGGAAGAAAAAGAGAGAGAGAGTGGAGGGAGGGGGGATTACATCTGTAAATCTTTTTAATGACGCCTCTCCTCTGCATTAGGCGGCAGCCAGGAGGCCAAACAAACAGTGTGTAATTAGAGCAGGGGAATGGGAAATAGAGATGGCGAGAGGGCCGGGGTAAGGGAAAGTCATTTGGTAAAGTAAAGGATTGGAACAGGAGACCTTTGGACAATAATGGTTATGGCTCTCATTATATGGTGCCGCTGTTAAGAAATGAGGCCTGACAAGGTCTGTGAAACCACCGAGGAGGAGGATGATGAAGCTGCAGGCGGCCACAGCGGTGACGTCTGTTCGTGCTGCGAGGATGATGATGATGATGATGATGTTGAAGGTGGTAATGTAAGATACCATCCTCCTGGGCGGATGATGATGGTGATGAAGATACTGGTGTAATGGCCATTATGATTATGATGGTTGAAATTATGATTGCAGTAATGGAGACGGTGATGAATGTGATGACAGTGTCACGGCTGCCAGTGCTGTCAGTTCTGCTAATTATCCATCCATCCAATTTCTATACACGCTTATCTTGTTAGGGTCACGGGAGGGCTGAAGCCTGTCCCAGCATGCATTAGGTGGGAGATGAGAAGTATATCACCGGGGCATCACACACACGGTCACGTTAACACCTTTTTAGAGTTCCCAAATAATCTGAACTGCATGTCTCTGGACTGTTGGAGAGAATTTGATCCTCTGCGCTGCCTGCTTTGCCAATTATTGTAAGCTAAATTTAAAATATGTTTCCAGCGCTTCCTCATAATTCTGTGGCTCAGAAGGCAGCATGCTCTATGGGCTCACTCCAAAAACTGCGCAATAGACTAAAATGCAGTATCCAAGAATTTTTATTTTTTATTTTTTTACCAGCAGAAAACGGAGGAAGGGAACAAAAGGTTACAGGTCTCCTTCCACAGCCTCTATGCAGCGAGGACATTTTTCTCCTGCCAAAATTAATTATCGTATAATTAGAAGCGATTTTATATAGAACTACAACTGACATTTATATTAACTATCGATAAATCTGTTCATTATTCTCTCACTTAATTGTTTAGGCTGTAAAATGTCAGAAAATTGGATAAAATAGCCTCATTTCCCAGAGTCTCCAGTGCCACTTCCAAATTACTTGTTTTGGACAAAACCAGAAGAATTTAATTTATAATAAATATAAAACAGGAAAAAATGTGTTGAATATTTTTTGGGAAAAATGCCAACAGGTTAGGAGTAGGTGTTAATGTCTTCCATCAGCAGATGAACTTCCTTATTTGTTAATCACTGCACGTGGCAATGATGAAAACAATATTTACCATGATGCACATAGTAATTACCATAATGATGAAAATTACAACTACATGATGTTGGCATGATGACCTACAGGTAAAGCCTGTGCAAAGCCTCAATATGGGCGCTACAATGATTAGTAATGACAATGACAGGGACAGTGGTGATGATGATGATGATGCTTGATGATGATGACGACAGCAATGTAACTCACAGCATCCGCGCATCATTTCATTTCATTTGCAGAGGTCACAGGTCACCCCCACAGATATGAGGGTTGTTTTCTCTCACATGTTGACACAGGCACTGAAAGTGTTTTTGATCAGTACCAGACAGCTAACATTGATAATGATGAAAATGAACTGCTACATTCACTGTCGTCAATCATCCAATAGCCCTCGAGGGATTGCCCTTTGCTGCTCCTGTCTGACCTCCTCCTCACGCTTACACCAATCCATAATTCATGCGGTGTGTAGTGGCTGCTGGATGGTGATACTGAGATGCTATCTGCTGTACACGGACGGCTGTTTGTTTTGCTGGAGAGCTGCATATAAATGAACACAGGCAGGAAGGGAAACCGTATAGGCTTATCTAAGTTGCAACGGATGCTGGCTCGGCAGTGAATGAAGGGAAAGATGAACAGAATGATGAGAGGGAGCCAGGTGGAGGAGTGCGGCACTGTGCACTCAGCTGATGCATTAGGTGTATGTGCTCCTTATGTGAGTGTGCGATTGCAGATGTGTTTAGTGGAGTGGAGCAGATATGAGGAATTGTGTGAAAGAGAAAAGAGATGAGGAGTGGATTGCTGATGAAGGCGTGTGAGTGTTTTGGTGTGTTTCTGTTTCCCATGACCATAGGCATGTCTGAGCGTGATTACTCTCTGACCTGTCGCCTCTGGCTCTGTGTCTGCATAGACCCTCTCACTTGCACCACACGCACACACACACACACGCACACACACATACAGACACACACACACACTTCTAAGTCCAGTGCGTAAATCCAGCCAAGGGCCACAGGGCAGGCAGGAAAAGCACCCGAGAGACACAGAATGTCTCTCTTGCTCCCACTTTTTCACTCTCTGATCTTTCCCTCCCTCGATTCTTCCCCTCTTTCCTCCTCTCCCACCCCCCTAAATCCTCATCTCCATATTCATAGACAGAGGGGCTCTTTAAGAGGGCTGCTATCTGAAATAGGCCGGCAGCACCTCTTGTTTGTGGCTCTCCAAATGGAGAAAAGCCATTTCCTGTTCCTGTCAAGCATGGAGGTATACTAGTGTGTGCGTGTACGTGTTTGTGCATGCACGTCTGTTGTGTGCGTCTATGTTTGGGTGGAGAGTTGCGTTGTCAGGCAGTTTCACAGTCTTATAGGCTGAGAACAGGCCAACTGTTGGAAGCTAAACCTCACTTCCACTTTCACAATCACACTTCTCGTAAAACCCCTTAAACTGCAGCGGTGCTGGAAGAAGTGGGAAAGTGAGGAAATGCAGCATCAAAGGCAGAAGCGAAAAGAGAAAGTAGGAGACTGAGGCTTTGTAAATGTTTGTTTGTTTTTTTTTTTTTAAATAGGGCATGAATGTTCATATTAATATGAAACAGTAAATTGTATTTCTTTCAAATTGTAAAAGTTTAAATCTTCATATTTCCTACAGCTCTGCTAAGCATGATTGATGGTCTTTTGTTCGGTGATGGATTATCTGCAGACTGATGTTTCCCGAGCTGTTTTCTGTGCTGTTTGGATATTAATGGGACTAAAGGACAGTAAAAAGATTTACTAAAATGTCATTAAATGAACAAAAGCCCAAATACTGCTCTAAGTGACCTTCAAAAGACCAAACCATAGGCTGCTAGAATGTGTGAGACTTTGGCACTGCATTTATGTGTTCAAGTGTGGCCCAAGCATAAATATATTTTAATATGAATGTATTTCATTAAATGCTGGAATAATTTCATAATGAAAACCCCATAAATAACAGTTGATTACCAGTAGGCATAATTGCATTAGTGGAAGAAATCCAATTCATGTAACACTGCCACCACAACACACTCTATCTGCAGTAGAATGATGCAACACCACTGCATTCTCTAATTTAGAATGAATGAACATACCAACACTAGACTAGAGAGCAATTCAACACAATTTTAGAGCCTGAGGGATGAGGAGAAGTAAGAGGAGAGAAGGTGAGTATACAACAGGGGGATAGTCGAGTTTTTTTTTCTTTTTTTTCTTTCTTTGCCTTCTCTCATCTTCCCCCCTGTGTTTTAAGTCTCTCTCATCGTTGCTGTATCCATGATGCAACTGAGGACAATTGCTGCTTTACTTAGAGATTCATTGAGTCATCAGCGGAAAAAAAAGATAACGGCTGATGAAGGAGGTGATGAAGGGAGGCTTTCTTTCCCATCCATTGGTATTATTTCCTTTCCTTTTTTCTCCCTGTCTCTATACCTCCTACTTTGTGTGGATTGAGTCCACCTCCGTAAAGGATCAAAGGCATGATGTTGCATTAATGGTACGTCACATGTTGACTCGTGTCTAGCCATCCCAGAAACACTTGCGTGTCTGGCTCAGAGTCAGGCTGCTGCTCCACGGAGTCAAATGTTCGAAGCTTTTGTTTCTTAAACCTTAAATCCCGCAGAGCTTTAACTAGAATATGGGTGGCTGTGGGATGCTGTAGAAGTCATGCTTGTGCAGAGACAAACACAGATAAATAAATGGATTGATGGATCCATGGTTCAAACCTGTCTCCTAAAAAAACTCTTATATACAACTAATTTGCATAAGATAATATGTTTTGTAGGAAATGTCACACTAAATTAGGTACGTTTAGAATTAACTTAAAGAGGAAACTTGTACTAATCGAACTCCAACATGCTAATATGCTCAAAGTGACAATGCTAACATTATGTGGCAGCTGAGGCGGATGTTAGTTTTACACGTATTAAAGTAAAAAACCAAAGTACTGGATGAATTCAAATTTTGGCCTGATGATGCCGCTAAAATGAAAAGTTAAGGGATTATACTTATTACATTTCATCCTGAACTGGACAGGAACAATCTGTCTAATAGTTGTTGAGATATTTCAGTCTGGATCAAAGTAGTGGACCGACTGAGTAACTGACAGAATGATATTGCCATCCCCAGAACCTCGCCATCAGCACAGCTAATAAAAAGTCAATGCTGATTCAAAGCACAAGATGGGACATATCGACTTTGGCATATTTAACCAAACCAACAATCTTTCTCAAACCAAGTGTTTTTTTTTTGCCGTAACTGAATAACACTTGGGACATAGGCTGCAATCTACAGGTTCTGGTGTCAACGGCGAGTACTTCATACAACCAACCGGCCAGCCTGACGTCTTCCCCGTGAGGTTTGTGCTGTACAAAAAACGTCACACTTCCTGGAGTGGAAAAAATTCCATTAAATGTAATCCAAGCAGCAATTACGCCTCTTTCAAAACAAAATTAGTAATATATGAATATATTTTTCAGAAAGACATGGTTGATTGAACCACCCAAATAAAGTATGGTAATCAATTAGAAGTCATCGCCAAGAGAGTTGCCTTCGGTCTGTCAACATTTTACTGTATTACATAAACAAAGTCTCAAAATCAGCAGTTTATCCATGTCCTCTTGTCCCACGGGGAAGCTGGATGTAAACCTCTTTCCAGTGACGTATGTCAAAATAAAGATATTGCTGAGCTGCGTCAGTTACTGTAATACATTTTAATGAACATGAGATAAAGTTTGGTTCAAATCATTCAAACTTCTTCCAATATTTGCAGCTGAAGTCTATTTTGTACAATTACATACTTAAAACCATTACTCTTGGTAATGAAACTATTGATATTCAATTAAGAGACGCAGCCACTGGCAAAAGAACTGTCTCTTAACATTTTAGATCATTACATACCATACTTTTTTTTTATTGTAATGCATCCATTAAAGCACAATGGTGTACCTCTCACAACAGATCAAAGTTATACAAGTGAAGATCATATGTCACTTAACTGAAGAAAATGAGCTGTTATGTTTCAGATATGTGCTGGCATGGCTGTGTTGCGACTGGCGTGTTTATGCGTCATCTGTGGCACTAAGATAGCCAGCACAATACTTGTTTCAATATGTTGTTTCAATATAGACAGCTGGCTTAAAGATTATTTAGATTTGGTGTCTGTGGAGCAAGTAGCATCAGTTCTTCAAGATCTGGGCAGTGGCCACGCAGTCTCTTTGAGTCTAATCATGTCAGCTTTGAACAAAAGGCCATGATGGCAATTATATAGGCGTATATCGGTGTACAGCACCCTGAATAGATTTGTGTTTTTTTTTATTTCATATTATTTTGAACCATGCCGGTGGTAGGTAATCATCACAACAAAAGGGTCTTGATGGTTTCCTGTCCCAACCCCGACATGAAAACATTTTATTGTGAAAGAAGAAGGTTCGAGGCACCTCAGGACAACGTAATGAAGGTGTTATCCATCATCATGGTCGCAGATCTTACTTCAGTCATTAACACATGCCTGTGTGAGAGGCTGACTGTCAAACACAAAGCGCTAATAACACACATGCCAATCTGCAGGCCGCTGCACTGTATCTGAGTGGCGTGTTCGGATTTGATTGCAACTGTTGTGGAAAATGGGTACGTATCAGCAGGTGGACAATGATGTGACTTTAGCCGGCTCTGATTTTATGCTTGCGCGCGTGTGTGTGCGCGTGTGTGTTTGTTGACTCATGCACTTCTACGGCAGGTAAGTACTTCTTACCAGTCCTGTAAAACCAGTCTCATCTGTCATTAAGACACATTGGCACACTTTTCATCAAACCACACACACATACAGGAATGTGTGAGAACCTGCCTCGGTGCTTAAAAACCGAAACGTAAAAAAAAAATTGTGTACAAGTGTAGGCAGCACACACACACACATACACACACTATTGCACAAACACTACACTGTACATTTATCCTCATTTACTCCTCCTGCCTCCCCCTCCCACTCTCACTCTCCCCTCACTAATCCTTTTTTTCTTAGCATTCTCTGTGGGCTGATTTCCCCCCCTCCTCCTCCCTTTTCTCTCCTTTCTCCCCATTCTTTTCATTTTTCACTTTTCCCTTGTTTATTCCCCCTGCCTTGTTCCCTTTTCTTCCCAATCCCTCCCTGCCTGCCTCCTGTCTTTTCTCCTTCCACCTGCTCTCATTTCTCTCCCTGGCTCATTTTCTCCTTCTCCCCCTGTCTCCTAGTGTATCGCTGCAGACTCTTGTAGTCAATTATCCCTTCTGTTAATGAGCAGATAAATCTAATTGCTCTCTCCTTCAGTGCCTAACGGCGTCTCTCTTCTCTGCCTTTCTAAGCCTGCAGGACGCGCATCATTCTCTCCCCCTGTCATTTTTCAACCTTTCCTATATACAGTGGCACTGATCCTCTTTTTCATCCTCTCTTGTGCTGTCCTTACAAAGATTTGAATATGCCTTACTACCTACATCTTTTGTCATCTCCATTTATTTCTTTGCTGCCCTGACCTTTTCTTTCACCTCACCTCCTAACTTCTTGACCTCAGCTGGCTCTCCTCACCTTCACCTCAGCTCCACCTCTATCCACTTCATCACTTCTCCTTCCTCCTCCGCGTCTGTGTGACCAGTGGTTTAAGAGGGATGATAGGCTGTGAAGAGGCCGGCAGCCATGGAGACTGATGGCGACAGAGGTCAGAGGGTGGTTTATCTTATCCACTCGTGTGGCCGCAGCCAATTAGCCACTTCTGCTAGTTTTTCAGTAACAATATCGACTTGTAAGACGCAAACTTTACCAGAGGAGAAAGGTTGTTGCTATTGTTGTTTCAAGTTTATATTTTTAACCACTGACTTGTTTGGGAAGTAGCCTAACTTAGAGCTCAGCGAGTCAGTTGTATCCTGATCTTGAATGTTACTTGCTGTCACTTTTCAAATAACATATTTTAAGTTATCCACCAGCAAAATAGAAAATAGCAATTAATTGCATAAAACATGATACACAGTGAGTGGATCTGTTACTTCAGGCAACCTGTCACTCGGGTTCTGATACACACCGACCTAAAGTTGACACTCTTGGTTTACAGTATAACACACTTGGTAAGAAAAAAGAGGATTTTATCAAGGAATTTCGTCAACAGTTTCATAAATTCATAAACTGAGTTTGACACATATACTGTATGTTTCTTTTTGAAAAAATGGAATGGTTTATAAGCTTGACAGAACTACAGTATATGGAGGTCTTTTGATTTTGACGGCAGTCTTCATTAGTTGTCTGTGTTTCTTCTCGGATGAGAACAGACATTCAGTATTTTCTCCTCATTGTATTAAAAGAGGCTTTTTTTTTTTTTGAGGGGAATAATGCTCAGTGCTCTGTATTCTGTACTCTGAGTGGTAAAGCCAGCTACACTGATCCCTTTGCTCACTTTAATGATCTGCATGAGCTTCATTTTGTAGCCTTATTTCCTCTCTGTGTGGTATGAACGTCGGTGCACCTCCTACTACAGTTACAATAGGGTGACAACCGGTGTGCTAACTCTGCAAAATGTATGTTAAAAAAGGGCAGATGTCTTTAATCAGAGTGACTGTAATAAAAGACATTACGCAGTTGTAGCCAACGACATGGAGATAACCCTGAATCAGCTTGCTGTGCCACGCAGGGGTCAGCATGAATTATCGGTTACTGTCACACTTGAAACAAACTTGGCTAGGCAAGCGTGTTAACACCGAAGGATGCTCATGCCATGATTCAAAGCTGCTGTACTTCCACCCAAACAGGATGGATGGGTTAGCGTTACACTGGAAGACTTAATATGCAGTGCAGCCACACAGACATGTCAAGCCAGAATAACAGCAGTGCAGTTGGTTTTAATTTGTCAGTGTTGGATATATTAATAAAATTATTTACAATCTACATAACAAACTTATTTTAGTTAAGTCAGCATGGTTGAATTTGTAGTCCGACTTGCTCAAATTTAGCCAAAACAGATGCACAGACTGTTAAACAGTGTCAAGAATCAGTATTGCAACAAAGATGGGTGGGCCGCATTACATCCCTTCAGAAACCTCACACAAATGCTGTGTCTTTGTTTGTAGTTTATACTGTATGTGTCCTCCTGGAGATACATAGCTGCAATGATTTCCTGCATTGTTGGGGGGAAAAAAATATTCTGCCATTGGAGTAACCAGAGGGGAGGTATAACAAAAACCCCCCTTAGACTTTCACACTCAGAAAAAACACATTTCTGATGTATGATTGCATGAAGTATAAAAGTACAGGCAGGGTAAACCAAGTATTTAACTCGCACACTCACTCTGCGTTAATCATGCGGTATTATGGAAAGGGCTAAAATAATCTTTAAGTGTATTGTGCCATAACCACACTGTCAAAGCAATGTATGTGTTTCATTACACACTGTAAAGTTGTGTTTTGTGTAGGCACAGCAGAATAGCGCTGGCAAGGTACCCACATTTATCTTGTCCTGGCAGGAATTTTGTCTTGGTGATGTAAGCGATACACATAACGTCCCATTTGGAAAGCCAAAGGCTGCTAAAAATAATCCCTCATACCCATTGTAGACCTGTAAGAGGTTCGGAAAGGCATAAACATAAATACGCAAGGGAGAGAAGACAGTGCAGCACATACCGAAACGCAAGTAGAAATTATATTTCACATAATTCAAACTCGTGCATACATAAACATCAAAGCTTTCCACTATCTGCAGCCAAACACAGATGCATAAACACAGGCACACACACAGTGGGACATGGAAAGATAAAACATCTCATAAGCGCACATACTATATGCATGAAACCACTGAAATCCAGAAAATGGTGAACTTGCCGTACATGTACACAGTGGGATGAAGAAGATTAAGAAAATAATGTAAGAGCATAATACACACAAACATACACATATGCGGCAAGGCCGGTGGAAATACAGACAAGAGAGCGATGAGCCATCATATGGTGTTGTGAGGCTGTGCGAAACATCCATGTACGTTGAAGTGGGTCTGTGTCACTTTAAGTTGAGTGTAAATGAAATGTTGTATCAAAGCATATCCGAGACGCTTTTATCTGCACAAGTGTTTGTGTGTCAGTGCTCGTGTATATGAAAAAACATAAGTGGTGTGTGTGTGTGTGTGTGTTTGTGTGTGTGTGAAAGTGGCTGTGTGTAGTTATGTGACAGGTCAGGTTTAGTTCATTTCCACCTCATCGACCTCGAGCTCATCGTCCCCCGCTGGGCCAATCAGTGTCCTCCGAGACAACCTATGTCTCCAGCAGTGCCGAGCTCAGTGATGAACGGAAGCGCGGCCTACACAAGTGCACACCTGCTTGCATTTAAGCGAACACACACACACACACACACACACACACACACACACACACACACACACACATAGAAATACACACTTCAGACATGCTTGACTCTCCCGGTTGGCCGTGCTCTTTTTCTCATCACGGCGGATCCCTGTAGGAAGTGAGAGGAGGAGGATAAGGATGGTTGGGTAATGATAAAAGATGTAGTTAAGGCATAATTTGGAGCCGCACCCATTTAGTACTGCTGCTGTCATCAAACAAAGCTCCCCATCAGGAACCAGCCAATATTGGCCACCTGACACACAGTACAGGTCAGTGGCAGTGCCTCTGGCTGCCTACATCAAATATGGTCACTCTTTGAGAGTGGGTGGCCATGCTGTTGGAGCTGGCTTCCTGGGCTTTGAGACTCATTTGCCACCTGCTGGCACATTCGGTGCCAAATTAGAAAGCCTGTTGTTTCATCAGAAGCCTGCGAGTGTGATGCTTGCTCAGTAAGGAAGAAAACTCGGGGCTGATTAGACAGCAATCAAAGCCCTTAGGTTTTCCTTTGCATGGCATGAGTGAAGCGTTAAAATATTAAATGACACTTCATGTTTTTTTTTTTTGTTTTTTTTTATTATTTGATAAAAAATAATCCTTTGGCCTGAGGGTAAAGTTAGTTAAAACTGCATCGCATAGTAAAACTCATGAAAACGTCATTACTGTTTAGCGTGTAGGTGCAATACAAAGTAGAACAGCAGTAGTCTTCTTATCTTTATAATTTAATATTAGCCTTGAGAATATAATCACACAAAACCCTGCTGGTTACAGTCCAAGCTGCTGACCTGAAAAGCAAGCCACATTAGTTGACCACTGTGATTCTCATCGCTTCCGCACTGGAGACAGGCACATTTCATTTCTGCACCTCTATCGGAAAGCCGTCAGATGTGATTGATTCCATTGGAAGATACACCTTGATAATATTGATCACCTGCCCTGCCTTGGGCAACATTCCCTCCACTAACAGTGAGATGAAATCTGCTGCAAACAGCTCAAAGCCAATTTTATCCAAGCCAAGCCCTGTTTGTCTTGTTAGGAACAAGAAGCAGCAGATTTGACAACAGGAATAGTCAAGGGTCTCAAAGGAGGGGAGGCTGTATGGATTGTTAGATTTTAATATTGATAACTTAGGCAAAAAAGAAAAAGTTTAGCAAGTATGAATTCCTGGTGTATTCATTTGCAGATGGGCTGTGGGTGTTAGTTCTTGGTATAACTTGAGACCTCTTCCCACTCTAGATTGTCTTCCTTTCTGCTCCTGGTGAGATGTTATTATAGGTGAGAATAAGGGAGCCTATTCATTATGCAAAGGATGAGGGTACGACTGGACATTCATGCAAATGTGATTTATAAATAGCAACTGTTGGCAAAAAAGATGATGTTCAGCTCAAAGTCGGCTATCTCAGGTACAGTCGCTGCAGTGAGAGTTACTTCAGTTAAGCTGGCTTTGACCACTGCCAAGTGTGTGTTTATCTACATATTCCTTAGGATGACTTTGACTAAAAACTCCTGTTACTGCAGACTGATCCAATCTGGCAGCAGCAGGGAGATAACAATTCATTATATGTCTGGCTATTCTTAGTTTTTTGCTTTCACTTTTATGAGATGTGATGAAATATAGCAGATCATGAAATATAATGAAAAGGCTTGATCTGTGAGAAGCAAAAAGCAGAGTAGCTCATGCACAGCGAAGCTTGCGAAATGAATTTGGAAGGGGGAAAATGAGGCACTTGGAGTGGAGAAGAGCTGATTAATGGTAGGGAACAAGTGGGATTGATTATACGATGAAGTTAATCTTTTATTTCCCTCCCACTCCCCTATCCTGGACCCCCTTTTTCATATTAAAGCCCCCCTTTGTTGACCTCAACCCCCGTGTGAATGTTTGGAGGTTTTTTTATATATATATATAAAAACACTCCATTTCGCAGAAGGATGTGTGATTATCTCCACTTGCTGCTCTCCAAATCAAATGCAGTTCACCACATGCAGCTGATGGATCGGTGCAGAGATGCACAGCTGTGTCTCTTCCTTTTAGCAGAAATCAGTGTTTCTCCCATTATGCCCTGCAAACCAAGGATAAGCCAGAAAAGGCTGGCTGACAAATCTCAGAAGAGCTGAATTTAAAAAATGAGGGTTTGTAACAAAGGAAATGCTTGAGTAGCATCTTTGAATTACAAACTGTCCTTTTTACTCGAAACAGAGAAAATGAGTTCTGAGAACCACACAGCTCACTTATCTGGCAAAATAAATGTTGAGGCATTTGTATTGATCAGCAACCCTGTTATACCCTTGCAGAAGTATATGTTGATTTTATTTTATTGATCCAAAAAACGTCTTTCATAATCAAACTTTAAAACTGGGACGTCACCTATTGAGCATTTACAGAGAGAAGATGTAGAATGAGAAGATTTCCGATTTAGATGATATATGAAATTCCAACCTGACGTAAGAAATGCTCAAATATAAATATATATATATATATATATATGTATAGAAGATATTGTAGTTTTCCAACTCACTATTCATTTTGTTGAGGACTTATAGCTTATGCCAGAAAAAAGGATGTGACTTTACATGCTGAATGTGGTATACAGCTGAATATCACTTACAGAGAATGTACAATGTATCAATCAACGAAAAGATCAATCAATGAAAAGACAGCTAACCTTGTTACCAATCTCAGGTTGTTGAAATAACCTGAGATGAAAAAAAAAGTATTTGTGCCAGGAGTGTGTAGGGTGTACAAATGGGGTCAGTGGCAATCATTCTTACATTCAAACACTTAATACCTAATTTCAAATAAATACACGGTTTTATTTTTCATCTTTGCAGAAGCAAAAAAAAAAAGAAAAAAAAGAAAAGGGAGTTCCACAGCTCCTCACTTGCCTGGGGACTGGAACCAGGGTGTGTCAGAGAGAATGATGAACTCCTACTTTACAGGCAGAGAAAACACTGATTGGTCGGCGTGGAGGCAGAGAGTGTTGGTTGGTTAGTCGGTCTGGGTCTGGAGAGTCCCCAGTCAGCTCCCGAGCTCTGACTGCAGACAGAGCCTGCACTCATCTGACTCCACCGCCTTGACAGTCTCATGCGGGCCTACATCAGTTTTCTCCTGCACGTCTTACCCAGCTCTGATTGATCATGACGACATGTCTTCTCTTGTGCGTCTCTTCTGTGTGGTTACATTGTGCTTTATGGCAGCTGCAGTCAGAGTCGAAGGGTGCAGGCTTGCATCATGGCAGTGGGGGGTTTTTGGCTTGTACAGCCCAGTATTCCTGGAAATAGCCGCGGTGAGGAAGGCTTTATTTCAGCAAATAAATATGACAAAACTCAGGGAACAAAGTGGTAAAAGGACTCTGGAGGTAACATTAATAGAAAAAGAAAATAATAAAACGCAAGGGGCTTATAAAACATCACACTGAAAAAGTAATGGACCAAAAAAGCTAAATGACAAAAGCACTGCTGAACTGGGTGGAGGAAACTCAATGACAACAAAACCCAACCAAGAAGAAATTACTGTGGATATTTACACAATAAAAGTATTTCAATGGATTAAACGACACTGGTAAAAAGGAAAGAACGGAAAAATAAAAATATATCAGTGCCCTGCTCATTTTCTGTCATTATTCTATTTTAAGTGAACAACAGCTTTTTCTATATTTTCCATGCATTATCCATGAGTAGATTAACGCGAATGAGTTGGATTCTTGCAAGAGCAGCACGTCAATAAGACAGATGGCAGTTGATCGACACCTTAGATGTTGTTGGGACTTAACCTGTGGACCCTCTGTAGAATCTCTAACCATTACATCATTATTTTCTCCTCCAAATAATCACGCTGCTTTACTATTCAAACAAAGGTACAAATGTTATCTTCAGTTAATTTAGCTTGGATTAAAAAAAGAACAAGACATGACAGGTTGCTACGTGATATGAGCACAAAGGAAAAAAAATCTTTACAGCAGTCTGTCTGAACCAACATAAACTGTATAGGTTTCCTGCTGAGCACATTGTTTCAAACAGTACTTGTCTGGGAACATGCTGCCAGTTATCAAAGTCATTTTCTGAAATGAACAATTGAAAAAGGAAGCTTTTTCTTCCTGAATAAAATGAACATGCTGCATTTACATTGACGGATTGCAGCCGCAGATTGACAAGATAGTCTGTCAGCAGGATATTTGATAGAAGTCCACATTCGATGTGTTTTCCAAGGAGTCTTTGAATCACACACAAACACACATACACACACACAGACACAGTCACTCACCTGAAAATATGAAAAAAAAAAAAAAAAACGTTTAAAACTGCACCACACTGAATGACAGCGTAGGTGGGTCAAAAGTAGCGAGAAAAATCGCAGAGATAAACGAAAAAAAAAGAAGAAAACTCAATAACCCCTGTGTTTTCCTTCAGGTTGATTTTTCTTTTTTTGGCATGTTCATCTTTTGAAGTTAAACTTCTCAATGACTCCAAAGTTGTCTTCGGGCATTTAAAGCCGCGAGAGAGAGAGAGAGAGAGCAGCACAGTTTCTAACTGCCGGGAAACTCTGCTGAATTACAGAGGCTGTTAAAACTGTTAGTCTGCCGTTTCAAGTCGGCGATGGATGCTCCTGCACTGCTTATAAGCTAAGCCAGGCTATGACAGGTAATCACTATTATGCCTGCGTTTCCATTTGGGTTACTGATCACAACATAAAAGCCCATAGCCCTGATTTGTGTGTGCTATAAAGCCCGGGGAGTGAAATGAGAGAAAAAGTGAAGTGGAATGTGGGAATGGTGTTGAGAAGGGTGGAGAGATGGAGAGATATAAGTGTTAGAGGAGGTGTGATAATGAAAGAATGGAGGCAGGGATATATGGAGGTGGAAGGAGGGATGGGGTGGGGTGGGGTGGGGGGATGTCTGAAAACTATTCTCATATGGAGATGTGGAGATTGGACAGGAGGGTGAGAGACTGGAAGAATGACAAGTGTGCGGGCCAATCAATAAGCTCCTGTCAGGCAGATGGCAAATTGGAGAGTGGCATGACACTGAGACAAATTGACACAATCAGATCTATGAAGATGAACATTCGTTGAACGGTGTGTGTGTGTGTGTGTGTGTGTGAGAGAGAGAGAGCATGTGCACGCGCGTGTGTGACGAACCGAAGACAAATGGCCAAATCTGCACACGCATGCATGGAGAAAGAGAGGGGGAGGCCGAGGCCAGGGGGAAGAGGATGTGAGAAATGGATTGAGAGAGAGAGAGAGAGAGAGAGAAAAGAGAGCATGATTCATCCAGAGCTGGAAGAGGAAATGAGAAGAGAACAAGTGAGAAGAGAAGAAGTGGTAGAAAGTGAAGGTGTGTGTGTGTGTGTGTGTGTGATTGAGAAGGAGCGCATAGACCATAACCTTAAATCTGTCAGCGTTGGGACCAATATTCCCTTTCTCCGTCCTTATGTCACTCACACATTCTCTTTCCATCTCAGTCTCACACGCATTCCTCTTTGCAATTGCGCATTAATTTTTCAGTGTCAATCTGGCTTCTGCCCTTAGCCCTACTATCTTCTCCACTCTCGGCTTCCCATTTTTTTTTCCTTTTTTTTTTTTCTTTTTGCCACTTTTCTCAGTTCCCATATTTTTCTTCCCTGCTCTCAGTGTTTCTTTGCTTTGGATTTGTTTTGTTGCTGCTGCTGCTGCATGCCTTTGGTTAATATGTGTGTTTGTGCTCGTGTGTGTTTGAGTGCCTGTTTGTACCCATTCAGCTTTAGTTTATTCAGTCGGCACCATTTGTCTCTTTTGTTTGTTTGTGAGCGAGAGATAGATAAATATAATTAGACAAATGAAATAGCGCCTTCCCTGTTTTATCTCTCTTTGCTCTCCCTCTGTTGGGCATAATTCATCTCGGGCCCCTTTCTTCCGTTGCCCCTTTTACCCTTCCTTGTCTCCCTTGTTTCTCTCCCCCTCCCGACTTGTCTCTCTCTCTCTCTCCTAACCCCTCCCTTCCCCTTCCCGCCGTCTCTCTCACGCTAACGTATTTTCATTTGGGCTGTGAAAGTTGCTGTTTGAATAGGCATATTTGTCCTGCTTAATAGCATACCTCCTCGCTCACTATGTGATTTAGCTCCTTGGCCTTATCTCATGCAAACACAACCACTTCTCTCTATATCTGGGGGCTTCTCACACTCTCTCTCTCTCTTTCTTTCCCTGTTTTTTTTTTTTTTTTTTTTTTTTCTCCCCCTGCGTGGCTCTCTCTTTCCGCCCACACCTCTGGCCGTTGCAACTCCCCACGGCTTTATCAAAATAACGCAAAAGGCGACAACCGTGCATTTTGTACGACTAGATATGATAACCGCAGCATTTTGCCATTACACCAACATGGCTCACTGTTAACCCTTTTATCTAATGAACAGTGGGTAGCTGAATGCAAAGATTCATTCAAATCTTCTTATAGTTTCAAAAAACCCCTGCAGCTCAAGTATTTGATCTCCGTGGGCGAGACAAAGACTCAGCCCTTGTTCTTCAAACATTTTACTCGAGAGAAATCTGAAGCTGTGTCATTAAAAAGCATATTGCTTATGTATTGTACTAGCTGGTTTAGCCAACAAGTGGTTTGAGGATTTGAAGTATTACTTCACCAGTTACCATAGCTTATGAAAGACTTCTCCTTTTGGGATTTTTTTTTTTTTTTTTGCCACTAATTTACAATTAAAATATGAGATGCTTGAGTCTGACCTTTTCAGAAAAATCTTGGTGGAAAAAAAAAGAAAAGAAAAATGCTATCGTCACCTCGTAAAAAATCATCACCAAGGTTACATTCCCTGAGCTGCTTCAGTGGAGCTGCTTGGTGTTCAATACCAGAAGACTGCAGTTGTACTGGGGAGCTCCCTGGTGTGGCTGCGTGCAACTGTGAATGTGAATAAATACAAGGAGGCGGTACACTGACAAAGACTGTCCATGGATCTGTAGTGTTAAAATGTTTTGAAACAAACATAAATTAAAATAAGTGGCATCAAAGCGATATGATTCACACATTAATGCATAAATAAAAGGTAAAATAAACAACCCCCAGGAAAACAAATTATTCATTAATTTTATAATAATGAATGACAACCTTATTATAATCTCTTGAGTGGATTCATAGCTTACCCATAATTTTACCACCACAGTGCTGATTGCTATATTTGACAGTATGAGTTGTTTTTCTCATCTCAAATGTCAGTGGTTGTGCAACAGGAAACTTTCTGTGTCACAAATATCACAGAGACGAACACGGAGCCATTTCCCAGGAGAGAGGCGCTTCCACAACCCAATTACATTGTCCTTCCAAACCATCAGTCAGCCATTGCGTGCATCTGTACGAACTGGGAGAACAAGCCAGGCTGTTGTTCTGTAAATTGAAAGAACATACTTCATTTTTTTTTTTTGTCTCTCTCTCTCTCTCTCTCTCTCTCTCTCTCTCTCTCTCTGTCTCTGTCTCTCTGTCTCTGTCTCTCTGGGGTTTCATGAACTAGAAAGAAGGAAAATTCATTTGGAGAGTCTTTTGTTGTTTGTTTTTTTGCCATTTTTCCAAACATATCTCGGTGACCTTCGCCAGTTTCAGCATCCCTGCTCGCGTTCTTTATTGCATCAACTGTGATCTGTGAACGGGCATTTACAGATGTACTCAACACAGACTCAGGCAAAATGTCAAAACACAAAGAAAAAAAACGAACAAACAAACACACACACACACACACACACACACACACACATGGATTTCCTCACATAATGCTACGACTCTCATGCGTGTACACAGACGTTCACTGTTTCAGGGCGACACACAAGTAAACACTTATCCTTGTCGAGTTGTTATATAAGGAGATTTTACGTAATTAATGTCTGAGACTGTGACTGTACTGTCAGTCTTTGTCTGGCCTGTGGATGGGCAGCACTTGGAATTGTAACAGCATTGTACTTGCACTTAAAAGGCTGTGAGGAGTGGGACCTGACCCCCACCCACCCCTCCCTTTAGCCTAATTAGTCTGGTCTTGGTGAAGTGTGAGCAGAAGTGATATTTTGTTGGTGTCTATTCATTTGAGAGTGCGTGTGCCTGAAAGTCATTTTGTCTTTTTTAAATGTTAAGAGGGGCTCTTGGACTTGAGGTTAAAATTTCATTTTCTTTCCACTTTCTTCTGCACTTCTGCAGTGAAAATAGAAAAATGTCTCATGTCCTTTCATGTCCTTTATCTTAGTTTTTTTGAAGGAATTATCTAGAGAAAATAACCGTCTTTACTAAGAGGATTAAGACGCTCATAAAAGAGGAAGGCAGCGGGTTAAGGCCAAAACTGTAAAAATCAACCATCGGTTTTGCTTAATTTTACAGAGATAGATGGTGAATATGCTTCTTTCATCTGTTGACTTACAGATTGTGAGTGGGGGGGGTTCTAACAGGTACGGTATAACTGATTACTGATGACTGAAGGCCTACAAGCTCTCTCTCTCTCTCTCTCATTCTCTCACCGTTGTTTTCAATCATAGCCTATCTTTCAAACTCTTGCTTCATATAAACATGGAAATCTGACATTGTTACATGACCCAATCTTAATTTGACCAAATTATTAATGGGAATAAGAAAAGACCTGCACACAAAACAAACCCTAGAATGCAGGGAACATAACCAAATATTTAACAATATGTTGGTTTGTAATGTTTTCTTTCAACAACACCCAAGCAAACACGAAAACACTAAATATGAATGAGTTTTTCTAGTAGGTCATTTTGTTGGGAACTCGCCGTTAGATACCAGCATCGCTCTCCATATACAGTATATCCATAAAACCACCCGAGGATAATCTGTTGCAGTTGTTTCACCCTCTCATGGCAGTCTGCACCGCTGCTCATTTCGGATGAATACTGAGAGCTTCATTTGCAGGTGCTCTGCAGTTCAGTCATTCTGTGGCTCAAAAGTTAAATAGGCTTTGTTGTCATGTACACAAACGGATCAAAGCAAAGGAGTTATGTCGCAGAGTATGAATGAACCACTTGTGTGTGAACATGCCGTGGAAAGGGCTTGGTGAAAGCATCCAAAGGTCAGGGACAGTGCTTGAGCGTTGAAAAAGAGATCAAAAGGTTGCTGTGACACATCGTACAACAAGAACCTGTTTATGATGCCAGTGTGCTAATGTTTATTGTGATTCTGGGCTTGTGTGTGTGTATGTGTGTGTGTGTGTGTGTGTGTGTGTGTGTGTGTGTGTGTGTGTGTGAACTCCCATATCGTTGATATGGCTGTGAACCGCAAATGTGTGCATCTGAGTGTCACCGCTGCCAAAAAACGTCCAGATTGCAATCCAGCAATCTCAACTCTTACTGAACTGTTGTCAGTGATTGCTTATTCATACCCAGCGATCTCCATTTCCCAGCACCTCCTATTTGCATGTTTGTGTCACTGTGCTGCAGGTAGGCCGTGTGGGTGTCCATGTCTGGCACCGAGCTGTTTCACTGTATGCCAGCTCGCCAGTGTGATTTTTCTCGAGGACAAGGCTAGGTCATGTTTGTACTTGTTAGTTTCGGGAAGCCGGCTGTGAGTGTGTGCCAAGGTGTGACTCTGGGTAATTTAGTATGTGTGCCTGTCTCTCTCTTGCAACATGTGTGTGTCTCCCTGTCATTGTCTCCACCGGGCTATGTCTGTCTCTGTCAGCTTTAAAAACAGGGCAGTTATTTTCCCTGATCTACTACTGGTTGTTTTTGTTGAAATATTTTTGGATTCGTAAATACAGATGACATTTTGGAGTGCCACAAGACAGGATAATGACGTCAGAGTGTCACAATCACTATCACTAGCAGTAAAATCTTTGTTGTTGAAAATACACCGTACATCATACATCATATCATCTGAGTGTGTCTGTGGATTCCAGTGACGGCAATATAATCTAATGATGTTGTTCACTCAATATTGAACTTTGAACAGTCAAATCTTGAACAGTTTACATTGCTGTATCTAATTTACTAAAATTGTGTAAAAACACACATTTATTTTTCTGCTGAATTAAAAAGGATTAGAGGAAATAAAGTGGTAGTAAGAACGTTTCTTAAAAAGACATGCAACACTGTCAACTGCTCCTTCAGGGTACAGAAGAATCAAATGGCTCTACTCTTATTAATGTATGTTTTTGCCCATTAAGGAGCAGCTGAAAAACCTGTAAGCACATCACTGATGTTTTTAACTTGTTATGGCTAATTTGTTAGCAAACAGTCGCCTTTTTAGAAATCCAGAAGACACAGGGAAAAATTAGCTGAGTTGTGCGTGAACGACCGGTGGATGCCGTCCTATATTTTCTCTCTTGCTTTAACTTTGTTTTCGTCTCCACCAACTCTTGAGCTCTTTAGCTGCTAAATGCTAGTTGCTAACTTTATCTTGTTGCTGTTTGCTGCAGGACAGATGTCATAGCCTACAAGGGGTTTATCATGTCATTTTTTTTTTCTTGCGGAAAAACCACTGCCTGCTGTGTCTGGAATTGAGGCTGTTGGGAGAGGTGGGACTGAATTAGAGCTGCAGGCCTTAAGAGCAAAACAGGGGAACTGCAGAGTTGGGTGATAGATAGTTTTTCTGTGTGATCATCACTATGAGCAATCCCTTTCATACTGCACATAATCAGTTCTTCCATTGTTATGATGTTTGCTTTATCTCATGTATAATATGTGAGCAATTTAAAGCTTTGTGAGCAAATTCAAAGAAACCGTGAACCTGATTTACTCTCACTGTCAACAAACAACAGCAATTATTTTGATGATTGATGAATCATTTCAGTAAATTCAAAGCAAAACTGGTGAAACAATTCTACACATCCTCGGGTTCCAGGGTCTCAAACGTTGGGATTTACAACTTCTTTTTTTATATAATTGCACACTGAATACCTACTGAACGCACCCTGGGCTCCACAAAGTTGGTGATTGGCATTGGATCACAATATTTTTGACATTTTATAGGCCAAACGATTAATAAATTAATCACAAAAATTGGCAAATTAATCGAGAATGAAAATTATCAGTAGTTGCAGCCCAATTCTGTAAAGTCGTAATGCGGATGGCGCCTCATGACACTTGTTGTGCATTTGTTTATTTGCAATGGTGAGTGTGCATGTTTGCATATCTGTGGATTTCAGTGTGTGTGTGTGTGTGTGTGTGTGTGTGTGTATGTGTGTGTGTATACAACTTGTGGAGTCAAGCAGAGTGTGTAGTGTGTGTTTCTGTGTCAGACTGTCTGCTTGTATCAGTGCCAGGGGTGTCGGGTGCGAGATGTGTTGCTGTTGTGTTCGTATGTTTATTTATATTGCGCTGCATTTGTGTCACATTGTCAGCCAGGATTAACATCACTGAGTTAGTGAGTGCTTAAGCACACTCAGGGTGAGTGTCTGTGTGCACTCGTGTGGCTTTGAGTGTCAGTGAAATTCAGTGTCAAAATTCCTGTTTGGATTAATGTCTTTATTTTAGTCTTTTTGAATTCATGTACACTGTATGGTGACATTGTTATTCATCTTTCTTTGTGTCACAGTGCATGAGTGGATATTTTTCCATATGTGCATGTACATGTGATACATGCTTGTTTACTGGACCGCTACCACCTCAGTAAGTTAGTAGATTAGTACACCAGGCTCTGTTAGCAGGCTCAGAGCCATGTGTCTCCCTGCTGTTCATTAGACTGTCTCTCCATCTGGGTATATGTGTCTGTCTGCTTGGCTAATAGGCTTTATGGCTTGTTGGCTCCTTGGATCACAGTATCGGTGGGTGCTTGAAAGCCTGAAAATGTCTTAAATTGTCTGAATGAATATTTAGAAAACAGTTTGGAGACCTTATTTTCCCCATGCAGTTTCTTCATTCAGGAGGAGTAACACGGGAAAGGACTTAATGGTACAATAAACATTTTTTTTATCTGCATTACTAAACACAATTGCACTTAATGTCCTCTAACAATTCCCTGGAGTCCTTTTGTTTATATTGCTAATGTACAGTTTCAAATTTTAATTCAGACGTGGTATAAGGAAATAGTCTGGTTTTGTTAACTTTGATTGGTATCATTTACAAAGGTTTCCAAAAGCTTGCACATACTAATGAATGGCTGATAGCATGGCCGCCTTTATAACTGTGTGTCTCTGTTTTGCTACCTGTGGACTTCAGGTCTGAGTGGATGGATGGGTGGATGAATGGTTAGCCTCTTCTTGTCTCTGTTGCTGTCTGCATGTCCAAATAGTTTGCGGAGCGTGCTGGCAGGCTGTCTGTCTGGCACTAGCCCAGAAGCATTACCCCTCAGTCCCAGCTTCCTGTGTGAATATTTAATGAGGGCTGCATGCATGCTAATAGGCCTGCTGTAATTACCTCTTCCTCTGCTCTCTCCCCATTTCTCACACCACAGCCGCCCAATGCCAATGTTATTTTTAGATGGCAGTAATGATAACTCTCCCACATCACAAACATACCCCACAACGCTGATTAGCAGAATCAAACTCTCCCCCGTCTCTGTTTTTCCCCTCATTTCCATTCAAACCTTCCTTCACTTGTTCTTCCGTTTGGTCATTTTTTCTTTCTTTTTTTTTTTTTCTTTTTTTTTTTTTTTGCTGTGCCTCTCCCCCACTCTTTTTCCATATCACCAGCTCATTCCTCCTCTCTGCCCACTCTTTTCTAATCCCCTCTTTCTCTCTTTCATCTCCTCTGTGGAAAATGGGATATCAACAAACATTCATTCTGCCTCGCTCTCGTTTCTCTTTTGCTTCCGTCATCCCCCCTCTCTTCCTACCTTTATCCTCCTCTCCCATACCCCTCCTTATTTTTCTCTTGCGCACTTTTCTCTGGTCTTCATTCCTCACACCTCCAATATCCCTCCATACCCCTCTGTCTCACTTTCTCACCTCCTTTGTAACTGCCTGTTCTTTCTTTCCCCGAGAAAGTTTTAGCAGCTGTGTGAATGTGTCAGCCTGAGCGATGACATTTTTTTCTCTCTTGTACCACTCCCTCCATCTTTCTTGCTCCCCGATCCTCTATTCTCTGTCTCTCTTATCTCCCCTTCTTCCATTCTTCTTTACCTCCTGTCGTTTCTCACCTCACAGGCTGAACCTCAATATCTAACTGGGCTTTATTAGTATGACATTCATGGCTGCAAAGCCCTTTATCCCAGTCTGCCCCCCTCCCACCCCTCACTTCCTCTCTGTAGATGTCCTCTCTCGCACACACATTAAACCTCCACCACACACGCTGACAGAGTGATAGGCAGCCAAACACCTTCTCACACACACACACACACACACACACACACACACACACACACACACACACACACACACCCGGTGATTTTCAGACCCTCTGATCTCCCATTTTTTCTTACCAACTTTTCACTGAACTCGCCTCACCTCTTCTCCATCCCTTTCTTTCTCTTCATCCGTGCAGCCATTCATCCCACTTTTTAAAATCTGTCTGTCTCTAATATACCAGTCCTTTTCTTCCCTTCTTTCTCTTTCTTCTTTTTCTCTCAGCAGGCGCTCAGGTTCAATTAGGGTTCGAGTCAAAATAAAGACAGCCCTGTGTAATTCAAAAGTAAAGGCAGATCCGAAGAGTGAAGGGGGCGAAAAAAACTTGCCAGTAACTGGAGTAGGGCAAAGTATCATGTTCTTTATTATCTCCGTTATTCTCTGTTACTCTCTGTTTCTCAGTTTCGTCTTTCTCTGTCTCTCTCCCTCTCTTTCTCTCACGTTATCCAGGCCTCCAGAGGGATCCGCTTTAGAGCTGCATGAAAATCAATCACTCCCTCCATCCTGTCCACCCCTCTTTCATCTTGTTGTAGCGTTTTGGGGTGGGGGGTGGGGGGGGGTTGTTCTGTCAGCCTTTGACTTTCGTGCTCTCCCTTGTTCTTTTTGGGAGGCTCAATTCCTTCCACTTTAAAAACAAATCACTTGGTATTTGCTTAAGGTGGAGAGGGGCGATAAAACAAAGCAACCCCAGTTTGGCCTCCACTACGCGCCCCTGCAAACTCCTGCCGCCATGATCTGCATAGTGATTGGAGTGCAAGAGGGTGGGGAGTCTAATTCGAGTTGTCAATGTTTTTGAGGTGTGTCCTTTTTAATTCTAAGAGTGGCTGCCTGTTCTGCTGGGCCGGTAATCCAATCGGTTGTCCTGTTTAAAAGACTAAATTAACCCCCGTCTAACCTCCAGCCTTCCACTGTCTGCCTCAGTCTGTCTTGTTCCCTCAGGCAGTGGAGGGGAGGGAGAGAAAAAGAGAGGATAAGATGAAGAAGGAGACAGACACACCAAGGATTTCAAACCATGTTATTGTGTTGCCCAGTGGTTTCAGTGCAAGTGTGTGTGTGTGTGTGTGTGTGTGTGTGTGTATGTGTGTGTGTGTGTTCCAGTGCCTCTATCCTTATGAGACACCAGTCTAAGATCTAGACCTTGGGAGCGAGGACATCTCATCAAATGAGAATAGTTTGGTGCAAACTCAGTTTAAAAACAACAACAACAACAAAATTATTTTCTCACTTTCCTCTATGTAAATAGTTAAGGTATTACTGAGCCAGATTTTGAGATATCTGTCTTTTTCAACCTCCATTTAAAAACAGTGGGCGATCGTTTTCCAAACAGCACTGAAAATAGAAGTTGGAAATGGATAGTTTATGCCCAAAGCAGTTTACACTGTTTACACTTCATTCACCTGCATGCACACACACACACACTCATGCACCAATGGCAGCAGGGTTGTCAAGCAAAGCACGGGCATAACCACTGGGAGCACAGGAGCGATTGCAGTTCAGAGTCTTGCTCAAGGAATATTGGAAATGTGGACAGGAGGAGCATGGGATTGAACCACTAAACCTGTGATGAAAGGACGGCCTGCTCCGCCTATGTCAGCAGCGCATAAGAAAGTTTACTCACCTGCATTTCAAAGTGTAGGAGGCAGAAATCTCACTGGTATTTTAAAACGTCAAAAGATAAACCCAAAGATATCTGCCAGCGTGAGTAAGCAGGGAAATACTTAAATTTGGGTGAGAGGACCCTTTAAACTCCAGCCACGATAAATACGATGCACTTGTTAGGCTTCACAGGTCCAACCTTAACAACCATATTGTCCCTACTCTCCGACATGACCCAGGGGAGCTTACCAGTGGTAGGCGCATTGAACCTTCGTCGTCATGGTAACAGTAATTAACACACGGTTAAGGTTGTGCAAGTTTTAGGCACAAAAACTACTTGTTAAGTTTTTGAAACAGTCATGGGTGAAATAGACACTGTTGACTATCTAACTATAAATAGCGGTTTCCTGTGTGAAAGTCTTGTGATTTGCCGACCCGTCCTTCCTTCTCAACCAGACTTTGTTGCTCTTTACTGTGTCACCTGACCTGGCTCCATCATAATGAATACGGCCGCTGGAGGACTCCTGGGGTCGTTTTTTTTTTAACCTCTGCTCCGGCGACAGCCAGGGCCATTGTGTTTTCGGGTTGTCCGTCCATCCAGCCATCCGTCCGTCCATCCGTCCGTCCATCCATCCGTCCATCCATCCATCCATCCGTCTATCCGTCTATCCGTCTATCCGTCTATCTGTCCATCCCACTCTCAGTGACGTTCTGAGGGAATTTCTTCAAATTTGGGACAATTTGGCTGTGACCTCACAAAACACATTTTTGGTCATGACTCAAGAATTCATTCACTAATTTACACAATATACACAATTTAACACAGACGTCTAACAGGATATAATGACCACCCATATATCCAAGAGGTCAAAGGTCAGCTTCACTGTGACATCATAATTTTCTGTAAAAACACTTTTCTGGCCATTATTCAACGCTGTAACTCAGGAACAGAAGGAGAGATTGTGACCATAATAGCTGCAAATTTGAGTGGTTGGCAGAGGTGGTAATTCTAGTTTACACACAGACAGTCTCAAAAAGTTGTATAAAGCCTTTTGTGGCTCTAGAGGAACCAGCACAAAGTCTGATTAATCCCTCAGACCTCTGTAGCCTGTTACCCATCTCTGCTCGGGTCCAGCAGCTCTACATTAGCCTCTACTCGCTAATAACAGCTGAATCCTCAACTGACATGTCAGTAGTCCGGTTGCATTGTGGGTAATGTAGGCAGAAGATTTTGACAAGGAAAAATGCATGCAATATAAAAGAGGATATCTCTAGTTCTGCTGCATCAATTTTGATACTTAAAAAAAAAAAGAAAAAGAAAAATTTCCATCATTAGTCTGACAATGATATAGGAGAGCAATGCTAAATGAGTGGTGTACTCTTTTATTGTAAAATGAGAACTGTAGTGGTAGAAATAGCTGCAGGTCAGGCTTACTGTTGAGTGTAAGAGTAAAGACAGTTATGAATGAGGCCTTATGGGTCAGGTTTAGGGACTTATGTAGCCAATAGAGAGCTGTCATAAGATTAGAAATAAGATGACAAGATGTTTTTGTGCATCATTCTATCGCCCAAACACACACACACACACACACACACACACACAGAAATACACACGGGGACAAAAAAGACGCCCCCCCCCCCCCCCCCCCCCTTTTCGAAATGAAAGTGGAGGCAAAATAGAATACCCTATACTCTCCTATAAATGCTTGAGGCGATGGAAGATTTATTTGTAAGACAGAGTGCCAACCCCCCTGGAGCTTTCATCATATTAAAATTCTATAATATGTTTTGTTGTATTCGCCAATCCTTCTCCGGCACACGCACACACACATACACTCATACACACATTCATAAACGCACGCATACACCCTGTATTTCCAGCACTGTTCAATTTGTTATTCTAAAAATGCAACCCAATATATGCTTCTTTTTTTTTTTTTTTTTTTTTTTTTTTTTTTTGCAGCTTCCTGCTATTCACAGGACTCTCTCTCCTGCTTTCTCTACCCCTCCTCCCTTTTTCCCCTCTTCCTACTCCTCCCTGTGCTGTCTTTTTTTTTTTTCGTCGTCATTCCCCAGGAGTCATATCTAAAGTGTCCAGTGGGGATTCAGCGGTTTCATTAAAGTCATTACGCAATCGCCCATGCTCCCTCCTTTCCTCAATCATTTTCTCTATCCTTTTCCAGCCCCTCTCTCCCTCTCTCCTGTCGTACTCTCTTCCTTGCTGCTGTCTGTCACACACTGTAAGAAAAATACAGGAGATTAATATATTTATTTCCCTCTCTGTTTTTGCCTCTGTCTTTCAGGTTGTCTCTCACTCTCTTGCTTGAGTTTCCCCCTCTCATCTCATCTCTATTCTCGTTTCAATCTGTTTCCATCACTCTCATCTGTCTCGCAGCCCTCCCTCTCCCATCACTTTCTATTTCTCCGGTGCTTCTGTCTCTTTTTCCTTGTCTCTCTACCCCCGCCCGACCCCTCCCCCTTCCGCGTCACATTATAATCTCTCCATCTTCTCTGTTATCTACCTTACCCTCCCGGTGCACAGCTTGCCTTCGTAACATGGGATGTACATGTAAATCCTTTACTATTCTCCACAGATTAAGCCGCAACGCAGCATCCCCACCTCTGTTTTCTATCTGTTATCCATACCTCCTTTGATCTCAATATGAATTACCTCTCTCTGGCTGTCTTTCTTCCCATTTTCACCCCCCCATACTTGCTACTTTGATTTTTGCTGGCTCTTCGCTGTGTTGTGCTTCGCCCCATCCCTCGTCTGCACTTCCTCCTCCCTTTCAACTAACTTTGTTTCTGGTAGTCTTTTAATCCCTCTCTTCTCCCCCTCAGTTTCTTTCCCTCTTTTAATCCCTCGCTCTCCTCTCTGTCATTCTTTCAGTTTCTCCGGGCTTTCTCTACACTTTTCCCTTCATCTTCCTGCTAACCACCCCCCCCTCCCTAAAATCTATAAAAAGCCCATAGAGTGTATTAGAACAGTTTGGTTTTTGCTTCCTTCTTCTCTTCTCTTCTCTTCTCTTCTCTGTCTTTCTTCCTCTTCACCCAACTCCCCCCACATTATAACAGTATGTGTATACTGTATATACATCATCGTGCCCTTGGTGTTGTCCTAGATCTGAATGGGGCCCCTGGGGGACCACACCTCCTAAAAGTCTAACGAATTCAGGGCCCAACATGAATATTTCAAACTCTGCCTTGTTCCTGTTTACTTAATGACAGAGCTAATTCAAATGGCTCCATTGATTAAAAATTTATTTTATTTGTTAGATACTTGCCTTTTATTTATTCCTACCGCTGCCTACATAAACAGCCGGAGTGTGAGTGTGTGTGTGTGTGTGTGTTTGTGGGGCGTGGATATGGTTGCCGACAAGCGGAGAGTTGCTTTGTGCTTCTCGCGATCCCCTCTGAGTGGGTAACATGTGTTGTGCGGCGTGAAAGAGCACACGTGCACGGGTTCGTACGTGTGTGTCTGTGAGTGTTTGCGTGGCCTGATTTTCACATTGTTTAGAATTTCCCATCTTTCCTCCAGAGGCCTCACTATCACAGCAGAACAACTTCCTTTATCAGAGAGAGAGAACACAGAAACCATACCGCTCTAATGCATTCCGACCTCCTTTATTCCATCATTTCTTGCCTTCTCATTTATTCGAATGATTGCTGCCGTTCCATCTTTTCACCCTGCTGTCTCTGTGGCGCCTTCCCTCCCCATCTTTTCTCCTATACCCTTCCTTTTATCCTGGCAAAACAAGCCTCTGTTTATTCCTCACATCTATTTCGGTGTGTTTGTCTTGTCGGTCAACGCCAGTCCATAAGACTGCGCTTTCGCTTTAAAGCCGCTGATCATGATGGGAATGATTAACACTTCACTTTATTTGTGTGTGTCTTGAAGCTTTTTTTCAGAGTTTACGACGATGTGTGTGTGTGTGTGTGTGTGTGTGTGTGTGTGTGTGTGTGGGCAGGTGTGCACAAATGCTTGGCCCACAGATCCCAAGTGACAGCTGATCACAAGCCTTCTGCATCAACGCATGTCTTCCTTTAAGTCCTGTGTTCCTCATCTCTCCACTGATCTCCCCCTTTCCCACTCTCCACGTGTACCTCCTCTCTGATCCTCCTCTTTGTGTCGTTTACACTCTCCATCTCTATTCTCTATCCTTTCTACCTCTTCCAGATGTCGGGAGCGAAATCTCTCTTTCATTTGATTTTTTTTTTTTTTTTTTATTCCCCCCCACCTCCTCCCTCATCTAATCTTGTCACAAGGCCCTGGCAAGTGAGGAAGAGAAAAGGAAAATGGAAAATGGGGTCTTTATTCATGTAGTTCTCCCTTTTCTTCTTCTTATGTGCCGCTTTTTTGCCAGAAGGGCGAGTTTGTCGCACATATCTGAGAGGGGAAAAAGAAGGGGGGGGGGGAACGCAGTGGAGGAGTGAGAGATGGTACAGAACAGCGAGGAACAGAGAAGAAGACAGAGTCAGAAAGTGATTCTTTTTTGAAGGGTTGTCAGGCCGTGTCGAGTCAGAGAAAAGAAAGGGACAAGAGGAGAGGGGAAGAATGCGGAGGTGTCAAATCTGTTTATCTCCCTAAAGAAAGTGACAGTCGTTTACCAGCTAACAATCCATTCTGGCTGCTGCACTTCTCTCTCCGACTCGCTAGCCTCTGCCTCTTATTCTGTCTTTCACTCTATTTCCCTCCCTCCCTCCCTCTTCCCTAGAGCGTGCTTTCAGAAGCGGCCTTGCCAATTTACTGTAACTCTCCATCATCTTTTCTCTCTTTTCCTCGTTTTCCTTTTTCATCTCCCTGCATTTCCTTTCTCAATCAAATATACATGGGTTTTTGCGGGCCCTCCCTCTCTTTCCCTCTTTTCTCTCAAACATTCTCTCATGTTTTCTTCCACCACTGTCACAGCATTTTATCTTGACATTTCAACACACATTTCTCTCTCTCTCTCTCTCTCTCTCCAGCAAAAATGTCTCAATTGTACACATGCTGTTGGGCTTATTCATATGCTTGAGTGTGTGTTACCCTGCCATTATTCAAGAATGTGTGTAGGTCTTCCATTTCATGAAGTATTCTGATGCCCCGAGGTATTGCTCAGAATCACACCATTCATATTGTCTGTAGTCAACTTTGACAACAATCGCTTTGTGTGTGTGCGTGCGTCTGCATTTGTGTTTACGTATGGACACGCCGTTCCCAGATCGCTCATGTGTGGACAAGGATAAATAATTGATTATGCTGGAAGTATAGCCGCCATTGTCTCCAACATGACGTGTGATGGATGCTGTGCTGGAGGCCGTGTGTGTGTGTGTGTGTGTGTGTGTGTGTGTGTGTGTGTGTGTGTTGTGTGTGTATAGGCTATGTGTATGTGTGCTCTCTCAAAGAGTAATTATCACTGGAAGGTTGCTGCCCTATTGGCAAATGCCAAATGTTTTGTTCTGCTCTGCTCCAGGTTAATTGGCTGATTGAAGTACAAGACTCCTACTAATGCTTTATTGTGCTGTAATGTGTGAGCGTGAGTGTGGATATGTGATTGGGTGCGAGTCATTTCCTGTGGTTATACCATGTTAGAAAAACACAAGACATGGTGCTGAAACTAGGAAAAGGCCTGCAAGATGTGATAATGAGGGTAAATCCTGTGTGTGCGTTATTCACTGCGCAGACACAGTGAATAATCCCTGTTTATTAGAACTTTTTCTTATTTTTGCAGTTTTTATCAGTTACAGAAACACTGTAACTACCCACATCCTGAACACAGAATTGAAGATACTGCCCTCAGGCTCAAGGTTAGAGGTCAGGGTGAGGGTTAGCCAAATTGTAGATTGAACAGGTACAAGAGCTCATTCATTCCATTTTCTATCAAGATATTAAACATAACAAGTGGGTTTACAATGCCTAATATGACCTGGTTATTATCAAAACCACTTTGGTTTTTATTCTTATGTTTAAATCTGGTTTTATTAGAAGAACTATTGTTTTATTTCACAATTTATTATTACACCTGGTTTTATTATTGCAGTCACCGTTTTTATCACCCTGTCTCACATTCAATATATGATGCTAGGAACATATGTATGATTTATGTACTACGTGCATGTGCATTGTGCCATTATGAGATGCAGTGGCTGGGAGCCAAAGACAAGTTTCCCCTGTGGGACAGTAAAGTTTCCCTTACCTTACCTTACAAAGTAACTGCTGGGATCTAGGGGCATGGTGTCATGGCTACAATGAAGTATAATGGTGCATGAAACAGAGGGGTTCAGATGCTCAAACTGGTTGTAAACAAGCCCTAAACCTGAAGTAAGTGCATCTTAAATGTTGTTAATAATCCATCATTGTACAGGAAAACTATGTCCACACAACCATGGCAAGTATGTTACTATCAAGTTGAACCTGGATCAAATTTTTGTTGCCTTCATTACATTCACTTTGGGTGATCATTTTACTGTTCACCTTTGTTTCTCTTCCAAGTCTCAGTGGCTAAGATCATCTGCCTGCTTGTGTTTCTTCACCTGTCATTTTTCACTTCCTGTTACCTAACTGGGAGAGCGGTGTTATCTTTACCAGTAGAAACAATGGTCAAAGACAGACATGTCCTTTAAGAAGACAATCCAATATCTCCTGAAAGAAAGTAACAGACTGACACACTTGGCTCTGAGGCCTCTTTGTTAAAGAGGAGCACAGCGGACCTGAGCACTGGAAACACTGCAGGCAACAATGTTATGAGGATGAAATGTCACTTATGCATGAGAAGAATGAATGGAAATCTCTGGACACGTGTGTGCATGCACATTGTGTGTAATGTCTATGTGTGTGTGTGTGTGTGTGTGTAAGAGTGGTCAAGAGAGAAATGGAGATAAAGTGTGCCCTTTCAAGTGTATATGTTTGTGTGTGTGTGTTTGTGTGTATGTGGGTGTGTGTGTGTGTGTGTGTGTGTGTGTGTGTGTAAGCCTGTAGTTCAGAGCGCTGCTTAAATGAAAGGGGTAATGCTATAGCTTTGTCAAAGCAACGAGGGGCCTAACTCAGCATTAGTCCGACTGATCTCCATTTGTTCCACCCGCGTAGAGAGAGAGTCAGACGGAGCGCGAGAGAGTGAGAAAAAGAGGGAAAAAGAGAGACAGAGGGAGCGTGATGAATTACATAACCATTTGGGAGTTGGGATGGGGCAGAAAGGTTGGAACAGGGAGAGAGACGATGGAGAGAGGCAGACAGAAAAAAAAAAGGAGGACAGAGACAAACTGTGGCGACTAAGCCAGCTGAATTTGAAAATACTGTTTATCTGTGGAAACAACATGCGTCCATACATATTCATGTCATTCATTCATTTTATGAATATCTTCCATCTACAATGAAGTTTTCCCCCTCCACACTCAGGCTGGACTTACTGTTCCACATAAAGATCACTGCGGCTTCTGTGCAGCGAATGATGTTATGGATAACTGCAGGTTGCAGCAGCTCACAGTAGAGCCGGTGTGCACAATTCCCAAATGTCAACACTATGTACGAATACTGAGCATCATGCAAGCTGATTGGTTGATCTAAATCCTGTCAGGTGGTGGGCTTGAAATGGAAAAGAAAACGTAAATCCGTCAATGCTAAGGTCCCCTGCGTATATGAACTTGTGTAGAGCTCAGAGAAGGATTTTCCAGCTGGGAAACAGTGCCAAAGTTTTCATTTGTGGAATACTTCCATCTTAGTGTGGAGAGGCGGCCAACACCAAGAGAAAAAGCTGCATTTTTAAATGTAGATGGCTTAGTGTGGAAACACTAAAAAGAAAGGGAACAAGTAATTTTGAAGGAGAGAAAATGATAGTGAAGAAAAGATAGAGAGGGGAGCAGAGAACTTTGGAGATTTCTGGTATCATTCCCCCTCCTCTTTCTCTCTTTCTCTACCATCGCAGTCCTTTGATCTGAGCTCATGCCAAATTTAGAGATGTGGTTTAGCCCTAACCTTTCGTCATCTCCCTCTCTCTCCTTTCTCTCTCTGACGTACATAGCTACACACACATACACACTGATAACTCTTTCCCTCTCTTTCTCTCTCCCTCTCTGTCACAGACACACACACACACACACACACACACACACACACACACACACACGTGGAGACACGCACACAGCACAAATCCATGCATTCACATGGCTTCATGCTGTTATAATTTGGGTTCCGCGTGAGTGGGTGCATGACGATGACAGCTAGAGGACGGCATGAAAGAGCTGCCATCCAGTCATCGGGTTGAGACAAGCTCATAGACCCGAAACCTCTGACTATCTGCCTAACCAGCACCACATCACATTATAACCAAGTCTCAAAAGTCTATCACTGATGCCTTGGGCCTTTTTCCAGATGTAATTATCATACACTAGAAATCTCACTTCTGCACTCAGTGTGCCACTGAAATGGATTCTTTGAAAAATTACCCATTTATTTTTTCTTTTCAACAGTCACTAGGCTCAAAGACTGTAATCTGTTTTCTGGAATGAAGAGATGAATGCATGAAAGATAGTTATTACAAAATGAAAAAGGGCTTATGATGTTATCAACAGACAAAGGTTATCACACTAAAGAAAAAAAAAAAAAGTGAGGGGTTGAAAAACTGAAATTCAAACAAAAAGTACACAAAAAACAACTTAATGACAGTCCATCAAAAGACACACACAAATAACAGAGAGCGCTCTTCAGATGCACGGGTGGAAAGGGAAAGGTAGTAATAGAAAAAAGATTTTCATGCACCTTCTGACTTTTACTGTTTTGATTGGTGCTTTCTGTTTGTTTGCGGGCTGATTTCATATCTAAGTATACATGTTGTGTGAGTTGTGCTAATGGTGGTCTGATGACTAAAATCTTCAACTTTCACTCATGTTTTTTTCACTTCTCATCGCTGCTTGTATATGAAATAAATCGGTACTTTCTTTAGCATCTTAAGAGTCTCTCCAAGGTTTTCATCAGACTTGTCAACTTTGCTACACCTACCACGTTAAGTGTGAAGTGAAGCTCAAACTTTGCCAAAACTGTAAGTATTTGAAATATTTTTGTGGTGAATTTTCTTTTTTTCTTTTTTTCTTTTTTTTTTTTTTTTTGCTTAGGGAGAGAAAAACAGTGAGAGCAATTGTTGAGTGAAAATCTGAACACTCACAACACTGTGAAATGCTCTTGTCTGATGGCAGGGGCCTCTCTTGCTCTGAGAGCGAGTGCTAGCGTTGTCAGTATCATGTGTGTGCCAGTGCATTTACGTTGCTATTTATCATATTTTATGTTAACCCATTAATGTCCACAGTGGGATTTTATAATTTCCTTTACAGCACTTAAAGTGCAAGCTGAACAAGGCACAAAGCCACTGAAATCCTTCAAATGGAGGCTACAGCGCAAGTTTTTCTTAACATCCTTTTTTTTAAATCTTTAATTACAAGGGGTTGTCGGTTTTTTTCCCCAAAGCACCTCTAGAACAACAGGTTAGGATATTCAGATCTTAATCATTTTTGATATGCATTATTACAATATAGATTCAAAAAGAAAAACAATCATCTATTGCTTTTTTTGCTCAAGTATTTACATTGTGCAGACCTTAGCTAGATTTTATATATAATATTTCTATGGGATTTTCAATATGAATAAAATGCCTGTTTATGTGACGAACAAGTAAATAAAGTAAATGTTAGTATTCTATCTTAAAAAGTGGGTTATATCAAATGTTTGGTATTCAAAACAAGTTCATTTTTAATAATATGATCCAGTGTACATCTGATATTTGTCTACCAAACAAGGCAACAAATTAAAGTTTTTTGTCATGTGTAGCCACGTCTGACAGTTTCCACAGCAAATTCCGCCTCAAAGAGAAAGGTTCTTTGGAGCCTCTCTTTAACATTAGCCATTAGTCATTCATGGGCAAGTTTCAGGATGTAAAAACATTTAGCACTTTTCTGTCACTTTGCTTTTATTCAGCAGTAAACAGAAGAAAAGACAGAGGTCCTCAGCCAGATACAAACCACAGTCATTATCATATGGCACAGCTGGACCAGCAGGCCTCTAACACACCCTGTGAAATCATTTTTGAAGGAAATTCATTACAACTTCATAAGTTGTAAAACATGTTCTGAAAATTTGTCACATTAAAGCTAAATGAAATAAAACATTTGGGAGAAGAAAAATGTAAACACAACAAATTAACTTAAATTGAAAGTTAAATGACAAGCTATATTGTATGTGCAAATGAAAAATCCCAGGTATAATGCTGGTATGATAATGCCACAGTACAGCATACATTGTATTAAATGTAATGCTACATTTGAAGGGGAGTGCTTGCTCATGACGACCTCAGAGGTGGTGTAATCTCCTTTTTCAAGAGAGATCCGGCCAAGAGGACCAAAAGCATTGTTACATAAGTAAATACAAACAACATAAAGGTAACTGTCACATAACTACAAAACAGAATAGACAATATTCAGTTAAGATTAGTTTCCAAAATTGTCAAAATAAAGCAAAAATGATAAATGTAGAGGCAAAGACTTTGGCCAAAAGTGCTTTTGTTGAGAGTCTTTAAAACGGATCCTTAAATGAACTAAAAGTAAATCCCTCTAAAAGTTTCAAGTCTGTTTCTAAATTGTTCCAGGGGGAGTATTTAAAAGTTTTTTTTTTTTGCCCAACTCCATCCTAACTCAGGGAGATATAAATGTCTGCCTAATCTGTGGAATCAAACCGGCGACCTTCCATTCACCAGGCAGCATCTCAAGAGACGATCTCCCAGTTTGAGAACCACAGGCGAGTAGATACTAATCCTGTCCTAATCCCACTGTAACCTTTAAAATCTTTACACTGAAGTAGACAAGGGTGCATTTAAGGAACCCAGACTGAAGAAGCTCACAGAAGAAAAGTTAAGGGTTGGCCGGCTGTAATGGGCCGATATGGTGTGTTTGTGTTGCACCTGTGTAACCATGTTACATCCACCCTGACCTTGCTGCTGGCACGCTTCCAATTTGAGTCGGTGGCCCACAGCGAGAGTGTGTGTGGAGAGAGGCAGCAGCGTTGAATCTGAGACTAGTTTTCAGAATGAGGCTGTTGCTGGTGCACAGTCTGAGCCGGAGGGGGTCAAGCATTAGCTGTGGTCGCAGGCTGTATAGAGAGATTTTGTGTGTCTGTGTGCAGAGCGGATTGCATGTGTGTTTATGTGATCCTGGGTGAGCGGTCTGTTCATGTTCAATTTACTGTGTGTGTGTGCAGGTGATGCTGCTGGGTTGCGTGGTGTGTTATCTGAACCTGAGGGGTTCAAGCAGCGGTTGAATTATGAATTATGAGTAGGCTTTGTGTGTTTGGGACCACCGTGTACATTTATACACGGGTATCGACTTGCATCTGTAAAGCTCGTGGGCGATGTTGTGCGTGTCGTGCGCTCGCAGTTGTTTTCTCTCGCTGTGACAGGTGAGAGGTCAGGGCATGATAGAACGAGGGAGAGAGGGGGAGAGAGAAGCAACGGGGGAGCCCCGTGAGAAGGTTATGTCTGCCAGCACCTTCTAATGAGACCTGGCACCTGCCCTACAGCAAGGAGGGAGAGAGGGAGGGAGAGAAATAGAGGGAGGGGACGAGGGAAGAAAGGGAGGGAGAGAGGGGTGACTCCAGAAGGAAGAAATATACGAGGGCAGTGAGGTGTTCTATTTGATGGTGCAATTTGGCTGTAAGAATATTTTGACAATTTCAGATAAGTTTGGTCTATTTTTCTTTTTTGTATCCTATTTTGTGAGACTCAAATCAAGTCTTCAACATCATCATCATCTGTCATATCCCAGAGAAGAAGGGGAATGAAAGAGAGAAGAAGAAAAGAGAAGAAGAAGAAGAGAAGGAGTTGGCGGCACAGTTGCAGATGGGGGGGAAAAAATGGCTCAAGGCTAGAAGTTGATTGAGAGAGAGGAGGAGAAAAAATGAAATGATGAGAGCAGAGTATAATGAGAGAGAGGGGGGAGAAAGAGATTGATCAATGGCAGAATGAGAAAAGAAAGATGAAAAGATGAGAATAAAGATGAAGAGGCATGTAAACGAGTGATCTCTTTAAGGCGCAAACAGAACGAAAGCAAATGAGATAACCTGAGGAGCAAAAACACAAGCGGCAGAGATGGAGAAAGAAAAAAAGGAGTGGGATTAAATGACTAAAGTGAGTGGAGTGATGCCAGAAGTGGAGGATAGCGTGACTCGGGAGGGAGGAGTTGAAAGACACTAGAGTGATAAAATTGCGAGTTCAGAGTCTTAGTATGAAAACATCTCCCTTCGTCTGACAGTTTCTTCTTCTCTAGGCCTATTCAGCCTGCCCGCCTGTGCGGGTCAAGTGATGTTGACCTGAATCCTTAGTACCTTGTAGCACCTCTGGACCCATCTCACAAAGTAATTCATTAACAAGCACACCAAGAGCTCAGGGGTGACTGGGAGTGATTGGACGCCCTCAGCTAAGTATTCGTATACTTGAGTTTTATAACTCTGGAGCACTGTAGCTGCAAGTTAGTCAGAAAAAATAAGATGCTCGTGGAAAGATGCCACAGTTTGCAGCGTTAGTGCAAATCTCCGAGTTGATGAGTGAGGTCTTTCAAGCCGGCAGGGTCAAACATCCGTTTGGACATTGATTGCTGCTACAATTGTGTTTTTGCGGCTGCTGAGTAAGCGTTTCTGAGGCAGCACAGTCAGCCAGTAGATTCATGATGTTGATTCTCTGAGATGTCTTGTGCAGTTTTGTGGGTGGAGGAACAGGTAAGTGTAAATTTGAGAAGAGAAATGCTGACTGGGGGCAGATAAAGAGTGTCTGTAGAGCTTTTAGTGAATACCAGAGTTGCGTTTGTGCAGGAGTTGTAGGTAAATCTGCAGCGGGTGATGGCAGCAAGAACAGCAGCGTGGCCTAACTTCTCTTTTGTCATCTAAACCAGACTACTGTGCAAATGCTTGGCTTAGATAATGACATAAGGAGATGTTAGGCTACATTACATCCTCTGTATTGCAATTAGCACACCGCTTCTATCACCTTCTATTACACAAACCCAACCAAAATTGAAACGGTGGATAAAAGCTTGGCCGATTGTGAGCCAGAATGAGGGACCGGCCATTAACAGGTGTTTATTTAAATAAGCTGAGAGAACTATACACTCACTCTGCAAAGCAAAAAAAAAAAGAAAAAAAAAAAGAATAATATCACAGCGTAATGAAGGGGATAATTGTAGTAATGATATGGTGTATTTGTGCCCATGAAGCTATTTACCTGACTGCATAGTAACACCAGCTTACTTTAATGCAAACAGAATTACAGCGAACACTTAAAATGCCGTGCAAATTAGGATAATTTGTAACCACTTGTTACATGATGATGTAAATGCAAGCAACCATGCAGGTTGTAGTTTTATAATTGGAATATGGTGGTATTATTTTTTTAAATTCACATACAGTGGACAGCCCTAAAATCCATCCATTGAGACAGGGGGAAGTTTTGTACACCACACACACTCATCTTTTTTTAGTGACAAAAGCCCTCGGCCCACCTCCTCCTTCCCTGTCTCCTCCATTAATTACACTTTCCATTCTCTCCTCTGCCTCCCACCTCTCGTCACTCCATCAAGAGGTAAAAATACCACACCATAAGACCTTCTCACCCTGACTACCCCCCCCACTTCCCTTCCCTCCACACCTTCATCCCATCGCATCCATTCCATCCCACCCTCATCCTTACCTCCGCCTCATTTCCTCCTCGCTCCACTCACATCTGCCCACCTCACTTCCACATCAGCGTCACATTTTTTTTTTTTTTCTGCTATTATCTTTCTATCTATCTACCCCTCCGGAATAGCTGTCTCTCCATCTTTCTCCTCGCTACTACTCTATTGGTTTACCCCCCCAGCCTCCCTCATCTCTCACTCTCCCTTTATCCACTCGTCTCTTTTTCTGGAGCGCAGCCTCCTCTTTCTCTTTTTGTCGGTAGAATGGAAGATAAAGATCTTTAATTAATCAATCCACATACTGTTGCCGACACTGTCTCTCTGTCTTATGTCTCTGGCTCAGCTGCTGGAAAAAATAATGACCTTTCCACCTTTTCTATAATTCATCTTCACTCCAAGAATACAAGAATATTATTTTTCCATATTTTGTGAGGTCAGTGTGGCTCTGACCTTTGCCCGCTTGGCTGAGCATTCACACAGGAGGTAGGGTGAAAGATTAACCACATTATGAATCTCAATTAAAAAGTAGTTGATGTCTTTTGTGACAACTCTTTTTGCGTCAGGTTCATTAGAAGTACTTTATCTTCAGTTTTTATTCAGTCATGCAATTAAATTCTTTTATGTCACATTTGTCAGTCGTTATTAAAAGTCTCCTTTATCAGGAAATTCAGCTTCTAATTTTAAGGCTTGATAATTCAGATATTGCAGGACGACCACCCGACCAGTCCTTTTTTCCGATCAGGTGCAGTATCAATGCATCCAAAAGGACAGAAAAGTTTAGATCTATGCAGTGTTTTTGATGTAGGGCTAGCGTTAGATGACTTGATGAAATTAATATGGCTAGTGGCTGGTCCTGGAGCCGGATGTTCCACAGTCCTGATCAGTAATCCACACATGAGCAGCAACTCTGTGCTACACACTCACTTTGCTCTGAATGTGTACCAGGGGTTTTCGAAGTCAGACGCTGTGGGACCCTCTCAGATAAAACAGAGTTGGCCAAATTGAACGTATGCTGAATTATTATTAGTAGTTGCTGTTTGCAGTGTACTCATAAATGTACAACTGTCGCTGGATTACTTTAATACTGAAGGAAACTTAAAATTGTGAAGGTCTGGAGTTTTAGGGAGCATCTTTTCATATGATTTCTAAGTGGATTTAAGGACATTTATTTGCACCAAACCAATGGGCCAAACTACAGTAACTGTCTTCTCGTTGTTTTCAGAACGTGTCACTTTCAACTCAAGCGGGGAGGCTCGTCTCTCAGTTTGAAAACTTCCTCTTTATACAATACTAACTGGGGGGAGGAATTTATGGATGTCTGGAAAGCTTCCTGCTTGGCACCGACTGTCTTTCACTGTATTGCACCAGACCAAAAAAAAAAAAATCCTGCCTGAGTTTTGCCTATTTTCAGCAAATTTGTGGCACCCAGAGCAAAAATAACATGTCTGTCTTGCTCTGTTGGCCTCCTTCCATCAGATTATACTTGGATGTCTTGAATTTTGGCAAACTAGGTGCACTTTGAACAAGAGCCTTGATCAGGCGCCTAAAATGCAAATGTGTCTCTCTGTGTGTGTGTCTCTCTCTGATTTACAGCTGATACACAGCACCATATTGTTCCCTTCCTTGCCTGCTGGCGTCATAGTTTCTTGCCCTTTCCCTTCTGTACAATCTCATACTGTTCCTTGTAGTGAGAACGGAGCTGTAAGAACACACACACACACACACACACGCACGCACGCACATTCACATTCACACAGATGTTTACACATTACACCATCACACATACAGACTCACTGTGAGCCATGATTGTCTTCTGCAGACAATAAGAGCGAAGTGTGACCTCTTGCAGCATCTCTGTGTCTCACACTGTCGCTCTGTAATCCCTCATCCTCATCTACACCTGCTTCTCTTCGCACTTCTCGCTTCCACTGTTCCTGTATTGTTCTGCTCCCTTCCCTACAGTTGATTTCTTTGTTTGCGCACTATTCTTTGCTGGTCTGTTTTCTTGTTCGCCAATGCACCATCCCTCTCTCCTTTCCTCTCTTGTTTCCCTTCATCTCCCGATGCCTTTCACAAGATCCACTCTTGGCTGTGTGTTTACCTTTCCAATTAAATTATATGAATCAAAATTGTGTTAATTACTCTTCCTTTACTGGCAAGCATGGAAAATGACTTCATGTTACAAGGCCATATTTCACTTGTGTAACAAAACGCCAAGACACTCAGGCTATACTGTATGCCTAAATGGATAAACACTAATTAAATTGTGTAATTAAAACACACTGCAAAGTCGGGAAGATGGTCATGCACAATTTAGCACAGCTCAGCATGCCACGAAACCCCAGTCTGATAGGTTTGTTCGCGGTTTCTATGAATGACATTGATGTGAATCATTTTATTTAGTATGTTGACAGTTGGCGCAACTTGTTGTAGAGAATCACTTACTGAATTTAAATTAATCATATCATATAGAGAAAAATCTATGGGTTTGCTGTAATTTGTTGCTAATCTGTACATGATATCATACTGTATATTATACTAGAGATGTTCAATTTTCATTTTTCTGATCATTTGGCTTAAAAGCTGCAGTGTAAACTTCATTCTTGAACCGATACTGTGGTTATTCTGCTGATGAAGCTGGTCTTATGTGATTGAAAGCTCCAGAACAGCTGCTAAATGGGTCTTGTGGTGGCTGCTCAATGAGTGGTAGTGACTCTAAACCCCACAACACTGATAGATTTAAGATCAAATTAGTTGAAAGTCGGAAAGCAGAGGTAATCCACATGATGACAGGCCATCTCTCCACAGACACAACCATGCTGTGATGTTGTGTGGCGAAACTGCCGACCACAAGAAACCACAAGGAATAAAAATGACTTCCCTGATCTACATATGTGCATTTTGAGATGTTTGTAGGGCAAAAATTGGATATCAATAGCTTTAAAATCATGCCAGTCAGCAGCAGCATAAATGATCTGCCAGGCAGTCGTGCATGAGAACAAGGTGAAATGTTGCAATGAATAATCCATACTATAATTCAAATCTTTGAATTATATTATTAATTTGAATTATAGAAATGTGTCTCAGACAGTACATTAATGTGAGCAAATATATTGATACAATACTAATATATTATGACACTATAATTATGTGTTGTTTTTAAGTTGAGCCTATAGCTTCCACTGTAACGACATATCTCTGTGGAAATTATGATTAGGCTTCATTGTTTGAATGCGATCAGATCAGTTAGTTTTTGTTTGTGTTGAACAGCACGGGGACATAATGCTCATCCTCTCCTGGGCACAGTGAACAGTACCTGCTCTTCAGCTCTCATCTCCATCACCTCCTCCCTTTTTTTTCTCTCAGTCTCCTCATCTTGTTCTGTATCTCTTCTCTCCACTAAGGCGAGCTTTGATTGATGCAGTCTTTTCATTTTCGGTTGTGACAGTTAAGAAAGTAAACACAAGGGTAATTGATATTTATATGCAAATGTTACCAGCCTCGGCTAGGATAATCTTACAATGAAAATAAAAACACACAGGGCTAGTTCATTTTAACATGCATTTCAAGTTTCACTGAAAGTTTATCAGTCTGACATTAGATGGGTGGAATCAATGTTAGCCAGCTAGCTAGTTAATTCAAATGGAACTAACTAGCCAGCATATATACACCTTAGAAAAAATACAAAGGCCTGGACCTAGGTGAGTTCAGTGGAGGGTATGGCCATGTTTAGACATTTACCTGATAGTCCTGATACCTGGAGTAATGTTGAATGTGTATAACAGTAGACTAACCTTTGATCACTTCACCTCAATCAAGATCCGCTTACCCGACAAGCAAAGAAAGATTAATCCAAACTCTATCCTAACTGTCTGACCCGTGAAAAAGATTGCAAAGAATTTCCCACAATTCTCTGAATATGCAATACTCAGTGAGTACTAAAAAGACGGCCACAGCGGAGAATTTTTCTTCCCTCAAACCTTGAGCCGTTGTCAATCAGTGCACTCCTGTCTCTGCTACAATAAATGGCTTTTCAAATGTAAGCATTTTTGAATGTCTTATTTAACCAACAGCTCAACAAAATATATTGGCTGCCAGTGTATGAAACAATGACTGTCAGAATGGAGGCGTAGTGTACATTAAAAATGTGGACTTCATGTTTAATGCATCAATCTGTGATTAATTATCCCTTCTGAGATTGTGACGTGTTGAAACAGATTTGGCAGACTGTGCCATGCATTGGAGTATTTGAATAATATGGGAGGAGAACAAAATAAATGAGGTTACATTTTCACATGGGCAGCAAGTTTATTTTTTCATCATATTCATAATATAGGAATAGAAGTTCTCTCTAGTGTCTCCCTTTGTTTTGCTGTCTATCTCACTTTTCTGCTGCCTCCCCTTCCCCAGTCCCTCAGCTCTCTCTCTCTTTCTCCCTCTCTGCATCTGTGTCCACTGTCTGTGGCGAGAGAGAATTATTTGAAAGATTAATTGCAACCTACTGTACTGTGGTTACTGTCAGCAGCCCCACTGGACCGTACCAAAAGAAAGGGAGAGTGAGATAGGGAGTAAATGCAACAAGGGAGCTGTTAACAGACTGGGATTGAGAGTGAAAAAAGAAAATAAGAGGTGGCCTACGAGACGGGAGGAGACAGAAGGAATACAGAAGCAGAGGCAGAGATGTAGAGAGGGAAAGGGAGGGAAAGAGGAAATGAGTGAGAGGTAGGGACGGCAAGGAAGGGAGGGGTTGGACGAGAGTCAGTGCAGAAAATGGAATTGGAGGCTACTGTAGCGTTACTCTATCTAGATGGGAAAATAAGGATATTGGTGGATTCAACACTGTGTGTGAGAGAGAGGCTTAGGCAGTGAGTTATATGCTTGTGTGATGAGTTTGTGGGCCCCCTGTGTTCATGTACTTGCATGTTCCTCTTGCATCCGTGTGTGTGAGCGTGTGACCTGGTGAGTGTGCTATCATTGCACTCCTCTGAGGGGAGGCAGCACTGAGTAGCTCGCAGATATGACTCGATGTAGTGACACATTGAGAATCTCAGTGAGGACAATGTGGGCAGCCGACGTACCTCTCATTATGTAGACGGAGCCAATTTGTCCTTATCTTCAACTTAAGATAGTCTCGAGTGAAAGAAGCACACGAACACCAATATCCACTTCATACCTGTGAAGAATCCAATGAGAGCTTATGCTTGGTTTACTTATGTAAACCTGGATCCAAGTACACTCCCACTGTGATTAGATTGCTTAGTGTTAATAGTCTGAGAATTACTTTGTGATTTAAAATATTTTCACATTTGTCCACTTAGCCCTCTCCCTCTCTCTTTCTCTTTTTGTTTTGCACTTTGACTCTGTACAATAAAAGCAAAAATTATACAGCCAGTAATCGCACCAGTAATAGCAGTGGTACTAAAATATATGGCATTGCAATTTGCATACCGCTTAACGCGGGGCACAACTGTATCTGTCAATGTCCTCAAGGATCCTCCCGGCACTGCCTCGTCAATTACTTTGCTGCCCAATAACCACTGGCAGACTCAAGTACAACAGTAAATGAGATTTTTACATAATACGACACGGACCCATAATGACTTTGGATGCTCACTGCATGCATCAAGTTTAGTGGCCAGGTATTGCTCTTGTACAGTTAAAATCCAATACTTTGGTGTGCACACACCAATCCTTTCATCAACACCAGCACTAATAAAGTTATGCAATGCCGTTCATACCATATGTCTCAGTTTTGGCCCACTGATATCTCTTTAAGCATCATCAGCATCATCATTTAACATCTCCTGGCTGCCAGCTCCAGAGCACATGAGACATTTTGATTATTTTAACATATTTCTTCCTCTTGGCATTTTGCCATTAACCTCCGGGCTTTTTCAGGAGGGTGTAATCCTGACATTCTTTGTCCCTGTGTAGATTTTGTTTTTCCTATGGTCTGATCGTAGGAATGTGGCTATATACAGGGAATGGGCAAAGGCTTGTCAACACATGTGTAAAAAAAAAAAAGTGTTTCTTGTTGTGAATAGACATGTTCCAATTGCATTTCCAATTTTCCAAATCCAATTTTAAGAGCTGTATACTACTAACCCTGTATGAATGTGATATGATTGCTGGCATTGTTGTATGTCATGACTCAGGTTAAACCCTTTGTAAAACACTAGCAAATACATGAATGCCATAAAATCTCTCTCTCTACAGTAGAAACTGCTTATAGTGATCATGGTTACAGTGATCAATCGCTTATTTGGATCAAAAAGCTTAGGACAGAATCTTTCCTATACAAATACTCTTTAAATTATTTGCTTATATTAATTAAGTAGTCTGCTTACAGTGTTCATTTTGGGTCTTTTCATACTTGAAGAATTTAAAACTGACACTAACGTTATGTTTTACCAGAAATAAATTCCTCTTTGCTTCTCTATTACAGTAGCTGCCAGTGGCTGCACAGCGCAACTTTCTGTGTAGGCTACTGTTTTAGAGCAGTGAAGAAGAACTGATTTCTGGGAAAGGTGCAGTTTTATCTGATCGTGAAACTATAAAATTTATCAATACATTTCATGGTATCGGCTTCATGCTCGCCGATTCCCGATCCGGTATTTTCGGCAGCGTCAGAGGCACTTCCATCGGAATCGGAACAACTCTAGTTGTGGAGCATCAACGCCATCAACAACATAAACCATCAGATAATGTTTTTTACCGAGCTGTGGGCAGACATGTCCAAGTCGCCTTAACAATGTAACACACACATTCCCTCCTGTAAGATATGTAGAGATACAGACCTTACAAACAGCACTGAGGTGTCGTGAGCAGGTGCGAACAGAGCCAGTGCTGCACCACCACTGCTCTCGCTGCCATCTTTGAGTGCAGAGGACAGATCCAGGAGGGAAAAGGCCGTAATTAGGCCTTAATTATGTCTACGTGTTGAAAGTTTTGAGGTTTATTCACACTGGAATAAGCCTCTTCATCTAACAACTTAACCTACGCATGGCTTCTTCTTTTTCATCCTCTTCCTCACAAACCAAAGTAACACAAACTACCCACTGGGTAGTGGGGTTTTTTTTTTTGGCTCCACTTAATAAAAATTCATTGTTTTTTCTGAAGTTGTAACATCAGTCCTGGTTGTTTTCTGACCTTCTCTCCTTTATCATGCTTTAGAGATGTAAATAAAAACTCCTTTATCCTAGCAATGTGGCAAACCAATTTCTTAAATGTGTCTAAATCTATATTTAGATAAACCTTTCGGTGCCATTAGCTAACTTCAACCAACATCAGCACTTTAATATGTGACTCCACAGTAAAGGTTGTTTTCTTCTTTTCATATTGAAATGCATTTTTTTTTTTTTTGTGTAGCACAGGATGAAAGTGTTAAATTTGTACCAAAAGTAACATTTGCTTATTGTGGCAAATGCACAAAGCAGAACAACGAGGAAAACAACAGAGCTCCTGCTGTGACAATTTGAGTGACGGCTGGAAAATAGTGATACATAAAGCAATATTATGCTCTGCAGATTGCTGTGCTGTTGAAAATTCAGGTGTAGTGGGCCGCTACGACTGAACAAACGTGGCGGAAACATTGAAATATAAGCAATCCAGTGCACTGACCATGTAATAAATATGAAGCCTGTATTGTTTGATCTTTATTGAGACTGTCAGAACAGTATTCATTCAACTCCATGGTCATTTTCGAGGCTTTCTTGTTCTTGTTCGGTGGGTTATATTTGGAAGCGTTTTGGACTCGTATGTAACAGCTTCAAAGCATTTACAAAGGTAATAACAATTATTGCATTATATTTCATGTGTATGTGCCGTTGGCGGTGGGACACACAGAGATAAGGCGAAGCCACACAGACGGCCAGCAGTTGGTTCGTCTTAGCGAGTCATGTTGGTCACTTTATAAAGCTGTTACATTCTGACGCTCCAGCCAGCCCACACACTGGGCAGGCCACCAGGATTCATCCTTCGTCAGTCTGGCCACATGGTATGTGATTGCATGTGTGGGAGTTTATGTATGTGCGTCTATTTTCATGTCTGTTTGTGTTCTCTTTATTTCCCTCTTTGTGCCTATTCAACTGTACTGGGGTCTTTTGTTTGTTCGTGACGTGTGTGTGTGTGTGTGTGTGTGTGTGTGTGTGTGTGTGTGTGTGTGTGTGTGTGTGTGTTTGTGTGCGTATGTCTCTATCTGCATTTTTGTGCATGCATATAGTATGAGTGTTTTCATGCCTGTGTCAGACTGTCTCCGTGTCTCTGTGCCTGTCTGTGTGTGGCCTTTGAAATGTGCAGAGGGGGTTGTCTGTCATTGTGCATCAGTCAGTCTTCCTGTCACGAACGTCAGACTGCAAAGCAAAGGAGGGGAGGAGTAGGAGAAGAGACGGAGAAAAGGACGGATGGGAAGACGAGGAGAAAGAGAGACAGCGAGGCAGTTGTAGGAGAGGAGCTTGAATTAGACAGTTGTTTCAGGGAGACAGTTTGTGTGTGTACGTGTGTGTGTGTATGTGTGTGCTTGAAGTTTAACCTCGCGCTGATCAGCATGACAACAAACACACTCTCAGACACAACTTTTGAGATTTTAACATGCTGGTAGAAGAGAAGTTTACACACAGAGAGAAAAAAAAAAAGTCTAAGATAAAATCTTATCAAGAAAAAAAAAAAAAAAAAAAAATTCATTAATTATCAAATGCACATGCACACCTTAAGTGAGACAGTGGCTCAAGCGAGGGCACTGAAATTCATCTGTTCATAAATAATGGAACACACACACACACACACACACACACACAAAGACAGAGACGCACGCACACAGAAATCCCAGTCAGACAGGAGTCAAACATCCTTTTAGAGATAGTTGGATTCACACAAATGCAGTAATGAGCTCTTCAAGCCTTGCCTACACACAGGCTGGCTCTCCCATGTGTATTCACCCAACTCAAACATTAACAGGCTCAAAGATTAAGTGCATGCACGCACACACACACAGAGACGCACACACATGCATAAACCCCCCGCGCTCTCTCCTTCAAACTGTCTCTCACTCTCTCACCCACACAGAGACGCACACACACACACACACACACACACACACACTCCCACACAGACGCACACACATGCTTAAACCCCCAGCGCTCTCTCCTTCAAACTGTCTCTCTCTCTCTCTCTCTCACCCACACAGAGACGCACACACACACACACACACATACACCCGGGCTGCAAAGCATACCAATGTAGCTCCAATGAAGTGTCAACTGTACTTTAATTAGGCTTGAATGTCATGGCTGGCTGTGCTGTTTTGTATCTGTGCAAGTGTTCCTCATGTCTAGTCATGTGTGTGTGTGTGTGTGTGTGTGTGTGTGTGTGTGTGTGTGTGTGGGTGTGTGAGGGTGTGTTCAGTCAACTATCCCTGCCTCTCTGACCACCATGGATGTATGAGCCAGCCCCTCGTCTTTCAGTCCCTTGGTCTTACTCTCTGTGGGACTTCACAGCATGACAAACGATCAAACTCTCACCCAGACGCTGCCCTGCAGGCCAGGGAGAAACACGACTCAACTATGTCCACACTTGGCCGGCAAAAATCTTTTTCTTCTTCATTTTGGCCTCTTTCCCACCATAAGCTGGCTTTTTCACACCCCAAAAAACTGAGGTTTTAAAAATACTCCATAAATCCAAATAGTGCCAGCATCAGCTTTCCGTGTGATCAGGGAAAATTTAGCTTGATGTAATCCTGCTTAGACATGTTTGGGAGCTATATGGTAGAGAAGTTAAGGACACGACTTTCTGTCACCTTCAACATTTCCAGCAATCGCTCACTTTAAATATCAACATATCCTATCTCACAATAAAGTATTTATTCTATATTTATGTTGACTTCTTTGTCTTCTCCATCACACAGTAAAATAGTGATGCCTCAGTGCAGCAGACCACGAATTACATTCATGGGTCTTGATGAAATCACTATTTTTTTTTTTTTTTAGCTTGTTTGGTTGTTGACAGCAGAAATAGAAATAAAAAATGTAAATGAAAGCAGCCAAATTGTAGGTTTGAAACACAGTAAACTGTTTTGCCAGCCAAAAAGGAGGAGGACCAACAAGTTCAATCAGTTGTATTATTATTTGCTTTGGTTTTAAGTGTGAATGGAAATCTTTAGAACCTGAAAACACTAATATGTGGACACATATTTCTTGCACGTGTCAACAGCTTTTTCACATGAGGCCAGCTTAGTGTGGATGTAGTCCGAGAGCAAAAAATAAAACTAAAGTAGTAGTAGTAGTAGACAAAAACAAAAAAAGCTTTTTGCTCCAGTGTGAGTCCTCCGTGTGTGTCTTATGCGTATGACATTTACGACAAATATGTGCCCGTGGGATGGTTGTCTATGCGCTTTTGCGTATGTTTGTACATTTGCACCTGATTGTGTGCTGCGCCCTTATCTACATATAACCTACGCTGCTGATGGGAAGCAATCAATTGTCCAACTAGCAGATTAGAGAGCAGAGCAGTGCAGAGAGAGGGTACGTGCGTGTTGGTGGTTGTTGCAGTGGTGGGGTCCTCTTTGTTAATTTGTGTCAGGCTATTTGCATTCACAACAGTGAGGTGAGAGAAAGAGGGAGAGAAAGAGAGAGAGAGAGAGAGAGAGAGAGAGGGAGGGAGGGAGGAGATGAACGGGAGATCCGACTGAAATGGACAGAAAACAAATCGAGTGGAAGAAAAAACAAGACCCGTGGCACAGAGCGAGAGGGGCAGATTAGATGAGGGGGGGTGGCGGGTGGTTAGACGGAGTGAGAAAATGGGATGAGAGAAGTGTGGGAGAAGGCCAAGGAGTCAAAGTCAGCATTTAATCCCTCAGACGGCTCCCAGTCTGGGCAACACTTTCACCACAAGTTACCGACCACACAAACACACATACAATATCATGCATATCACGTGTCGGGGTGCAACCTTATATCCACTCAGTGCTATTGAGCTCTCCACCACAAGCATCCCTGATTACTCACACAGTTTATTTCAACACATTTTAACAATTGCTCACCAGGTGACCTTTAAGAACAAGGACACAGAGCCGGATCCAGGATTATAGAAATACCGAGGAGATGCAGTTTCTATAGTGCTCCCCCAATATTTGACTGAACACCAAAAAAGAATCAGAAAAATAATTTTTATTCTTTCATTTAACAGTTCGGTTATATTTCAGCAGATTCTATTTTCCTATTTCTCCACACTCCCAATAATAGAGTGGAATACATTTGAGAGAGAAATATTAAATCCCCTCATTTTATTTGCTTAGAAACAGATCTTTGAGTCTGTTTGAGTTGCTTGAGTGTGTTTTTGCACACATACTGTGCATTTCTTGACGTATACCAACAGCATGTGCTGGTATGTGTTCCCCAAGCCGCGCCACTGCTGCACCAAGACAAGGACATTAGTTACTCCAGAGCAAATTACTTAATTCACAAGCCATTTAGCACTGATCTCTTCCACCCCAGTAACTAGATCCTACTGTCTGCAGCACTTCCACTAGCATTAGCTTCAGCGTTCATTTCTTCATTACTTTTAGCATTAGCCCTAGCCATAGGTAGTGAGTCACCCTATTAATTAAGTCTGTTTTGAGCGCGGAGCATTTCAGATCACGTTAGCGCACTAACTGAAGCAGGACCACTCTGTCTTGCCTTGTTGCCTCCCTCATCACACGCCTGTTTCTCTTCTTAGGCTTTACTCCTTCGTCTCCTCACCCTCCCTGCTCTCATTTTCTCCAGGGGTCACTGGCCAACCATAGCAAAAAGAACTGTCTGTGTTTGTTTGTCACGTACGCGCCTGATTTCTATCCTTGTGAGAACCTTTTATTGAGATTTAGAGGCTTGTAATAGGAACATGTGTTCGGGTTATGACTCTGTTTTAGGCTCAGTAGTATCAGGTAAAGGTTAAATTAAGGGTGAGACAAGTAACAGTGAAGGGTCAATAATAAGGTAAGGCCTTGGAAACTAATGTCTTGTGGTGGTGATTGTGTATCCTATAGCACAAATAGTGGCTCAGTCACTATCTGCAGTGTTCTTCTCTCCATGTGGGCTTTATCTTTCTACCCCTGTGTGTGTGCATTTGCTCACGTACAGGGAATAAGATGTAGTTCGGCTAGTGGCTCTATTTGATTGGCGCAAGGGATGTGCTAAGGATGAATGGAGAGAGGGAGATGTGGAGGAGAAGAGTGGATGACATGATAAAGTGGCGGCTCGTATAGCAACACTGAAGCAGAGTGTAGAAGAGCTGTCCGCCAGAGGAGAGAGATGGGTGACAGTGCTGATGGTGACAACGAAATAGGTGAATGCACAATAGGAGGAAGCGGACAAGTGCTTTTTATGATACCACTTTCTAAAGCAGAGAGGGCTGAAACTTTAGTCCCAGAAAATGATTAGTGGGTTTGACTTCTTTTTCTAGCAGGCGATGATGACAGTGTAGAGAAAAAAAAAAGGATGCTTATATAATTACAAGCTTGATCCTGCTTGATCAGAGTAGCTCTCCTGATTACTGGCCGGGTGTACAGTTCAGGTAGGGGAGATTGGGGTGAACCAATTATTTTGCTGGCCTGATTAGTTATGTGGGAGAGTTTTGTTTTGTGTTCGGTGGGGAGGGCGTTGTACCAGCCTGAAATATTGAACGTGAGTATAGACTCAATTAGTGTCCTGCAAACCAGGGTCAAGATGTCATTGCTGATATTAAAAGTCCTGAGGCTTCCTCAGCAGGTGGAGGCGCTGCTGGGCTTTCTTGTACGCAGAGTTGGTGTACTGAGGAAATGACAAGGCTCCGTCGAGGTATTTCAATGACTGTATGTGTTCTATCAGTTGGCCTTTGATCCTGATGGGTTGGAATAAAGGTGGATGTTCTCCAGCTGAACTCTTCATTGCTCATCCTCATCGACATAATTCAGCTGTTATCATATAGCATGAAGCCCCTCTCCGACCCCTCAAGAACGAGTCAAGTAAACATTGTCATGCTTGCATGTGTTAGCATAATGCAGATTTTATAACACAAGACATGTGGCCTTGTCTGTTTTAATCTAAATGGAGATGCATATAGGCAGGCTGTTTTGCATTTTTATGTAAAGATAATGTTAATAGGCCATTAAAGCTCCTTGAGTTGAACTGAATTGATGAAAGGAGCAAAGAATGAGGGAGACGCAATTCAGTATAAGTAGAGAGAGAGACAATAGGACAGAAAGACAGATTAACGACGCAAAACAAAAAGTGAGCAAGAGACATTGAATGAAGTGCAGAGAGAGAGAGAGACGAACAAAGACTGCACAGAAACACCTCTAATGAAGATGAACAACAGAGAGAATCTGTCACTGAAGAGGAGTGATGGCTGATAGATGGCAGCGATAAAGGAGAAGACGAGTGTTTAACTCTCACAACGGTCATCATCTGGCCTGCCTATAATAGCCTGCTCAGCCTGGCCACCCAGTGACATCACTGCTCCTTGCTGAGAGGGATGTTGGGCGTTAGTGTCGCCGCGGCAACTGGCTCTCCTCCAGCTGTTGCCAGGCGGCAGTCTCCATGGAGATGTATATATATGGTGGAGAGTGGAGCAGGGAGACGGAGAGAGTGGAGTGGAAAGGGGGTTAAGGGGCTACTGTGCATGTCTGCGTGTGTGTGTGTGTGTGTGTGTGTGTGTGTGTGTGTGTGGGTGGATGGTAGGGTTGTCATGGGTGGGGGTGGGGGGGTGTGTGTGTCTGTGTGTGTTGTGTGTGTGTGTGTGTGTGTGTGTGTATGGGTGGATGGATGGTAGGGTTGTCGTGGGTGGGGGTGGGGGTGTGTGTGTGTGTGTTTGTGTGTGTGTGTGTGTGGGTGGATGGGTGGTAGGGTTGTTGTGGGTGGGTGTGGGGGGTGAGATAGTAATGCCATTAAATAAAATGGTGCTGTTGACAGTGAGATTAAAAATCCATAATGGCAAATATCTGGCTAATTTCAGTATGTGTTTGTCGGAGTACCTCCGTCCTGGAATAAAGCCTTGGACTTAGAGCTCCGTGACTGTGTGTGTGTCCATGTCTGTGAGTGTGCGTACACAGACAGAGGGGAAGATAAAAGGAATCGGTAGACTGTGTGTGTGTGTGTGTGTGTGTGTGTGTGTGTGTGTGTGTGTGTGTTTGTATATGTGTGTGTAACGAAGCATTAAGTGAAGATCCGTCTCTAATGGTATATACCTCCTGTAGCTAAGAAAGTGCACTACATATACACACTGCCTTGGTTTTTCTCTATTATTTCATTGTATTCCCTCTTTCCCACTTCATCTCTCTACCTGACACTGACTGTTGTAATCAGACATGAGTAATACACATTAGTCACTTCTCCCCCTCTTTTTTTCACCTTCCCAACACATACACATGTATACATATATACATGCATACACACATGCTGTAGATATACACATCACCTGCTGTTACACATTTGTCTCTCGGTATCAATAAACCTTATGTTGTCTACTGCGTTGCCCAACACAGAACAGTACGTACTGTACAGGCCTTCGACTGAGCCTCCTGCTGCTCAGCGCAAACACACTGAAACAAATAAGAAACACACATATACACTAAATAACTAACATGATCAACTCTATGGGACCTATTTGGCGGTATACTTCTGTCTGGTGTTTCATTCTTCACACATCCTCACTTGATTGTGACTGATTGAGCTATTTACCCCAACATTACCCAGCTGGAGAAAAATCAGGTTTTCTGTTTGTGATGTGCTGCTTTTAATAAATACGTGAAAGCATGTGTATTATGTCCAAGCCTGATCAATCACTGTCATCTGCTGAGCAGAGCCCTGATAGATCCTAATGGTGTCTCATCTGCTGTGATCAATTTAGTTAGCGGAGGAAGTCTAAACAATAGTCTCTCTCATTAAATATATTGCCTTTTCTGTGTGAAGTAGTCCCTCTGCTTTTTTTTTCTCCCCTGAGGCGTCAGGTTTTATTTTATAAAAGCGTATTAATTTCCTCTGACGTTAGTGAGGGCTGTCATTAATTCAGTGGAGGCGGTCTGTCTTCGCTCACAGCCACAGGAAAGCCTAGATTGCAACAAGTGGCACACTGGGCATTTCCATTTCTGTCTCATTCTGCTTTTTTTTTTTTTTTTTTCAGTCTAAAAGCAGTGTATGTGTGTGTTCACACTCATTTTACAGTCAATACTGCTCAACCTGTCGTGTAAGACACAGAAAACTTATTTCTGCAAATATTTATATCCACAGGGCCTTGAAGCAAAAATAAAGCCACATGATTGTCTTTACATACCACTGCCATCATAGCTTTGACTTCCCGCATGCTTCTAATGGTTTTACCTGCTATTGTATTCTGTGAATGTAATTTGCAGGTAGAGTAGGAACTGCCTCAGGTGTGCAAGTTGTATTAGAGATTTTCCTGCAAGTGTTGAGCCTTTGATGAGGACAGCCAGATAGCGAAACAAGCCTTTTGCATGTGTTAAAATGGGTTAATCATTCAAATGGCTCCAGAACTGCTGAAGTTAAAATGTTATTTCAGACCCTCAGTGGAAGCATGGGGTGGTAAGACACAATATTTGTGCCTGCAGGGATTAGTATTGTTACTCTGCGAACTGAGACCCCCTGGCTAGCCCTGATCTACTGTGTCTAGTTGTAGCTCTGCCAGTTTTTCTGCCAGGCACTTTAATCAGCTCCTCATTGCTGCATGAATTCCCTATGTAGCCCTGGCCTCCTTCCCCTTGTGCCTGGCAGGCTGTTATTTTTTTTCCTGCCACATCCACAGCACATCAACCTGTAAGTGTCATTTAGCTATCAACAGACATGGCTCCCCAGAGGTTTTTTGTTATTAAAAAATGGGACACGCTCCCCCTACCACCAGGGTGCCATGTGTTTTTGTGTGTGTGTGTTGATGTTCATTTTGGCTACAGAAAGACAGCACTATTACGAAGAGTAACCCTGTGTTCCCCTGGAGGAATCAATGAATCAAGAATTATTTGTGCATCTCTCGGAGTCTATGTGCATGCCTGTGTGTAAGCGTATCTTTCAGAGCTCCAAGAGGTAGGTGTGCACTCTCACATACATTACTCTGTATGTGTGTGTTTGTGTATATGTGTGTGATAGGTGTTCTTGTTATGCGTGGGCTGAATTCTGCAGAAAGCTCAAATTGCAACAGAAATATAACCCTGGAAATCTTGTTTTCCCTCATTGCTGTATGTCAGGTCTCAAATTCACTAGTTTTTTCCATTACTTTTTTTTCTTTTGCTTGTGAATCTTTCATACCTGAGCCCAGATAAGTAGGGTGATTACCTTCTTACATGCATTCGATTTGCCGGCACCCCCGTGGGTGATAAGTTAGCCTTGTTGTTGCAGAGCCCGACCCACACAGTTTCTGTGTAGCTGTTTGCAACTGCTGTTTTTGTATCTTGAGTTGAGATGGAAAGGAAGAGTGTTTTTATCAGTGAATCATTAAAAAATGACAACTAGAAATGTCTCTGCGACACAGCTTCCTGCCATGACTGGCTTTGTATTTCACCACTTCTGCAACTGGAGCAAAATGAGCTGTCAGATAGCGCATATAGGCTACTCTGTGTGTGTGTGTGTGTGTGTGTGTGTGTGTGTGTGTGTCTGCGGGTACACATTTTATATTTGATCAAAATTAAGCTGTCAGAGACGCGCATGTCTTTGGCGTGCGTGCTTTTGATCAATATTGAGCTGCCATGATTGTGTGCATGTGTATGTTTGTGTGTGTGTGTGTGTGCGTGCGTGCGTGTGTGTTCAGTGCCATTTTTTAGGAAGCACACTCCAACAGGCTTTAGCCTTGCCTAAATCTGTGCCATATTAGTATTTATATATTCAACTTCATTTTCCACTCGTTTACACGCAAGTGCAAGCACATAGGTGCACAAACAGTGTACACACATACACACACACACACACGCGCGCGCGCACACACACACACACACACACACACACACACACGCACACACACACACGCACACCAAATGCTTTATTTATTTGTGGGAGTTTTTAAGCTAATTAGTTTGAGTCCAGGGGAAAACAGTAATTGCCTCCCAGGAGTAAAGGGGGATGACAAAGAGAAAGAGAGAGGAGGGAGGCCTAGAGGGAGAGAAAGAAACTGCAACAGAGTGAGAGAAAAACAGAAAGTTGTGCAGGAGGAGGAGCTTTAACAGCAGTTTGAAGCATGTTTTGACATACACCGTCTTGAAATGTGCACCCGTACAAGTGCATGTCTTTGAAAGTGTGTCAAGAGAGGGTGACAGATCACTATTGATGGTGATTGAAACAGTGTGTTCTGCAAGACATCACCTTGCTGTGTGTGTCTGTGTGTGTGTATGTGTGTGTATGTGTGTGTGTGTGCGCACGTCAATCCACGCTCGCTTAGCTAATCGTGTGTTTGCAACGGTGGGCGGTGAGTGGGACATCCCTAAGTGACACTGACAATACTGTATAATTTGAGTGACGGAGAGACTGAGAGGGCTGCAACGTGACAGAGACAAAGACAGAGACACAGAGAGAGAAAAAAGCTGGGTAAAAGGCGAAAGCGTTTTGATGTTTAAGGAGAGACAGGAAGAGAGGCAGAGAGACACACAGTGACAAAGTTAGTCAAAGAACAAAGAGAGATGCAAGAAAGCCCCAATGGCAAAATGATGCAGAGATTGAAAGATAGGAGAGAAGACAGAGGGTGCAAAGGAATTCAATGAGACAAAAGATGAAGATGATGAAGAATAGGCTATCAGAGGGTTTTTTTTGGGGGGCAGGGAATCAATCATTCTATTAATCTCAATCCTTCCCCTGTCTTCCCATCAATTCAATCCTGACCCGCTGCCTTCTGCCCCAGACACACACACACACACACACACACACACACACACACACACACACACACACACACATTGTTTCTTCATTCTTGTCTGGTGTCTCTCCTTACTTCTATTCTGTTCTACTGAGCGGAGAAAAATGTAATCAATAACTTATTAGTCATTGGGAACAAAATAATGACTTTCCTTCACTATAGTTGCTTAACAAAGGAACTGCAATGCTTGTAAAATTACTTTCCACTACACAGCCCACTTCTGTCAAAGGTTCCAGTTCCAAAGATGCCACATCACGTAGAACACGTGTTAGCAGCCAGCTTACACTTTACTGACCGTCATCAGCTAGATTAGCACCAGTGACTGCATGCAGCACTGGAGAAGTCCAGTCCTCACGCTGGAAACTAATCATACACCTCCCAGCTCTTACCAGCGGCTAGCTAGTCGCCTAAGAAGACAAAACACATGAGCGGAACAAGACAAATTTGGAGTTTATTCCTCCTCTTTTAGTGGAAGGTAGATACCACCCACCACTTTCAACCCTTATGGCAAATTAATACACCCCAACCCGATATCTCCAATAAATGCACAGAGAAAAAAACTCAACCCCCCGCATAATCTTTTAACCGTTTTACCTTTTGCTTTCCCGTGTGGTTGGATGACATGTTGCCCCGAACTTGCTGGTTTCCATCATATCCATGTGACTTATATTGTGTAGTAATGCAATACTGCCCAACACAGATAAACAAGCGGGATACAAATCATCCATTAGCAAAAGTAACAGTGACATCAATGAGTAAAGACATCTGAGCAGAAGTGGTTTCATTGTGTTATATTCTATGCTGTACTACAAATGTTGTCATGTCTTCCTTTGTCCTCCTCACCCTCTCTCCAACTCAACATATGGTGAGGACAATGAAAATATACCATCCACATGTAAGATTATGATACGACAATTTAACAAAATACAAGTGGATTATGTGTTCTACAGCGCAGCATGATCCACCATCTGCCGCAGTGCCGAATGCTGAAAGTTTTCATCTGAGTTTGCAGAATGGAACGGACATCTCTTTGTGCTGTAAAGCATCTTCTCTGTTTGCTGTAAAGTAATGCAGCAGATTTACCGAAATCAGACCTGATAGTTCAGAGGTAAAAACCGATTTCAGGAGCTGATATAGGTTTTCTTTGTTTCCTTCCCTCTTCCCTGTTCAAGTGATGCATGCGGCACCTTTAAACTACCCTAAACGAGCGTTAAAGACATATTTCTGCTCATTTTTCTCCTGCAGCGTGGCAGGAATAGAGAAATTTAACTCCAAGCCAAGCAGTACTTTTATCCTCTTTATCTCTCTCTCTCGCTCTCTCTCTCTCTCTCTCTGACTCTCCTAATATATCTCCCCCTCTCTGTTTTCTCTTGGAGCTGTGCGGGTCTTGCGTTCAGCCTGTTGTCTGTGTGACTTGTCGTGTGCTTCCATCAGCTGTTGCTCTCCTGGTCCTCGTATGTGTCAAGGTCATTAGTCACATTGTCATGGGGTCATCACAGGTCACAACAGGAGTGCAGCCGGGGCTTGTTTACTCCTTGGTGCTGTGGGCTCATCTGCTCAATTCTCCATCTCTGTCTCTCTGTTCCTCTAGCTGTGTGACCTCCTCCTTTCCTCAGAGCTCTCTCTGTTTGAATGTCTGATTATCTCGCCCAGTCTCTGTGCTGTAGTGCATGTCTACATACTATGTGCACATATTCCTTTAATGGAACTATCTCTACTAGCAGAGAAGTGGACATTTTTTGCCAAATGAGGTGTATCAAACAATCAATGTGAAAGTTAAACAACTCTGTGTTTATCATTCTCTGATTATCTCTTTATTCAATTTCTCTCTCTAACTCACCTCTTTCCTTCCCTCTTTCTCTCTCCCCGTCTGTTTCACCTCAGTTCAAATCAATTCAAGATGCTTTATTGCCAAAGCACTGGTGCAAATCGCATTACTAGTACATCTCAATTTTCAATTAAACAAATGAGGAAACATTCAAAAATCATTTTCTCTTGCAGTTGTAAATATTTAAATACAAGTCACAAATATATCCAAATGCCGAGTGGTTAGGGCGAATACCATGTGGGCATGACTCCCGGTCGACCGGACTCTTTGCTGCATGTCATTCCCCTTCTCTCTGTCCCTGCATTTCCTGTCTCTCTACACTGTCTTGTCTAATAAAGCTATAAAATACCCCAAAAAAAAAAGAAAAAAAGGGGGCACCCTGATGGCTCACCTGGTCAGCCTGGATTCGAATCCGATTCCGACCTTTTGCCAAAAATATCAGTCAAGTAATTTGAGAAAATAGCTGGACACTGGTAGCTTTTATGAAATATTATTCAAACAAATGTAAACGGTACATTGGTTAGAGACTATTTTCAGTTGTGGATTAATACACATTTGGTGCCCTAGAGTGTATCTACAGCAGCAGGACAGTTTATGTGATATTGACTCAAAATAAACTAGTGCCCACCTTCATGGTAATAAAGGAACATGTCACCCGGTGACACAGTGTGGCTCATTGACGTGTCTAATAAGCGACACTGACAATAGTCATTACTAGGATAATTCATTACTGGTTTTGGACATTTCATGGACTTTATTAACAAAAAGAAAAACAGAGAATTTCAACAGCTTTGTCTTTTAATCAACACTATGTTTAACACTCTCTGACTTTCTCTTTTCTCATTGTCTCTCACTAACCCACCTGTTTTCCCCGCTGTCTCACTTCAGTTCAGATCAATTCAAGATGCTTTATTGGCATGATCAAATTCTTCTCACTCTGCTTAAGCACGAGAACAAATCACATTGCTAATACATCTCAATTTAGAGTAGATAAACAAGTGAGTGCGCCCTCGGAAATCATGCAAATAACTATATTCTTCATTTGTTTTATCAGGTACATTCACTGACCTTTGCTGAGAAGGATTACAGTTTATTGATCCTTGCAGGGAAACAAATGTACTGCTGCAAAATTTGACAATAATTAGACGTGATGAGTAGGAAGTATGAAATGTTAGAATACAGATGACTCATTTAGAGTTAGTTAGAGATGTTAATGACACTTCCAGCTGTTTTACATGAGTGCGGATCACAAAATTTGAAATCTCTAATATATACAAATATAAAATTGAAATGCTTTCCATCTGTTTCTTTCTCTCTCTGACTTCTCTACTGTCCCATTTCACCCGTCTGTCTGTCAGACTCTATGTCTTCTGTGCTGCTCTTTAACTGTATTATAAAGCCATTTTCCTACAGTAGCCGCTCTGTCTCCGAGCCTCCCCCTGTACCCGCTCTCTCCCCTCCTACCGGCTCAAATCAATGAAACTGCACAGGCCCTTCCTCTCCCCCTGACTCTCTGAATACTGTTCTCTCTCTCATTCTCTGAATACTTTTCCCTCCTGCAGCGTTTTCTCCCTCTCTGTCTCTCTTTCTTTGAATCCTCTCGCCCCCGTCTCTCTGTCAGTCTGTCTGTCTGTCTCTAGCTGTCTCTATGTCCGTCATCTCTGCTGGACAGTTAGTCTGTTTTCATAAAACTTTCTCTGTCCTCCGCTGGCTGGCTTTTAAAATGTCAGACGAGAGCCGGCAGTGATTTTTTTCTTTTTTTTTTTTCTTTGACATACAAAATGTCCCTCTCTCTGTCTCTCACGCACACACACAAACAGAAGTAAGCACACACAGACTCAGGCTGAAACATTAATGAATGCTTCCTCCACTTCTCCACACACACACACACACACACACACACACACACACACACACACACGCACACAGAAATACATACACATACTTCCTCGCATTCCCCCTTGCTCACACTCACTCATTTGGTGACTCAGACTACTAGGTAATTCTCTGTCTCATATGTATGCACAGACATATCTGGTTCTCGCAAAGGCAGCAAAACACGCTCTTACAATATATACGCATACGCAGTGTAGTGACTGCTGATGCCGTCTTATTTTTACCTCGTTGACATGCCACATGTGGGTTTGCCAGTAATGAAGCCTGTGAACAGTTCTGCTCTTCAACAGCACAGCCAATTACAGCAGGCATCCTGAGCACGGGCTTTTAAATTCACCACAGTGCTGGATGTGAAGAGACGGAGTTGTACGACAGCCATGTTCTCGTCCTGCTCTCACATCATTTTAACTTTTCCATTTCTCCGGCAGAACGCAGCGAAGGGGAGGTGACTTTGCCACGTTGTTGATGCTGCCTTGTAATTTGTTGTGGAGTGGGGAAAGCAAATTAGTGATGCTAATCTCAGTTATGGAGAATTTGTTTAACTGCAAATCCTCATGATGGAGGGAAAAAAAAGAGAAAATAAATGAGAAATAATAAAAAAAAAAAAAGGGCAAGTGCTTTTGTGTCTGGTTAACCAGCTAAAAGATTTTCCAACATGTCGGATCTGAAAAAGAAGTTTAATTTCACAGCTACTTGGGGATGTATTTCTGAATGTAGGTGGAGTGTATATTGCATTAGTTATGTGTATGTGTGTGTTTCTGCTGCTGATACTGCCCCGTATGTGTGTTTGTGTTTGTGTTGGACGTCTCTGGATTCCCAGTGGGGAATATATTCACATATGAGTCTGTTTGTACACGTTTTCTTTTTTCAGTAGAGTATGTTTCTGTCAATAAATGTGTGTGTGTGTGTGTGTGTGTGTGTGTGTGCATTGTTTAATGCCATTCAGTGTCAATAGCAACGTGTGTGCGCACACATGTTTAGCGGCAGCTGTGTTTGTCTGCAAAGGAAATGGATGGAAAGCTCTTTGTCCAATCATAAATAGACTGCAAGTGTGACTCTTATTCAGGGAAGGAATGAAAGATGTACAGTTGCAGTGTCTTCCAGATGGGTGTTTGGAGTAGAGTGGGAAGGAAAATGATGGAAGAAAAATGTTTACAAATGAGAGTAACAGAGGAGGAGGAGGAGGAGGAGGTAAAGGAGCAGTTTGACAAAGTGAAAGCTATGTGTTTTCACAGCAGCAACTAAAGACATGAGGAGAGAGGAAAAGGGAGCGCCACTCTGACTGACACTGTTATGGGAACGGGCAGAAGGTGGCAAAAGCAAAGAGAGTGATGAGCAGAGATTGAGTTGAGAGGTTAAATGACAAAATGCTGGGGTGAAGCAAGAGAGAGACAGAGAGAGAGAGAGAAACGGACAGGGTCATGCCAGTTTCCCCGCCATTGTCAAAGTCAAATGCCGCCAGTCGCTCAGGAAACATGCAAATGAATTGCAAATGAGCGGAACCTCAGTAGGAGGGGTGGTTTTCATGTTGACGTTGTCATGGAAATACCCAGCCACACACACACACGTGCGCTTCTGTGTGTGTGTGTGTGTGCGTGTGTTTGTGTGCGGGCATGTGTTTGGATGGATGGAGTGGTCAAGGGGCAAGAGAGGGATATAAAAAGGGGGTGGACGGACGGTTAATGAAGATGAAAGAGTGAGAGACTGTTTACCTCAGAGCGAAGTAGGGCGAGGACGGAGAACTGCATCTGGCCATTAATGCAAAATAGTGGAGAATCCTGGAACAAATTTAATAGAGGCGAGGGTAAACAACTGAGGTTATTGGTGGAAAATGAGACAAGTGGAGAGGAGGGAAGTAGGATGAAGCAGACAAGAGTTTTGGCCTGTTGTCTGTTCATCTCTCTCTCTCTCTTCTGCTCTGTCCTTCAGATTACTCCTCCTCTCCTCCATTTATGCATTAGCCATTATCCTCAATTGTCTTTTCTTCTACACTACCTCTTTCAATTTTCAAGGTTCAACCTCTGTGACAGCCACTGTGTCTGACTTTGTTGAAGCACCATTAAGCAAGACAGGTAGTAGCAACTGTTAAGTGAAACACATGCATGAACACTGGCAGCCATGTGTTAGTGCCTCATCATTTTTTCCTCCTGGATCAGTCTCACAGTGATATTGCAGGCAGTACTTTTCATATGTGTTCCCTTTCAAATATGTCCAAAGTATTATACTGACAACAACCCAACCAACCAGTCTGCAGGTCGTTCCTTGTAACTTTGACTGATAGCGAAGCTATTGTTCCCAACTATTCCTCATGAGAGCGGAGCCAGTGTGAGCAGCACTTCATAAAGTATGCAGTTTAAAGTGGAGATTCAACAGTGACAGTGGCAACAGTGCAGCTTTATGTGCATATCAATAGGATACTGTATGCAGAGAAACAAACTCGTAATTAAATTATGTGTAGGAAGCCAATTGAGCTCCCTAAAAAAAACTATAAAAAAATAAGTTCAGGAGGATGAGATGGAGAAGATAATGAGAGTGCAGAGGAGATGATGGACAGAGAAGAAAGAGGTAGAGATAATGAAGAAGAAAACTCAAATGGACGAGGAAGGGCGAATGAGAGCGAGAGAGAGCCAGAACGACAGAGAGAGATAAACAGCCAGCGAGGGAGAGATAGCCAAGGATGCAGAGTGCACTGGAGGTATGGAGATGAGAGGGGAGGAGGGAAAATCGAGGGAAGGAAGTAAAACGAGTGATGCGAAGAGGAGAGGGGGAGGACAGATGAGGGAGGGGAGCAGTCTTGCAGGGAAGGGCTGTGAGGCGAGGGAGAGGGCTAACGGAGGGCCATGTTTTACAAATTGCCATTTTAGAGGAGCCAACGGAGGGATGAGGGGAAAAAATACAAGTACAGACTGGCTCCAGATTGCACACAGCGAGAGATGTACTGAGGCACCTCCAAAGACTGCGTCATGCACACATGGGTGAGCACACACGCACACAAACAAACACAAATGATTCACATAAAGGTAGGAAGAAAGCACTGACGCACACAAGCATCGGGTTGGTGGGTAAATTGGAGTAGCGCACCCATCGTCGTATGTGTGAACTCGGTCTCACCTCCCATTGATTGCCCTGACTCACTGATCCCTAAACGTGCAGTACGTCGACTCTCGCACATCTGGCTGTAGTGACTGAGAGACATCTTCTTCAGAGTTACTCTGCGAGCTAGTGCTGCTTTTTAGAAAAACCTGCAACATTAAAAGAGACAAGAGTAGAGACACAATGACATAATCTGCCGTTCTGAAAGCGAATTCGCAAATGCACAATTGATTGACACAGATGTGTCTTTAGAGAAATGACTGAATTTTCAATGAACAAAAAGTATCACACGGCCTCCTCTGTGCAGAATTTTGCATTTCGCTGCCAATGTCAAGGACTGCTGAACAGTGTGATTGGATATTTTGTCACCATTCTAATAATGGCCACTTCCATAAACGAGAAAGAAATGAGAAACTATCATGACTTAAGTGATTCATTTACATAAATATAAAATCGTACACATTACTTGTATTTATTTCTGTTCTCACCCACAAGAGAAATGACAGCCGTCTTTCCAGAGGGTGGAGGTTAACTATCTCCTTTCTCTTGATCATTTCGCTGTCTCTAAATACAGGGCGAGGTGTAACAGGACACAACTGTCGACAGCGTGCTGATGGTGCTGAGGCATGATTTTTTTTCAAGTGCACGAATCAGTGGCTTGAATTTAATTATTTTGATGTGTGAGAAGTCAATTTCATGCACAAAGCTGTTTTGAGATTTTTTTTTTTTTTGTACCGTGTTTGTTCCTGCCTGATGTTCAGCCCAAACATCTGTTTGTGCTAGAACTGCAGTGAATTGCTTATTGAAATGCTGTTCCCCTTTGGCTTGAAGCATAACTTTATACATGACTAACCCAGTCCCTCTAACCTAAAGCCAAACCTGAGTGAAACTTTGGAATAAATAATTTTGCAAAAAAGTTTTACTCTGCGTGTCTCAAAATTGGAGATTAGCATAGAACAACACACACACACACACACACACACACAACACATCGTTAGACCGACTTTACACAAGCACACCAACATTCGGAACACACACACACAGAGTCAGAGACACTCTTGCTGTCTTTGCACCCATCAGGTGCTCACACTGGAGCGTATCCTTCCAGAGGCCCTGCTGACTCTCTTCCCTCTTGGCCCTCATCCCTCCTCCTCCAGCTCTACGCTCCAGCGACACAGGACATCATAAAAGTCCCATCAGCACAGCACCACCTTTCTTCCCCACCCACTGTCCTTGCAGCCTCCCGTCTCGCAGCCTCCCCGCTCCCCTCCAGTTCACTCTGGCCATCGGCAGCAACCGAGGAAAGACAGTAAAAAATATAATGGCGGGAAAATGACCTCCTCCTATGAACTTTACTCCAATAACACCTCAGATTAAGAAAGCGGCTATTGACATCAAGTTGATTTGTCAGGCCACATTAAACAGAGAAAGTGTTAATGTATGTATAGATTTTTTGGCACCATATTTGACCTGTAGTTATTATATTTATACTTATTTTAAAAAGGAATTCACTGCGTGAGAAAATACACTTGCATTTAGTGTATCTTACCTAGATGTATTTTGTGTATCCTCTTCAGGTCAACAGGAACTAACGCGTGTTGAATGAATTTCTCTCCTCGTAATACATTGTTGGAATATTTTAAAGCCTGCAGGTTTGCATCCATTTTCACCAGCTGGCAATTTACACTTACTGTTGGCGCTATAGCTGCTGTGTTTCTCGGCATATTAACGCCCCCCAACTGTGGGATGGTGGAGCAGTGTGAAACCACTAGCCATGTATGCACCTATCTGTTTTGTAGAGCAAATTGAGGATCCACTCAGAAAACAGTGCCACCAATTGTCAGATACTCGACATGTTACTTTTATTCAGCCAAAGAAATTTCAGCTACCTGTCAACAGTCTCTATGTGTATGACAGAAAAAAAACAACAAAAAAACAAGTATTTATTGTAAGATCATTTAAGGCAGTGCGGAGCTGAACCATTGATTAATTTGTAGAGACTCTGACGTTATTTTTGGTGTGTATAACTTTTACGTAAGTAAAGATAAGTACAAAAGCACATCTAGTCACTTCTCTTTTTTTTTTTTCTCCTGCTTTTTCCATCCTAGAAATACTTTGGAATTACAGCCTATTGTGCTTCAAAATAACTACTAGAATTGATTATATATGCTTCGGTTTCTCTTGGCTGTCGGCGCTGCAGAAATTACAGCTGCTTCGGAAAGCCACAGCAAGACGCTTTATGTAGAATCAGCCGCGGGGCACATATCACCCCCTGTTCTTGATTTTGTGTCACTGAATGCTGGACAAATGCAATACTGATTTCAAGACCTCTGTGTAATCAAGCCCCCCTGCTTATATTTGTGAATTTCTGACCCCCTCACACTTACACACTTGACAAGGTTTACTGAGGATCAAGGGGAGAGTGAGCCATTGCTGCTGCGGCCCTCAGGGTCTGGAGGAGCCGTCTCACTGCCTTAAGGTCGGTCAGACTTAAAGTGCATCTGAGCACCTGTTTGTACAAAAAGCCCTTTTAGCAATGGCTGTGTTTTCCTATGTGAAGTATATCTGTGTCATTTGTTTTGCTCAGCTGACTTGACTTGCTATATAAGAGTGCTGCACAAATGCATGTTACCTTTTTACGGCGCCTCACCGAGAACAGCAAATGTAAGTTTACTTATGAAATACTTGCAGTTGAATTATTGTTTTATCAATAAGTAGGAGAAGCAAAACAGACTTTTATTTATTTGAAAATACACACACACGCAAAATGTGTATAGCTCTCTAGTTTGACAAGTAAGATAACACCTCAATGCTCTTTCTGCTTTTTCACTTTCACTGTGTTATCTGCATTGATTTTTTTGTTCAGACATATGACATATGTCAGACATTGCTTGGAGTTTTTATTGTAGCTATACATTGGCTTCATACAGAAAGCCATAATTGAGCGAAATTGCCCTTTTTAAGGGGGTGGCGGTGGTGATGTTGTCTTATTTGGTGTGTCATTCAAGTAGTGTGAGAACTGTGCCACACTGTTCTGTCTCATACTCTGACAAGGGCCTTCACCATTCTGCTCTGTCAATATAGGCCAGATCCACTGGGGGACGGAGCTGAATGCATGAGCCACTTGGAGGAGAGCCTTTTCATGCACTGTTTGTCTCTGGGGTTTTCTGAATTCTGTTTGTGTCACAGAGACAAGCAGTGTCTACATGTGGCTGTGCGTGCATGCCAGCGAATGTGTACGTGTGTGTGTGTGTGTGTAAGGGTCAACAAAGGCTGATGATAGGCTGACGTAATAAGGCCCAATCATGAAAATAAACAGTAGGTTGCCCTGACTGTCAAATTAGCTTCGATTAATGGACAGAAGCTCTATTGATGTTGTTTTTGTGGTTAGCGGTGGTAGTAAGCATCTGTGCGCATCCATATATATGTGTATGTATGCATGCAGAACGCGTAAGTAAACTGGTCCTGTAGTGCTTTATTTCTTTCACAGCGCCTGTCAAAGCCAAAATCTGTTTTATTCTGTGCTTTCTCTGTTTCCTTTGTGTTTCCTTTTCCTCTTCCTCCATCTCTTAAACAATGAATAATATAAAAGAATGGTGAAAGTCAGGTGATAAAAGCACCGTTTGCTGCTCTGGTTTTTAACTGTTTATTATTCTTTTTAACTTATCTGCACCATGGATGGATTGTCAGTGGTGCTGGTTGGATACAGGCCCACGGCCCCATTGGGGCAGAGGACCCATTAAGCCAGGGCTTCTGTGTGAAGTGACATTAAGATTTCACATTGCAGAGTGAAATAGCAAAAAGTCTTTCTGACGAACTCAAGAAATCGCCCAAATATTCTCTTTGAAGTTAGCAAAAGAAAGAAACCATTGTGACACCTTCAAAGGGTTAGTATGCGTTTGTCCCCTCAGGTTTTCCGCAGGATGGTTAGGTCTTGTGCTCTGCAGTGACACCTTGCAACATGGGGCGTTTCAACTCTGCATGAAGAAAAAAAAAAAAAGTCTACACCTGTGTGGTTACTTGACCACCAAAGTTAGGAAGGGAGGGCCTATTACGCGTCAATACCCAGGGGACCATCATCTCATAATCCCTCCATGACTTAGAGGGACTCTAGCGCATAATCAGCAGCTCATTTGCATTTTATCCCCATTTGTCCCTTCGCTTTCTATTACCGGAACATTCTCTGAGCTGTCTCTTCACAAAAGAACCTAATTTACTGTAAACAGCAGTGGTCAGAGTCTTCTTGCTGCAGGACCCATAACAATGTTTGTGGATGTGTGAGGACATACATACATTCATACATAAAATCGATGTAAACGGTTCTTTTGGAAAATTCCTGGTATTTTCGTCTGTGAAAATTGGTTGAAGCTGCAGACAATAAGCCTCACATATCTCTGACCTTCTTGTGTAAATGTGCAAAACAGTTAGACTACGGAGGTGATAAACTGACCGACTTTATAGATCCTCCAAGTGTTAATACGGACAAACAACTCTACAGGGTGTTTACTGTGCTGTTTATTGGTCAATGTATTAGCTGAGTGCTGTTATCTCAGCCTTTGGGGGTCAGCAGGGGGGGTGGGGGGTGGGCGGATGGGGGGGCAAGAGGTGAATTATGTCGCTTATTCGGCCCCCATTGTCCTGTACTAGGTTTCAAATTTAGTAGATAAGTATGGGCGCGGGACAAGTAGGGAAGAGTGAAAGGGGTCTAATTTCTTCAAGGTCAGTGCTTTCAGTCCTTACTGGATGGGAAAAGATGAAAAAAAAGGGAATTCTTTTGTCTGCTGTTATTTTACGGCTCACAATGACCTCTGTGTTTGACAAGAGAGATGGGAGGGAGGGGAAGGGAGTTGAGCAAGTGACAGAAGTGACAGATGATTCAGCAGCATACTGTAAATGGTAAATAATCCCAGCAAAGGGAGAAGAGAGAGGGACTGGGGGGGGGGGGGGTTCTGGGAATAATGGAAAGGACGCAGAAGAGGGGAGGAGAGAGGAGGCGTGGATAGTCGATTGGACTATGTCAAAAATGTGTGGCCTCCTGACAATGCAGCACGGGAGCCTACTCTGCACGTGAACACGGAGAAACATCCCACGATGACATTTAATCGTGATTTATTCAAGGGGATAAATTGCATGTAATTATTTAGATTCTCCGTCCCTAGTAATCACGGCGAATTTTCCCTCCACTTGTTTGATTCTTTCCACATGGGCACACACACATGAATATACCCTCTCATCTCTGAGACACTTGCCAACTCACACACTCGTGCGCACGTACACACAAAGGCGCCCTTGCCCTCCATTGTGTCTGTCCTGGCGAATAAACAATAACTCATCTTTGTGACAATAAAAGTTGACACCCCACCCTTCCCATGAGCATCTATTCACGATGAATGGCCCTCAGCACAATGAAGGAGCGCCACACACTCGGTCCATCCTTTCCTCTCCTTCTCCTCACTGTATCTTTGCCACCACTCAGGACCCCCGCCCCCCCCAACCCCTTTTTCCATCCCGGTCTCGCTTCCTGGTGTTAAATTCAAATCGCGCAGGCTGCTTGATGAATCCATTGTTACCAAAGCACTTCACAGAGAGAGCTAAATGCGGGCTGAATTAATGGGGGGCTCAGGACCAAATAGCTTTCAAAAGGCAGCTCCTCTTCAGCTTTTCTCGTCGCTCATGTTCATCCCTTGCTCCTCTTTTTGCTTTGTTTCTTGTATAGTCTGTCTTCCACTCGCTCTGTATTTTTCTCCTCCCCTCAGGGCTCAGATAAATACTCTTTCTACCTCTTCCTCCTCTCTGATGAAGATTCCCTCCATCTCTCTCTGATGCCTTTCATCTTTTCTTGTTTCTTCGTTTTTATCTATCACGTTGCATATCTTTCCTGCTTCCTCCCTCGCTCTGTCTACTGCTACCTCTTTGTTTTACCTTTCTCATTCTGTCATCACGAATTACCTCTCTTCTCACTCACTCCTTCTCTGCGCTGCACTCTCTCCTTTTTCGCGCGTTTCTTTCTCGTCGGCTTCCACCTCTCATTCATGTACTCCCTCTACTCTTTTTCCTCTCCTCCTCATCTGCGCCTCCATCCCTCTTTCATTCCTCCATGAGCAGCAGGATGTCTACAGCCCTCCAGGGTATGTTTGGTGTCATGGTAAGGCTTGTCTTGTCGCCGCAGGCAGCTTTCATCACCATCGGCCTTAAAGGAGCACACATGCTTGCACGCACGCACGCACACACACACACACAGGCACACACACAAAGATTTTAAGATGGTGACTCGAAGCAGCAGGGGGTTGATCCTTTAGGGACAGTTTTGGCCTAAGGGCTGTGACATTATCAAAGTGCTCTCTTGAATGCAGTAAGATTGTGTTTTTGTGTGTGTGTGTGTGTGTGTGTATGTGTGTGTGTGTGTGTGTGTGAGGGTGTGACCATGCTATGACTCCACGTAGGGATATTAGCTATTTTAATTTGCATTTGTCTGCTCTCTTAATACGCTTGAGTGTGTGTCCCCATGCTCGAATATATAGTGGTGTACCATCAGCCTCTACTTCACATTTTGTCTGTGTGTGGCTATGATTTGTGTGTGTGTGTGTGTCCCCATACTCCAATATAACCAGCACTTTGAATTGCCATTCCTTCTTTTGTGTGTGTGTGTGTGTATGTGTGTGTGTGTGTGTATGCGTGCAATTTATTTAGCTCCTCCCCTCTCCTGTCCTCTCTTTGAACTCTGCTCCAGTGTTCACCGCAATAACTGCCGGACACAAGGACCATACCAATCAGATTCTGGGAACACGCACACACACACACACGCACACACACACACACACAGGAACGTTTGTGGCTCATCAGTTTCAGGCTTTAACGATTTTCATCCAAAAAAAAAAAAAAAAAAAAAAAGCAGACAGAGTTTTACTGAAAGGAACACACCAGATCCGTTCAAACTGATTTTCACTTGAATTTTATGCTCCCACGCACCAGAAAGTTGCTCTGTTTCCTGCTGGCAGAGGAAACTGCTCACCACAGTTTACAGCAAACCGAGGTCCTCCTGTGGCAAAGATAACTCAGATTCTACTTCTGCTAATAGATGGAGAAATGAAAACGAGGAGAAAATGCAGAAGATTATGATTATGTTGCAGATCCGCCATCCAAAAGCTCCTGGAAGTAATAGGAAAAGAAAAAAAAAAAAGAAAAAGAAATGATGTTGCTGCAAATGTTGTTTTTATAATCCAGCGTTAGGGAGAGAAAGAGTTTTGATTTCTTGATATTTCTTCTTTTTAAAAGAATGAATGTGGAACCAATTTTTTTTCTTTGAATGAAAATTAATGATCCAATCAGTGTATAGACATATGTAAGATTGAGACACTGGCACAAAACAGGGTCAGATACACACTGAATCGTCAAAACACACGAGACGGCGAGAGAGACAGGGACGGCGATGAAAGCTAAGATAATTGCATCACGTAGAGGAGATGAAACACAGAACACAAAGAAAGAGAGTGAGAGAGAGATAGTGTAACGGATTATGAATACCCAGCAAGAAGCAGAATGTGACAAACAGATAAGAAACGGCATGATGCATGATGACATGAAGGAGGACGGCGAGTGAAGGAGGGAGTGGCAGTAGGAGAAAAAGCATATAGAGTCAAGAAGAAGTAACATGATGGAAGTAGGAGGGGGTGCAGGAAGGGGGTGTAGGGCATTGAATGAGAACAACACAGGGGGAGAGATAGAGAGAGAGAGAGAGAGAGAGAGAGAGGGCCAGAGAGGAAAGGGAGAGGGGGGTGTGAGGGTGGACTCGTGAAGCGATGAGGCGAAAAAGCACAGCTCACCAGGGAGAGATAGAAATGATGGAGGGATCGCAGCTGAGGCACGGGGACAGACGGATACAGACACAGTGACAGAGGAGGGCAGGGCAGAGTAGGGAGGAATGGAGTGAGACAAAAAGCAGGAGGTTTTCAGTGTTTCCCGCTGCCTGAAATGATGATATGGTAACATAATAACATACTGCTTGACAGATGCTTGTAGCCCGAGTTCCTCACACTTGTGCACATACATTTTTATTAGCATGAGAGACCACAGTGGGAATGGAGCCTCTAACCTCTGAAATGAGAGGAGCTGCCAGATCCAGAAACATTTTTACCACAGTAAATAAATGTGAAAGTTAAAGACAAATTTTTTTCCCGTTAGATGGCTTTAAACATTCATACCCATGTGCCTCAGTTGCCACACAATGGCGAAAAATCCAATTATGGTTGTAAATTAGAGCTGTAGTAAATTCATAGCATTTCATTACTGTAACTGAGATCAAAACATGTAGCCTACCGTAGTTGCCGATTCCAAAATTGAACAGATTTAAAGGAGCTATTTTGAGTTTTGCTATAGCAACGTAGCCAACGTTAGCATTAACAGCTGCTTACTTGCCAGCCTTCCTAGAGTTTCAGCCATCGTTGCATTTATGATACAAGAAGTTATAATATGGCTTCTGAGCAGCGCTACGTCTTCAGGGGAGATTGGATGCTACACTGACTCGCTATCGGAAAGTGACAAGACGTGCCAACCCGGGCCAGAGCTAGCTGGTTAGCATGCTAACTTCAATAGAAGAAAAGCAAAACAAAAGGTTTGCTTTCCACTGCTGGAAAGAGCTCTTGGTGAATAAGGAAATTAAGTTTGCTGAACTTGCAATGTTTGTTCTAGACTAGTAAGTAAACAGCTATTAATGTTAATAATGGCTATGTAGCAATAGCAAAACTTTCACTTTTAATCACTGAATATAATATGAAGTTGCTATGAAGTGTAGCATTTAGCTTCCACTTACAGTTAGCGACGCATTTGACAATCTGTAGCTTACCAACTAGATGTTTCGTACTGAAATGCAACCTGGGAGTCATAGCTGACATCTCTCCTTACAGTTTTATATGTGTACTGGCTTGTAGCTCAAATAACTAGGTATTTCATTTTGCAGTTGCTCATGTTTTGCACTGATGATTCATCCAGGGTTGTTTAATGCCCATCTAATCTTTGGAGGTGCTCCAACTGCCAGTTACCTAGCAAGCAGAAATGCAAAATGAATGGGACTTTTATCTTCAAAACCCTGGACACCCAAAATAGCTCTTTATTGCAGCGGCACAGGAGCAGAAGAAGAAAACAGGTGCAGTGTAGAATGAGAGAGAGAGAAGAGAGAGAGATAGAGAGAGAGAGAGAGAGAGAGAGGGGCAGGAAAGGTGTAATACAGAGACAGAGTAAGGCTGGTGGTATGCCAGAGGATTATCAGGCTGATTTACAGCTGATTTGGCCACCCGGAAAATTGGAGCAAAGGCTTGATCAGGACCAGTGGTCAACCTAAATTTATGTGGTAGAGAGAGGGGTTTTTAAGCTTCAATTTCTGCTAACCCTGTGAACTTGCAGATTGATCTGAGCTACCCCAATAATGTCAAACACGTCTGATAATTATAACCCCACATCTGTAAAGATCCTGACCTAATCCTGCACTGCACGGCGACAGATTCAGTCCCGCAGCAGATCTGACAGTAACCAGCGAGAGCAGAGTTTATTATAGTGTGAGGTGAGGCTGAGCATGCTGAGTCTGCTCCTCTGCCCCCATTGCTGTTTTGATTGGGGTTTCATTGGATCAATCGCGTTCTTGTGAGATTAGAGTCAGTGTCACAGAACGAAGCAGCAGGATCATCTTTGTTTTACTGTTACTGGATAATATTGTTGTTTGTTTAAGTTTGCGTCTCTCTTCTTTGTGATTTTCCCAGTGGTGTGTTAACAGAGCTGGAGACAACGTAGCTCATTTTTCCACCATCCAAAGAAGTCATTTTTCCTGCCATTTCCATTCTGCTTGAAAAACAACTTGCACAGACTTGAAAATTGGCTAAGACAGAAAATCCATCACAGTAAAAAATGAAGCCTTGATTTGGTCTTGTTAGAGTTTCTGTTTTATCATTATCTCATTGTGCCAGAAAGTCCCCAGGTTGAGTGCTTTCATATCACTGTGTTACATTGTGCTCCGCTTACTGTCAATCACCTGACAGCTACGAGAAGAAATGAAATTCTCTGGCGGGACATAATCCCTCTCAAAACATGTTGCATTACAAACACTGTCACAATCTAAAATATTGTCACAGCCATGTCTTGTTATTTGAGGCATCTTTGTTAGCCGGGATAGCAGTGAATTTCAAGTTAAATTTGACAAGATAAAGTCTGGAAAACAGAAAGAGAGAACATGCGAAGAAAATCCCACTCAGAGTGCAATGCAAAATGTTTTGGTGAAAAAAAGTGAGCGCTAACACATTTCTCCGTAATCCAGATCTGTCTGTGAGCATACTGAGAGAAAACACAGCCCACAGTTACTATGTGCTATACTGCTGTATTTACAAAATAGATTTGGGTTTTAAAGTCATACAGTGCCTCCTACACGCAGAGAGAGGGCGAGAGAGAGGAGTAGAGCTGACGAGAATGAGGTTCAAGTGCTTTGACATCAATAACTGTGTCAAAAGAACATAAAAACAGTGAGCAGGGAAAAGCTTGACAGAGGAAAAAGAGAGGGAGGTTTGTGCCAGTGACACTGAAGCCTTATCGACTCACCCTCCACACTTGCCCTCCCAACCGCTCTTCTTGATCACAGTAGTTTGTCCCAGGGGAGCAGCTCACCTGATTGGCTGCCTTTCAGGGCCAGGCCACTTGGAGGTCCGGAGGTGAGCGTGTTTCCTGATAGGAGGTTGCTAGGCGATGGATGTTAGTATGAGGAGCTTTGTGTGGAGGAAAGACCAGCTGCGATGGGTGTGTGTGTGTGTGTGTGTGTGATGCCGTCAGGGGTGCGGTGGGGTGGGAGTTGTGTGTATTATTGTGTTTTTGCATGCATGAGTGCATTTGCATGTTTTACTGTGTCGGCTCCTTCCAAAATAACTTCATGACTCAACTGCACAATTGCACATGTATCAATGAAATGGCGGGTAAGTGTGTGTGTGTGTGTGTGTGTGCGCGCGCGTGTGAGTGTGTGTCAGTGTGATAGCCTCCTGCAGGCAGAGCAATGTAATAACTATCATTACCAAACCATGGGCTGAAGCTCTCATTTAAGACTAAAAGGAAATTAAAGGAGGGCCGCTGTCAGAGCCACAGCAATCATGAAACAGCATGTGTCTATGCGCGTCTGCGTGTGTGTGTGGGTGGGTGGCATAGTGTTCACTTGTAGATGAATACATATGGAACACTTATGCAAACCTGCTTTCAGTTATGAGGACTTTCTTCAAGTCATGTTATAAAAGTGGAACCCTCCATTTATCTCACCCTCACACACACATACACACACAACTTGGAATCTATGTATTCTTGTGCCGGCCCCACATAGAGCCTTATTAGGCCTGTTTGCGACTGCTGCAGTTTAATTTCATCCCCTGCTGGGAGTGTTATTTTCTTCATTAGAATTATCAACAGGTGTACTGGGGCCTCACAGATAAAACACTGCCTGATAGCAGCGGTGTTTAAAGTGTTAGTCATGCTAGTTGGGGCCTAATTCTTCTTCTTGTGCTTAGTCTCTAAATGGTCTCAAATCCCCCAAGTTCCCTCAAGGTAGTTAACCATGTGTACTGTTGATCAAGCTGAATGAAATGTGAAATCTCAAATTTTTAAAAGAGGCAGGAGGTATATAATATTTAGGCAGGCTAATTGCTGCGAGCTATTTCAGCTCATTTGATGGATCCCTCTGCTGTGGCTTGGCAGACACTCCGTCCACTTTGAGTCACCCAGGAGTAAATAGAGGAATGTGCGTGCCTGAATGCGTGAGTGTGTAAGTGTTGAATTCACTGTGCACTGTGTTCTGAGAGGGAACGGTGTGCTATCTGCTCGTTAAAACGGTTTCAGCAAGTATTTGCTTGTTAAAGGCAAATAGCGCCCAGTATCCCACTGCACAATAAACGAGGGAGAGAAAATCTCTTTGATGAATTGATGATTTCTTCTTCTTTTTTTAAATTTCACTTGGCACAAGAGGGATGTAGGCTGAACCAGCTTTTGCACATTTTGGCCCTGGCTGTGATCCACTGAGAACAGTGTGTGACTGACAGTCCTAATAAACGCTAAGGTGAAGTGGCTTTTCCGAGAATTTTCTTTTTTTTCTAACCAAAAAACTCATAATAATCAATCATTCGTCTAGTTGAAAGACAATTGGAGACAAGAGCCTTTGTTGAGGTCTGCCAGTGCCTGTGTGTCTATCTCTGCTTATTAAAAGAATGATTAATATATTGTAGATATGTCAACTTAATTTTTCCCACACAGTAGTGACTGATTGGTGTGTGTGCGTGCGTGTGTGTGTGTGTGTTTGTGCAGCCATATGGTCATTGCTCAGTCCAGTGCGAGAGAGCGCTAATGCTTATTACAGAGATAAAAACAGCGGTGGCGCTTTATAAATGAATAAACAGAGCCTGAGGGTAGTTAGAGCTGAAGGATGTGAAGGAGAGAGCAGAGCAGAGGAGAAGAGGAGGAAAGGGCACATGAATAAAAACAGTGCTGTGTCAGGTCACTTGTGTGGAGGCAGTGATAGGTACCTTGAACATGCCAACTGGCTGTTTAGCACAGCACTGGTGTATGTGGGCAGTGTGTGGAGTGTTAGTGAAGGCGGGACAGAGGGAAAAATATGCTGCATTTGATACCTTCAGCTATCTGATGTTGGAAAAGAAACAAACATTGAACAGAAAAAAAAAACGTCGCCCCTTCTTTTCTCCTCAGAGAAGAAAAAAAAAATACAAGAAAATGGAAAAATAACAAAGCCACAAAAACAACATGAACAACAAAGAACTGAAAGAAATCAAAACAAAACCCATAAGACATTTCACTTTGCTGGACTTGAGACGACAGTGTTAGAAAGACAGATGGTGAAAAAGAGATGGAGATAACTGGAGATGTTACAGCCTGAAAGAAAAGTGATAAACTTGTTCTGATCCATTAAATCATAACTTGCTTTATCTATCAGTGATCATTACTTTAATTGGTTTATAAACCATTGCCTTTTAAAGAACAATTATTTGCCTCATCATGTGTCACAATTAGTGCGATAGTCATTTGTCTGCGTTGATCATCCCTTGTCTGATCATTTAACTGTGATGTGTTAAAATGTGGATAGATGCTCAACAACTTTATAATAAATATGACACATTTACTTTATATAGATCATAGATCAAGATGCTCAACTACAAAGATGCAAAAGTTCTGATGTGCAAATAAAAACCTCACAATACTGTAATCATTATTTTTCTGACATTCCATTAAAAAGTCCACAAAGGACATATTCAGATTGTAGAAAAAGACACGACAGTTGGCAGAGAGAAAGGGAAAGCGGCGAGAAACAAACTCAAAGAAGTAAAACGAGGAAGACTGCTGTCAGAGTCACCTTGTAGGAACAGGAAGTGTGTCCCAGTGAGGGATGTTTGGTACAAGTCGGACTAAAAGTGAGGAGAACGGAGCCAGAGAAAGGGAAGACAGACAGATGAAAGAGGAGCGGTTAGAAGAGAGCTCTGACAGATTGTCATTAAGAAGGACAGCTGCCTTTTTTCATGGTGACTCTTATAATCTATAATCCACACACACACACACACACACAAGGTGTGCATGCACTAAAACACACATAAACTTGCTTTTCATTTTTCATTTATGCTCCCAGGTACTGTAGTCTCATTAAAACTGAGATCTCTGTTTCAAGAGAAGCTTCTGTAAATACAAGTGACAATGAAAATGCACAATCTAATTTAATAATATGTTCAGTCAACATACACTAAAAAAGCAATTATTAAAAGCCCTGGAAAATATGATAGGACGGGAGCTTTTAATTTCACAGCGCTTTGCAGCCAGTTTTGTTTACAAGGTGCAGAAACCAATCACGTTCAGAAGTTATGCACAATGTATTTAATTATAACAGGATCTGTGAACTGTTACTATAATTACTGGACTTTAAAACGTCAGTAGAGATGTGAACTACATGGGCAGCTTCAAGAGAATAGTTCAAAGCAAGATAAATTGGATTGTGGCTTATCCGTTGGTTTACAGAGCCAGTTTTTTATATGAATCACAACATGGGTATTAAGTTGTCTGCAGTAATACACATATACAGACACACAGGCATGGGGCAGGTTTGGACTGTTTCAAGTCTCTCGTGCCATACTGTGTGTACGTTAAGATAGTTAATAATCACTGTAATCATTCCTCCTCCTCCTCCTCCTCCTCAGTGGCTGTGATGTGACGCTCTGCTCAACCGTAAAAGGTGTGTGCAGACAGAATGTGAGGTGAACTTTACAGGCAACATCTTTGCATACAGTCAATGGAAAGACACAAGTGTTCCTGATTAGCCACTTGAGCAAAAAAGTTTTTCGCTTTAAGAATCCGCTTCACAAATGTAGGGAGACGAGAGAGGAGGGAAAAAAAGATGGACTGGAGAGATGGACTGAAAGGAAATGATAGGGAAGCAGTCTGAGTTAGCAAAATCAACTACCTATCTTCATCCATATAGTCTCATACGGCAGGTTTATTGTTGATATTGTCTGACAACAAACATGGCCGTAGGCAGGGTTTTTAGAAGTGTGTCGTGTTGTTAAATTGAGTCTACAGCTTCACACTGCACTTACCAAAGAACAAAAATGTCTGTGGTAATTAGGCTACATTGTTTGAATGTGATCAGATCAGTTAATTTTTGTTTGTGTTGAACAGCACGGGGACATAATGCTCATCCTCTCCTGGGCACAGTGGGCAGTACCTGCTCTTCCGCTCTCGTATCCATCACCTCCTCCCTTTCTTTTTCTCTCAGTCTACTCATCTTCTTCTGTATCTCTTCTCCTCCCTAAGCTGAGCTTTGATTGATGCAGTCTTTTCATTTTTTGTCTGTGTCAGTGAAGAAAGTAAACACAAGGTCAATTCATATTTATATGCAAATGTTACCAGCCTCCGCAGTGGATAATCTTGCAATGAAAATAAAAACATATATGGCAACCTCATTTTAACACCTTACATAAACTGAATGTTTATCAGTCTGGCATTGGATTAATGGAATTAATGTTACCTAGCTAGCTAGCTAATTCACTCAAGTGAAATTAACTAGCCAGCTTAATGATAGACAGCCACTGTTTGACTGAACTACAAGCAGTCCGCTGGTAAAAATTCCCTTGTTACCTGCCTCACGCTTGGCAGATTCAGCTGCCTGTTTGTTGACAGTCAAAAAACCACTGTGTTGAGTAAAGAGTGACACAAAGATCATTCACTCCATCCACCTGCACACAAGCAGTGATGCCTGTGATCAGATCGGTGCCGGTGATCTTGGCCTTGTACAATACCTTTCCAGTTGTTTTTGGCCATTTTATCAAATACATACCCTCTGCCTTGGCTCAGCGAGGAAACAGTGTCTACTGGAAACAAAAGGAGGGAATTTTTTACTCAAAAGTCTGTAACTTTGGCAGATACCCGCTTCATTTGGCTAACTCAGACTGCTAAAGCCTCAAATTACTTTCAGCTGAACCTCACACAGCCAGTATTGACAGGATGCATTGATTGTAATAATACTTTAGGGATCAGTAACATTGCACATATTGCATCTGAATACTGTATTAAGATGGGCTTTAAAAAATCCAAATGTATACTTTACCACAAACATGTGCGCATGCATCCATGCCGCTGTGTGTGTAACCATGCACAGACACGCACACCTCATCACAGAGTCAGACAGGCATGAATGAACTAATTAAACGCACTCTCTCCTTCTCTGATATACACACGGCTCCGAGTCCATAAAAGAGTGAATAAATGAGCTGACGTACCTACAGTGTATTAACATAGTGTAGCTTTAATATGCAGAGAGAGAAAACAGAGTAGAAAGAAGGACAAAGAGGGAGAGGAAGCACGTGATGGAGAGAGAGGGGGAGAAAGGAGATGAAAAACATGTAGAGAGAGCGAAATGGGAACAGATGAGAGGGAAAGAATGGAAGGAAGAAAGTGGGAGAGATAGAAGTGGGAGAGTGATAGGGAGGCAGTGGAGCAAATCAAAGTAAAATTAAGTGCATTTACATATTTAGATGAGCGCTTCTAGTCAGCCTGTCTAATTATTTCATCTCCATTTTTCATTTGCACGCTGTTCAATCCAAAAGCAGCAGGCCGTGAGGAAAGTTTCTCTCTCTCTTTCTCGCCCTCCCTCCTCACCATTACTTTATCACATTCACACTCGCCCCTCTCTCGCTCTCTCTCTCTCTCTCTGACTCTCCACCCCTTGCGGCCGCCTTTCGTTATCCGGGTCATTACCATACGCTTTTTGTCCGTTCGCACTTGTTCTCCCTATCTCCCTCGCGCCCCCTGCTCTTGCTCTCTTGCCATGTTTTATGCATACAAGGATACTGCCCCACGTGTCCAGAAGTATGTGTGTGTGTGTCTCTGTGTCTGTGTGTGTGTGTGTCTGTGTGTGTGTGTGTGTGTGTGTGTGTGTGTGTGTGTGTGTGTGTGTGTGTGTGTGTATGTGTCTCTCTACACCCACCCACTATTAAACCCTTCAAATTAGCATGAACTATGTCAGGAGCAGCCAGGCCACGTTAACCTTCTATCACTGATTTTCCCCTTTTCTTTATGCCTTTCTTCACACTCCATAAATCTGTCTTTCACCTTGCTCTCACAATCTCTCTTCCCCCTCCCTCTCTCCCCTCCTTTCCCTCCTTCTCCCTCTCTGCCACACTGCTGCTCATCACTTTGTTTACATCGCCTTTCCCTCCATATTACTTCCCCTTGCTCCCATAAATGCCCCCCTCCTTCTTCACCCACATTCATCAGCACAGTCTACCAGTGTGTGTGTGTGTGTGTGCGTGTTTGTTTGTGTGTGTGTTTGTGCATGTGCATATGTGTGTGATAGTGTATTTTTGCTTTGGGGCCTGTCGGTGTGTTTCTGTTTATGTGATCCTCTTTTCTATAAGTAGGTGTGTTTAGGCTGAACTGTTTGGTAATCGATGTGTGTATTTTCCTGCATGTTTTTTATGCACTAGTGTGTGTGTGTGTGTGTGTGCATGCACATGCATGCGAGTGTGTCTGCTGGCATAAAAGGTTGTTATGTGCTTTAGGTGTTAATTGGCTGAGGAGCTTCGTTAATATTCTCCTTGCGAGCCTGCTCGTCAGGAACAGAGCTGGCAAACTGATGAGTGTGTGATTTTCCTCCAGAGAGAGAGAGAGAGAGACAGAGAGAGACAGAGAAAGGGAGAAAGGGTAACAAGAGTGACTTCAGTGCAAAGACCCTCTGTAAGGTCACAGGGAAAGAAGAGAAGACCAAGAAAAGGAGTGGGAAAAAAAGCAACGGAGGCAGGGGGAGAGACAGGCGAGCAGGGAGGGGTCGCTAAAGCAACAGACAGGGAGGAAGACAGAAGGAGATGGAGGGAGGGAGGGAGGGAGGGAGGGAGGGAAGGAGAGATGTGATAAAAAGCCATAAAGGCTTCCATTGAGGGAATGGGTGAAAGGAAAGATTATATCATGCGAGGGAGAAATTATCCCTTTGTTAGGCGTTTGTGAATTGGCGGAATGGGGGCAAGGCAGTTGGCGATGAACCCCCCGGCGAGGTGGCACATAGCTGCGCAATTTTAATCACCCACACTATGCCATGACAGCTCATAGCTAACCTGGTTCAGACCCCGCTTCCAGCTACACACATACACGCCGAGATATGCAAACTGTCCTCCTGCAGAGAGCACAAGACTGAAACATCATAAGCTGCGGCCATGACAGGTTGATATGCACATCAATAACACATCACACGCACATACCTGGAAAGTACAGAGCAAGATAATGAACTTGTGCACGCACATATAGGCACAGTGACAAGCTATCTGTCAGGGGTACACACATCAGGGAACAAAGAAGAATTCCACACATGCGACATGCAAATGTTAGCGCATGCACCGGGAACATAAAGAAGAGAGGCTGACACGTGCACTGCAGCAGAGAAAACAGTGCGCAGGGAGTCGTAGCCTGTCACTGGGAGGTATGATGCCACATGGATAATGAGTGGTACTCCCAGCAGGTAGCTGTGTAGCATGTGGCTCGCAGCACACACAGAAACACTCGTTAGGAAGCTCCAACAGTACGTTCTCAACTTGGCAGGTAGCATTGTTTGCATTTATCTTACTGAATAAGGGATGACTGAGCTCCGTGCTCTCTTGCATCCCAATGGGGGAGGCCATGCGTGGTTATACATAAAATATGCTTGTAATACCTTCTCATACTGAAACCTCGTATGTTTTCTGAGATGAGTGTGTACTATTAATGCATGTATTAAAACAGCAAACGGCCAGGAGCACATCTAAGTGCCACATCTGTGTTGAAAAGTTTCGAGCCATGCTGGTTTATATACTCTAACTCCTTGTACCCTGCAGTTCTCTTTATCTGAGCAAATGAGAAAACCTGTAGCTAACTTGAATCCTGCTGTATCTCTCTGCACTGGTAGTGCTACAGATGTTATTCACACAGAGGCTGCAGTCCTTCAGCCTCTTCTGAAGCCCTTTTCATAAAGAATGTGTACAACTGCTGTGTTAACTTTTCGCGGTGGCTTTTTCTGTCCTGTTAAGTTGCCGTGTTAATGGCTTTAGGCTACTGAAACAGTAGTTAGCGAGTCAGTGCATCCCATCTCATGCTTCAAGTTGCCATCAACATTAACAGTCTTCTTCGTACCTTAACCAAGTGATTTGACTTGCCTAAAGTTGTGTTCACTTTGTAAATGTTTCCTTGTTTCATTGATTAAACAATTTAATTCAGGGATCAATATGTTCCAAAATTAGTTCTATTTGAATGCACAATGATAGGGCTGCACAGGGGAACCTGTAATTCTATGTACCGTAGTTAAGGTAACACTACAAGTTGTATTTAAGGATGTCCGTCCTCACTGTGGTACGAGAATATAATCTGATGCTTGGATAGCAAGAAGCTCATTTGTACCAATTAGTTTCATTTCCAGGCATTTCTCTTGGTGTGAGAAAGTTGTTAGAATCTCCTCTTAATATATATATTTTTTCATCTGAGTCCTCTAGCTTTTGTCTGCACTGGCATTAAAGAGCGAGATTCCCCAGGATTTGTTGTGGAGCGAAATTGCAAATCTGGCTCACATTCATGTATGGCCCCAAGACAGGAAGATTTCTGCTAGTCTTCAGGATGAAAGCATGTGCATGTGAGAGAGGTTCTTAGTCCTGTGTTTGTTAAATAACTGCTCTATCTGATTAAGTGAATTCACCACAGAGAATTAAACAAAAGGAGAGCATTGCTACTGGAGCAGTGAGCTTCAGATGGCTTCTTTAGCTGCACTAGCACAAGCCATCAATGTCATTCTCCATCTTCGGTTCTTGCAGTCTTCACAGTGTTTTGTTCTAAAATGCATGCTCAGTTCTTTGCCAGGCTGGAAAAGAATAAGATGAAATTGTCCCCTTTAATGCGCAGTTGATGCACGGTAAATGCATAATGGGATGAGACTAATAATAGGATGTCTACAATGGTTACCAGAGTGCCTTTATGTCCTTCCTTCCACTCTGTAAAACCAGTGCCAATCCTGTTGTCTGCCAGCAACTGACTTTAATCTCTGGGCTTACTCTAAATACACAAAGAAAGGTGAGGAAATGTAGGAGTATATGAAAGAAAACACCCTGGATGTGCATTCCTATCCAAACCATGTCATTTCAGCCAGCGATTCAAATCCTTACATCTGCTTTGTATTCTTGTTAGCCAGTCGTGATGTGAGCCATATTGACTTTTATTTATTTGCCAGGCTCCACTATCAGCAGACTGTGAAAAATAAAGAAAATCAAAACTTTGTAATCCTAAGTTGTGTGAAGAAAGCCGGGTGGTGTCACTCGAAATGTATCCAAATGATTGGGCCCTATTGATCCCTTTGCCTAGCAGCATGTGGTGAGCAGGAAGTAGCCTGAGCCGTGCCTCCAGAAACTGCAGTAACTGATAGTGTCCATAGATCGAGAAGCAGTGACTTTTCTAATTAGAGAGTTCAGAGCAAACCGAGTTGGATTAGCTAGTGCATGGCTCTAGGCTAGCTATTAACACCAAGTCAGCCAGACAAACAAGAAATCAGAAAAACGAGAGAAGTGGGAGAGCAGAGGGCCCGGGAGGGGCTGAGCACGCCAACCCAGATGTGAATGTATTCAGACCTGGGTCAAAACACTTGTTTTTACAACAAACAAACAAAAAAAAGGCTTTTAATTTGGTGTTTCTAATGCTCTCCTTGTAAAAGTTGAAGATAGCATATAAGGGATCAAGCTCATCGGTTTTGTAAATAGTATTGTGTGTTTTGTTTACACTGGAGAGAATCCCAGAGGAGATTACTCAATCAGGACAAGTCAGATAATACTTTCCTGTGACTTTCGAGTACTTTGGGACTTTGTGGCAGCTCCACAAAACAAACTTTAAAAAAAAAAGAAGTGTTATTTGAATTGCACTTGAATATACACAATCTATATTCATGAATATCTATATGTATGAGTTCATATGCCTACATTAATGTAACCACACTAATACTTGGATGTTCTCTTATGCTCAAACACCCTTGGGGAGGTGTTCATTTGATTTATCTTTACCTTTCAGGAACACATGCCCTCCTTCACACTTTGCCAGCAAATAAACCCTCAAGATTCACACCTACACAGGCACATATACATGTACCCCACCACATCCTCACACACACACACACACACACACACACACACACACACACACACACACACACACGCTCCCAACCCACTCTCCTGCAAAACCTCAAGGGAGACATAAGAAATAAATTCGACACTTCCGCTTACCCAAGAAGAGCCTTAAGGACAAAAAGAAATTTAATCTTGGATAAGCCTCCCGATAGAATCTCTGCATTAGCCTTCTGCTGCTGGTTCACAGCTATCCCATCAACCCTTACCTCCCACACCTTGGCCTGAATCCCTCGCATCTCTCTTCCTCTACACTGCCCATTTTTTTTTTTTTTTTTTTTTTTCAAATTTCCTCTTCTCTCCTCCTTTACCTCTCTCCGACGGTCTCACCACTTCCTTTCACTTTCCTCCTCTCTCTTTTCTATGTAGCTGCACTACTCTTCCACCATTTTTTGGTCTCTCTATCCCTTCGAGTCATCCTCGTCTCCCACCTCATGCCTCCTCTGGCTCGCTCCATTATTCCCGCCAGCCTCTATCTCTCCATCTATTCCCAGTTGTGGTACATACTGTATATATCTATATTTCTGTTCCTCTCCGTTGTCGGAGCGCTTTAATACAATTGGTATTAAATGCTGGCACGACCTCCTTGGCATACTTAAGCAGGCAGGGATCCTTGTAAGGCTGTTTGAGTGCTTAATATTTTCAGCACGCCGCTGACTTAAGCCCCTTAAGTGCTTTGGCAACACTTATTCCACGGTGGCACCAATGAAGCCCATTAAAAATTTGATTTCGATGAGAGAGGGAGGGGAAAAAAAGAGGATTGGGGGATAGGGTACACAATTTGCTATTACCTCCCTTGCTTCCGCACGGACTGCGACAAAAACAAATACACCCATGAGGGGGTTGCCCACACAGGAACTTCGCAGACATGCAAATACACACACGCTCTCACCAGTCGCGCAGTGATTTGCAGTGTGTTCTTTTTGTATGTAATTATGTCCTTTGTTTCCCTATAAAACACTCTGCGATGACCCTATTTTGTTAAAAGCACTTCATAAATAAATTTGACTTTATTTGACTTGATAATAGGGAACAGCATGTTTCAAATTGGATGCATAAAGATGTTTGTAAATACAGCTTGTGGCAGATTAGAGCTGGTACTTTATGATCAGTTGATTAAGAACAAGTAGAGGTGCTATTATAATAGCAAAATTGTGTTGCCTTTCGCATTTTACAGGACAATGAAAGTCATAGACACACAGTCTAGTGTAGTTAGCTCTAGCCATTGGATTTGTTTTGCCAGTTTTATTGCCAATATCAGTAATGATAGTACGAGCGGCAATGAGCATGAACAAAGGAACTGCATTATGCATGTGTTGATGCAAAACGTACTGACAGGTTGGAGTAGCTCTTAGCAATGATTTCTGTTTCATCAGTGTAAAGATATGGAGCAGATACCTTTTACTGAGCCATGTTCACATCAGCATAACTCATAACACTGTCATAGTCATGTTTATTTCTGCTTTACCCACATCCGCTTCGAATTACAAATGCCCCACACAAACATCGTGCACATTTCTTGTCAGTAGACAGCCGTGCGCATCCCTGCAGCCATAAAAACCGCCATTTAACATAAAGAGGCACTGTGATGCCTCAGTGTGAGCCTGCATGGATAAACTAATGGGTAGTAGATGGTGAAAGGGCCAAAGAGACAGCCAAATGTACACTCTGCTTCAGTCAACAGTGGACAGTCAAGCACATTCAGACACACACACCGCCACTGTTTGTTGACCTGAAAGGCAACCATTGTCGCTGCCTCCATCCACACACACACACACACATGTCCCTAACCTTCACAAAATAGTATGCAGAGTATGCAGACACTGATCCCACACTGACACACACACACACACACACACACACATTCTAAGCAAGGGGAGGGAGGCCAGGGTTATATAAACAAGTGGAAGACAGAGAACGGAAAGACAGATGGATGTGATCAACAGTGATACCACATTTGGATTATAGCTATTTTCATAGACCAACAGGAAAGAAGTGAAGCAAAAGGAAGGACACATTTGTGGGGAATAACTAGCTGCTATGCACTGACTGGAGGACTGAAGGAAGAGGAGGGGGAAAGAGGACAGAACGGATTAAACTAAACACAATTTGAGGAGATCAGTTTGAACAAGTAAATGCGCTTTGTTTTCCACCCGTCTGCTGCCAGGCCCCAGAACTGCCAGACCCGAGCTACTGGTGTACACCGACACAGAGTAATTTTCTCAGCGTCAGCCAGTTGACGGGTGAAGTCAGAGCCGTGGGGAAGATTGGCGATGATCCGCTTTCGGCTTTGCCAGAAGTGTCAGGGCCGTCGCCATTAGAGTTCATTGTGTTTGCAGTGGCACAGGGAGTGAGAGAGCGGGGCAGTGTGTAGTAATCTAAGGATGACACCCGCACTTTAGTCCATCAGATAGTGTTCAGTGAGGTGTGTCTTGCAGCTCATCACGCTTTGTCTCTACACTGCAAACACATACACGTGCACACACATAAAACACGCGTACTTACACATGCAAACACACCACAGCTACACACTCTCGGAGACGGATGACGCATTAGGTCCCTGACAATCGGCAGGAACTCTGTCCGGACCTTAAACGTAGCAGGTTCTCAGATCAGTGTGTATGAGTGAGCGTGTGTCTGGAGTGCACCCAGGCGCTGACTGCATCCAGTGGAGCATGTTGGAAAGGAAGAGTTAGGCAGGTCGATGCTGCACGATTATACTGTCTGATAGCCTGTGATTATTCTGAGGAGTCTGAAAATTACCATGTAAAATCACTGTCCGTTTACGCTACAGTGTATACATGATAGCATATCGAAAGAGCTCTGGCATTCAAGCGAATAATGGTAGACACCTTGTGAGAATAATGTGCTAGTCTCTGGAGTAAAATAGCAGACCAAAAAGTGTAATATCAGAAACTAAAGCGTAGTACCGCAGTTTGCCCAAACCCTTTTCCAGTTGGTTATTCTACACAGAGCAGGCACTTCCACTCTCTGTCTTTATAGAGCGGCACTTGAGCTCAGTGGATTTTATTTAACCTTAGCTATCTCCAGATGAGTTGCAGTGAGATGGTGTCTCCTTCTCTCCAGAGGCCTGCCCGGTTCAGTTAATAGCTCAAAGGAACATTGACTTCCGCCTGCCAATTTTGTCGGGTGAGAAGTGCTGAAAACCTTGTTTGACTCATTAAAATAAAATCTGTTTGAATGAATATTGTTGCCCCAGATTTCTCTTGTCCTCCAGGGCACAGCAACGTAGGTAGCTCCATTTCATAAGTTGGCATTCAGTCAACATCAGTGGAGATAAACCTCACTTGCTTGGCGAGACAGTTTCCCGGCCTGTATCTGATTGAAATATAGTATTATTGATCTTTTCTGTTCTTTTCTTTGAGCAGTGCGGTTTGACCTACAGTAGAGAAGCAGTCTATTTGTTGTTGTGGTTAGTTCTGTGGGTGGTTTTCTGGGCACCTGGTGCTCGGAACTAGCTTAGCGCTGAGTTTGACACTGCAGCGTGGAGATGATGATCAGTAAATGAAGTTGTTCCTTGTTTGGTTAGTTGGATAGCTGCCATTACTGACGACCATTGCTCGTAAACAGTAAAGTGTTGCAGGTCTGCTTTGGTCACGTTGGGTATTGCTTTTTCCGGCTTATTGATCTGAGGGTCTTGGGCTTTGGTCTTAGGCTCAGAGCACTGTGGTAGTAAATAGCTCCCCTTGCCGTGTTTGCTTTGTTGTCATTTTGCTTAGATGGGACTGAGCCCCTGTACTGCTTTGTAGGAGCAAAGCTTCTGCACTGTATGGATTTAAGACACTGCATGTTGTAAGTTATTTCTAAGCAGCACATGGTGTTAAAGTCAACAGTGGAACATTTTTGTTGCTCTAAGCTCATTTCTATGTGCATTGTGATGGAGTGTCTAAATCACTAGCTCTGGCCAGACTTCTGTGTATTGCGTTCAAGCCCTGGCTACAATTCAATTCTATGTTATTCTTTTGCAGCTAAAGCAGTTTTTCTTTGCATGCGTTGTGATGCAGTGTAGCAAATAAGAGTCCTTTCTTAAAGCGTCCTCCTCAAACAACGAATTCTGTCTGATTGCACTGAAGTAAAGCTGGGCAGTTAGTGTGTGCACGTGCCTGCAGCATTGCAGAGAACAAATCAGTGTGTGTGTGTATGTGTGTGTGTGTGGACTAGTTTGTCTGTAGCAGTGCAGGCAGGGTCACAGAGGACCCATTGATCAAACGTGCACATCCACGCACACACACACACAGACACACACACACACACATAGACAGAAAGATACGTTCACACACACACACACACACACACAGCCTCTCAATACACAATGAGGCCTGTCCAGAGCTCTGTCCTCTGCCGCCTCCTCCCTGCCCCCTTCGCTCTGGCCCTGCGCAGCCTGGTCCTGGTCCTGCTCTGCATCACTCGTAAGTCATGCAACGCTTGAACACTCACATGCACATACACACTCATAAAGATTAAATGAGACGTGCAGTATTGATTCCAGAGGGAAACTCAGGTGTCATTACACATCAAATAAGTGAGGGAAACAAGCACATAATGTTCACATGTACACATTCATTTCATATTATAGCCAAGATGTGGCAATTACGTACAAGCTCTTTGTTCTTTTAATTTAAACTCCCTGCAGATATACCTCTAAATGCTGTAATGGGATGCTTCTGTTATACAAAAAAGAGAACACAATTGTGAATATGATACTAATTGCAGTAAACTGATACAGAACGAGATCCAGTGCAGTGCCCAGCAAATGACCAAGGGAAGAATACCACACGATGGAATCAAGAAATGAGCGCTTCAGATGAATTGTTCAAAATGCTGGTAATTAAGTTAGAATTGGTAATTAAGATTAAGAAAAGAGAGAATTTGAAGACAGGAGTGTATACACATGAGGTGAAATGACCGGGGAATGAGAAAGCAGGCAGAGAAAGAGAACAGACGCTTGGACCAAAGGACTTAAAGGGAAACAGTCATGAATGAAAATAGAGAAAGAAACTGGCTGAGGCCTTTTTCTCAGCTTTTCCTCTGAAGAACCTAATAAAAGAAAGTTGGACCCCAGAGTGGTAGAGATATAGCGAGTCAAATGGAGAGCTTGTTGAATAGAAAGAGAATGGGGGTAAAAGTGCAGTGCAACAGACCAATATATGTTGAGAGAGAGACATGCTGGCACAAGGAAAAAAGGACTGGACCAGATAGAAACTTGTACTGTATGTGCAGAGGGAGAAAGAGAAACAGCGAGACAGAGAACAATACAGTCTGTGTCTGTCTGTGCAAGAAAGACAGAGATGGAGGGGAGGGGTACAGAGATGAAACAAGGGACAGGGTCTAAAAAAGAGCTGCATGAGGCCGAGAATTGAAACCAAAGAGTCATAAGGTTGACTGAACACGAGGTAGAGACGGTCGGAAAAAGCAGTGCACGGTGTGGAGTTGGATCACTGGCAGAGTTGCTGGGTGCTATTAATACTGCCTGTCATTACTATTATGTATTTAATACAGGAAGATGTTCTTTCCCCGCTGCTCATTGGTAAACAAGCGTAGTACCACTGCGCACAGTGCCTTCTCCTCTGTGCCAGCCAAAATCTCAATTCAGTACTGTGTTTTTTTTTGTTTTTTTTGCATATTAGATCAACAGAAGGACATTGTGTTTTGTCGGATGTTGTGGGGGACGCTGGGTGGGGGTGACAATAGGGGAGTGAGGGATACAGAGATAGAATGAGTTTGTGTCTTGGCAGTCAGTGTGGTTATGTAATTCATGCCAGTGGGGCAGTTTTGTGTTGGGCCTTGAGTGTGCACACACACATATACTCTCTCGTACACATTTGACACCATTTCGCACACACAAATGCTCTTGCTTTTACATGCATGCACACGCCTGTATATTTCCTCTCTGCCGCATACACATTCATCAGCATCTCACACACACACACAAAACAGACACACACCAAAGGGAAGGCTGCCATGTGGTGGATTTTGAAGGGGTGTTAAGACCAGTGCTTTTGGCTGTGGTGAATCTCCAGTGTGGTAGCCGTCGCGTAATAGCCCTGTAAATTTCCTTTAAGCCGCTGTTGGGGTGTGTGTGGTGGCCATTGTTGCAGGGTTGTTAAGGCTGTGACAGACCCGGGCCATAAAATGCTGCACAGTAGATAGAGCTAACCAGCTTTGGCTGTCAGAGAACAGGGTGGAAAGAGAGGAGAAAGGAAAGAGAGAAGAAGATGGTGGTTTGTGAAGGGTAAGAAGAGGTGAATAAGAGCAGAAAGAGTAATGGGATGGGTGGACAAGATGAGAGAAGAGCGCTCAGGGAGATGCAATGCAGCGGGGAAGAAGAGGGGATGGGGCAAGAGAGGGACGAGGTGATTGAAATACACCGAAGGGCTGGAGAGACATAAAGATGCGAAGGTCAAAACGAGAGATGCAAGAGCACGGGGAGGAGGGAGGGTGGGGGGGGGTACATGAGAGGAGGAAGACAACAGATTTCAATGCCGAGGATGGAGACAGCGTGACCGAGGAGCAAAGTCAGAGTCTTAAAAAACAGCATGTGAAATATGTAAATAAATGAAAGTTAATGTTTCTAATGCGAGGTCAGGAGTGAAAAGAGACAATTTTATGCTGATTTTGCTGATTAGCAGTGGAGTGCTCACGGTACACCAGTGGGCGATGGAGAGAGAGTTGGATGAGAGAAGGTCTGAAGTTCCTGCCAAAGAGAGAGAGAGAGAGAGGGAGGGAGGGAGAGATTAAGGAAGACAGACAGAAAGAGAGAGAAAAAGAGAGGGATAGAAAGTGGAAAGTGGGTTGAGCTATATGACAGGCAATTAAAAGAAGCAAAAGAAGAGGAGAAGATGAAAGAGGGAGGAAAAAACGAGTCTCCCACTCCACTCATTTGTTTTGTCCTCTTTTCCCATTCACCCCTCTCACTTTTCTCCCTGTCTTTCCTTTGCTCCCTCTCTTCCGCTCTCCCAGCACACTATAAAAACAGCGTGATTATGCTGCAGACTTGAGCTGCAGAACAAATCACATTTAGCGAAGGAGAGTGGGGAGATAGAACCAGCAGAGAGGCAGGAAAAGATTCCCACTGAGTCACAAAAAGAGGAAGAATGAGACAGAGATTGCAAGGGGAATGAAAGCGTATTGCGGCTTGGAAGGAAACTATTGCAAAGGGGGGAAAAAACTACACTAAGAAAAAGAAAAAGAAGGAGGGACAGGAGTGAAGAGACGGCAAGTTACAGAGTTGTAACAATTCTCCTGAGGCCTCTGAGAGGAGTAGAGAGGAGCGGGGGATCTTCAGGACAGCTCTGATGAGGAAGATGCATGATGAACGATGCAATAAAAGATAAGGGTGAAGAGAAGGAGGGAGAAGACGGGAAAAAAGGAGAGGGGACTGATGAAAGGAGGAGGAATCAAGGATTAGATCAGGCAGAAGGTGGGGTGGAGAGGAATGGAGAGATTGTGGGTTTAAATAAAAAGAGAAAGAGGGAGATGGTGAGAATGAGATTAGACATAAAGGCAGTGGGAGGAGAGAATTATGAGTTGTGGACTAAGTGGAAACGAGGGAGGTGGGGGGTGGGGGGGGGAGTATGCACCAAAAAAAAATGAGAAGAAAGGCTGAGCGGAGGAGAGGGGAGAAAAGGAGGACAGGAGAAAGTGACAGAACGAAGGTAATGAGAGAGACGAGAGCGAGATTTGTAAAGGATTATGTATTATTTATAGAGGGAGCATTTTTTTTTTCTTTGCACTGGATTTGATTGGCAGAGCTCTGGCTCCCTGAGAGAGATGGAGTGATAATTTTAGACTGGGAAGAGAAAAGGGGGGGGGGTAGAGTGATGGGTCTGCATAGGGAGGTATGGAGGAGAAGAACCTCAAAGTCAGCTATTTCATAGAGTCAGTACACTGCAAAACTCTGTGATTAACCTGGAGCAAGTGTTAGCGCGCACACACACACGCACGCACACATAAACATTGCAAACTTCATTTGCATACATACCATGCAAACCGGCTTGTCTCGCAGACTCGGGGGATAATGGGAAAAATGTACATCCAGATGGGGAGGAGATGGAGAACTTGCCAGTGGATGACCCCCAGACGAGTGGAAACTATGAGCCGCCGTTATTGTTTTAATTAAAACAGTAATAACATAAGGGGTTGTGCATTGTAGTCTCCTGCATCGATTCCCTTGTAAATCCGTGGCCAGCATGCAAAGAAAACACAAGCTCTTGGCGCACTTCCAACTGAAAGATAATGAGAGATAATGAATAGGGAGACAGTGACGGCACTGCTTCAAGGATACATGGGGGCTTGTTTGGGGCAAATGGAGACAGCTCCTCTCTTATGTGACTCGTCTTTTTATTCTGTCTTTTCCTCTCTTCACTCTTGAGACGTGGAGGGAGAGAATTAAGGGGAGAGCGAAAGCGAGGGAGAGAGGCGCAGCAAGGCGGTAATTCAGACCGCTAACCCTGCACCACTGAGGCAGTTTCTAGAATTTACCGTGACCGAGGGTTAGCCAGCAGTCCACCTGGCTGCCTCCCAAATCCACCTCTTTTAACTCTCCACACCTCCCTTTATCCCCTCCCACTGTCCCTCTATATCCCCCGTCTCCCGCGGCTTATAACTCAACCCCATTGCGGGACTATTAGGACGGGCCCCTGAACAGCCTTGTCTTATGAATTTGCACGCCTATTATTTATTTATTTGTTTATGTATTTTGAAATGATGGCCCGTCTTGGATCTCTATTGCCGTAGTAAATAAAGGCTCCTTCTTCTTCCAGGGCCTGACACCAGGGGGTTGGGTGGGTGTGGGGTTGGGGGGTGTGGAGGCATTTCAAATGATAAGAAGCACCAATTGACTGCTATGAAATACTGCCCCCACTTGGTTGGAGAGAGAAGTGATTGTTTTTGTTCCCCCTCCTGTTTTATTTATCCTTTGATCATAGCTGTCAGTGCACTACCATGGTATTGATTGCTCTCAGCATTCTCTCTTAATATAATTCAACGCTTGTGGAGTATTTTATTATGGGCAAAGATTTTAATGGGGCCCAGATTAATACCTCTGTCACAGAGGTTGATTCCCTCCGCCTCCTTCTCATTCCCTCTCTGCACTGTGCTGTGCTGGTGATCAGAAGCACAAACTCATGGCCTTGATATGAATGGCGGCCTATAAAACCTACAGTCAAACTAAAGTGCTGTACCCAGCTGTGTTATGAGCGGGACTAGAAGAATATGCGTCATCTCTCATATATTTCGTCCAGCCCCCGCCAGCTGCATTATTATACCGAAACCATCACTTCCTAACTCCCTGCTATAATTTCCTGGTTAGAGCCCCCCACCCCCGCCACCGTCTCCCCATGCCTCTGTTCTCTTTGCCCAGATTGATCATCCCCTAGCAGCCAGCAGGTGTTTCTGGGTGGCATCTCTCAGCAGGCGATAGCGGATGCCAGTCGTCCCACTCACAACAGCAGTTAACAATTCTTTATTTTTCTTTGTTGCTTTTTCTTTGCACTTTACCGCTATGCCGCTGAAGATAATTTCCTTTGAAAGGGGTGGCAGCTGTCAGGAGAAGTGGGTGTATAAATGGACAGCTAAGTAGTTTTTCTGGCTACCTCCCAGAAGCAAACTTCTGACCACTTTCTTTGTCTGGAGTGGCTCTGACTTCTCTCTTGGTCCTGATGGGTCACTAATCACACACGGGTGCTGCACTGACGAAGTCAGGATGCACTGCAGCACTATTACAATTAACACTGTTTAAAACAATGGTGGCCTAGCCCGGTTGCCATGGTGATGAGTAATAACAGCGATTAGAAAAGTAATTGCAATGGCAGTGGCAGGCCCTGATGCCCCTCGATATGAATCACAATATTGATGTAGAGAATGGCAGCAATAATGACTACAATTAGTGGTAATTGTCAAGATTTTTTTTTTCTCTGTTCCATAGAGTATCAGAGTCCCCTTTGTCTATCCCCTCTTGGTTTCTTTCTGTCTTCAGTTCAATATCCACTGTGTCTCCTTCCCCTGATATGATGAATATGTAGGCTTTGAGTATTTCATTAAAAGAGATTAAAATCGAGGGGAGAATTAAATTTGGATGAAGTTGGCGGGATCAGATGATGTCAAAGTAGCTTAATTGCAATATTCCAACCCTTGCATATGCACACCCAATGCACATGCCCACCCATTGTACATGTGTACGCACACACACAAACACAGAAACGTAGGACATGCTCAGTTGCAGATATAGACATTTATGTCGGCCCAGAGCAGTCAAGTCAGCAACTCCTTCTATGGCAGCCACCATCTGTTTGTCTCACAGCATTTTTTTTCCTTCTGAAGGTGTTTTACCGAGCTCGGAGACACTGCTAGGCCCAGCAGTGAAATATATTTACTCACGCCATCTTTATCGGCACTCCTTATTGCCTGCTTCATCATCATGTGTCAATATTGATGTCGTTCTTTCCCTAAATCCTCCCCACGGCCAACACTTTGCCAGGGAGAGAGGGAATGCAAATAGGGATGCAAATTGGTAAATACTAGTTCGGGGAGCCCAGCAAGCTGGTACTCTCTTCAAGGCAATCACATTCCACTCCTGGCTGTGGTTATATGACTAATTGCTCAGCAGATAATTTGAATTCAAGCGGTGGAGCTCGGTGTCCATTGTGCTCAGCGGGAGGTGTGACTCAATCGAGCCGTGTCAACAGTCTGACCCACAAACACTGCTCCAATCAAAGCATAATCAACCTCCTTATTACTGACTCTTGGGCTGTGAGCAACATCAAAGAGGCTCCCTGCTGCTCCTCAGCCCCCTTGTCTAAAAAACATCGGGTTTAGGGGCCAGACAAGTTTGTTTGAAAGATTATGTGCAAAAAGTTTCTGTGAGTTTGCCGAGTGTGGTACATGTGCATGGGTATTTTCGGTGTGTGTTTGCATCCTCATCTGGGAGAGAGAGAGAGAGAGAGTGAGAGAGAGAGAGAGTACTTGTTGGAGCATGTGTACACACATAAATGTTCAAGAAGGTGTCCATTTGTATATGCTTATTCATTCACAAGAGGCAAAGCCGCTGCATGATTCCCCCCTCCTAGCACTTTCCAAATACCTATAATAAGAACCATTACATCGGGATAATGGAGTGTAATCAAATGGTTTAGCTTGCACCTGGATGAGAAATGGTTTTAAGACTGTGTGAAGTGCATCCGAGGCTGTAACGGTGCTCTCGCTGATCCGTACTTTGACCAGCTTTTACACACTGAGTTGATCACACTCTCATTCGATAAAACTGCGGTTTAGACTATTAATATACACACAAGTAGTAGCAGTGCCGCAGTCTGTGATCTGATTGTGTTTGTGTGTTGTTCCATATGTGGCCATGTTTATGCGTGTCCATTCATGTGTGTGTGTGCTGCTGTGTGTCTAAATTCAAGACCGGCAGCCACTTAGAGATCTAATAAGGCGTAATGTATTCAAATGTGTGTGTTGATGCATTCTGTTAAAGCCAGAGGCAATAGGGCCGTTTCTATGTGTGTGCTTATGCACATAAAAAGAAAAATGGCAGTATTTATAATCATCCTTATTATAATCAGAAGAACACATTGTTTATAAGGACCCTCTTTTACTTGTTGAGTCCTTCAGTGCCTTTTCTCCCACTCAATCTCTCTCAATCTCTATCACTCCGTCTCTCTCCCTCTCTCTATTTCCCCCTTGTTATTCCCAGATGATGAATAGCAATAAATGAAAGATGCTTTAAGTACCTTATTTTGAAAGGTTCTATCTCAAGTGAGGTGCAAATTGAACATCTCTTTCTCTCAGCATCTGTTCCTCCTATTTGTCCCTCTCCTCTCTCCCTCCTTTTCTTCCTCTCCATCAACCTCCCTCTGTATCACTTTATTAACATCCATCTTTCTCGCCCTCAGCTCATTGTCAGGCGGTGCAGGCGGAGAATGTCACAGTCTTGGAGGGCGGTACGGCCCAGATCTCCTGCCGCCTGCAGAACTACGATGGATCCATCGTGGTCATCCAGAACCCCCGCCGGCAGACCCTTTTCTTCAACGGCACGCGAGGTGTGTGTCTGAGTGAACATTTGTCTCTGCAGACAAACCGAGTCTGTCTGTGTCTAAGTATTGGTCCTCAGTGACATTTGAAGCCTTTTAAACACATTAGCGATGACTCACCAACACTCACATTTTACATTTTTCTTATTGCAAATGTCCTCACTTTTCCTTTGAAGCAATTCCACATTAAAAAGTCAGATAACCACAGAGTTAATTTAGGAGATGGTTTTACTCTCTGCCCTAACAGTGTGACTGCTTTAACTGTTTTAAAAGCATAGTTTGAAGCTCTCTGCATAATCCACTGTTAACCCCAGTGATGAGATCAGAGCTTATTACAGCTTCTCATTAGAGCATGGCCTTGGCAATCACATGTTTTTTTCAAAGTCGGCTTTATGGCACATTATCATTGTAACCAATATTATAATGAAGGCAAATTTCATTGAGGGCCTCAGGGTAGAAAAACATTACATATTTTTCTTAACTAATTAAGGGCAAAAGTTGCCACCTTAGCCAGATTTTCTGTTAGTGCTGCTAGGAAACATCTGAGCAAAGGAACAATGATCAAGGATATTTAACATTGCCTATGAAATATGTGTGGGGCGGCTTAATTGAAGCAAAATTTTGTTTTATGTTTTGTGGTGGAGCAATACTTATTTATGCCCTACGTAATCTATGTGATAAAACTCTGCAGACGTTGGCTCGAGCTTAAGGCTATGGTGTAAAACCATGATTTGTAACAGTTTAGAGTAAATGGCAACTGGTTGAATTTGAATATATTCAAAGCATGGTTTTGTTGGAGACACTACTAACCTAACCACCTAATTAATGACTTGGTTTGAATATAAAAGATTTTTTTTACAGTACATGAAACCAGGGGCATGTGCTGGAACTGGTTGTGATGCAAACAAGCATGAAAATTAAAAACAAAATAAGAAAAGGAACATGGACACTGTAACAAAATCCAATCAACTAACAAGTCAGCTATCAGCTGTAAGTAGATGTTACTGATTATCAGAGGATCAACTCAAATCTGCACACAGGTATAGATTTTTTTTTGGTAATGGTGGTAATGGTGCTCTTTTGCTCAGCAGTTTTTTTTTTTCCCCCAAATCATAACCCAACACGGTCCGCTGCCATCCAACATAGAAATCATCTCTAACAGGCAGAGCAGCCAATCGGAAACCCCAAATCCCCTCGAGAGAGAGCACTCGCTCAACTTTCATTCAAGGAGCTCGGCTTTGTGCAAACTCCTCAATTGTGCCTCTAACATCTACGTCCCAAGCTGGGATCCTCTCACTTGACTTAATGGTCAGCCTGTTCAGTCTCTCATCTGCCTTGCTACTGCAAAGATAATTTTGATTACATATGATTTGGAAAAAAGATTGCTCTGCTGTTGTAATTGTGTGTCAGCTTTTAATTTCAGCTTGATTCAGACTCCCAAGATTCTATTTGCTGAGCTAACGTCATTCAAGCTGCTTTTGCTGAATGTTGCTCCAAAGTAGCTTATGAGATATTCTTATTTACTTATACATTATATTAATGTAATCTGAATCTTCTCCTGTTACTGTTGGTTTAACTAAATTTGATTGAGTTGAACTGAGCAGAGCATCAGACAGCCAAAATTATACTTCCATTCCATATTATCACTTATGTATTTGTCTCATGGCTTTGAGCTTGTAATACATAAAGAACTCTGCTGCAAGGACCATGCAAGTGTCAGTCTCACACAGCCTTAAACTGACTTCATATACCATCTATTCAAGTATATGAAATGGAAGATACATTCAAGTGCTAGTATTGAGTTATAGTAAGTATCCTCACCTGTAGTACTGCGGTTACAGAAAGACCTTGTGGAAATGTCAAGAAAATGAATGACTGGCACAACCAGACATCTCTTTTTTTTTCGTAGCCGACCTTGGAGTTAAATCTTCCACATGATGAGGAGTGGTTAAAAGGAAAGTTTCAGCAATAATTTCTGCATAATTAGCTGACGTGAAGGTAAACAACGCTCAAAGAACTGCTCTAACAGACTTGAGCATGTAGCTATTTTTAACCACAGAAAATAAAAGCAAAATTTTTGTAACTCAGGGACATATTTTGTACATATTTGTAAACATACGGCATGATATTTTTATATGTGCAAGTTGGCAGCTGAACACATTTTCACATTTCTAATGATTATGTCTTCCAGGACTTGTAATTACATTGATTTGACTCCTACACTCTCGTCGGGAACAGTCTCTGTCAGAGTCACTGAAGATTTTCTGAACTGTATGCCAAGATGAGACAAAAATACTGTGGAATAGAGAGCTGCTTTCACTGTTCACTGATACAACACTCAAGCGCTTTTGTTCTGCACACGTTTATTCACTTGTTAGTCGCCTCGATCGCGGAGTGGCTTTAATTGGGTAGTTGAGGTCACTACTTAGGGAAACCTTACTTTCAACTCTCCCCCACAATTCTATCAGATCAGCACTATCAGTAAGTTCTATTAAGTATTTAAACAGAGCAGCCTCGTCTGCTCTCCCACGAGACATGGACTTGCACCTTTCTGGAAAGCACGTTGAGGCCTAATCAGAGCGAGGAAGAAGACGGGGTATGAAAGCTAGAATGAAAGAGAAAATGAGAAAGAATAAAGAAAATAGCGAGGGACAATGAGACAAAGGGCAGAGGGTTAAGAAAGACACAGCAACAGAGAGAATAAGGACAGGGAGCGCCAGGCGACAGAGGAAGAGACAGCCCTGGGAAATGATCCAAAGGTTAGGCAAGGTATAAAGCATAGATGGTTTCCCGTATCTAATTTGGCTCCCGTAAGCACCGAAAAACCTTGTTGGGGACATTTTCTGGGAGCGTAAATTACATCCCACTCTGGCTCTCTCTTACCTCCACGTTTGCTCCATCACTCGCTGCAGGGCCTTCCCATTCCTGCCTATTGCCCATCTGACGCCGAGATGTCAGGCTCACAAACTAAGGCCTTTCTGTGCCGAGCCATTCAGCACTAACTGCCCAAATGGGGTCGCTGCTGTAAGTGCTGTGAATTAGACTGCCTGTTTTGCAAGCGAGCAACCAGTCAGGGGTGTGTTTTATGAGATTGTGGGCACTGATAGCTATAATAGAGCTGTGGAACTAACCAAATGGACCATTTCTCCTCAGTGGTCCATATCTCTCTTTCTCCCCCCTATTGCCAACTCTCCTCAGCATGCAAATGAGATAGGACAATAAAGGTGAACTTGGACTTGAACAGAAGTCTGACATTTAGTTGCCATTTAGTGCAGAGAGGGGAAAAAAGATTTACCTATCTGGAGGGAATAGCTCTCCAACAATGGTCTCGCTGCCATCCGGTGGAGGGGAAATTTTTTTGGGGGGTGGGGTGGAGAGATTAGTGTGGTGTACTTCCAGGAAGAGTGGACTAACTCCATCGCTCCGGGCCGCTCTCTCTCTCAGTCTCCTGTGGATTTCTGTCTCTATCTACATTATTTTTTCCCGCCTGCCGCATTATGTAGCTATATTAGTCTATTTCTCTCATTCTTTCTTCCTCCTTCACTCTCTTGCACACACACATACACATGCACGCACGCGCACACACACACACACACACACATGCACACACACAAAGCCAATATCTATAGTGTAGTGTCTGTGTTGTGATGAATTATCCTGGGAGATGGCCGGGTGTTACATCAGGGAAGTGTCTGCTGTTCCCTCCGTGAGCCAAAGCCAACACAAAGGAGCGAGGAGAGGGACAGAATAAAGTAGAGATGGAGAACGAGGGAGAGGTTTCACAGTCAATTCAATACAAAGTGAGTCTCAAAGGTATTTATGAGAATCTATGGGCATCGAGCCACTGTCACCCACAGACTGTTATTAGTGTTATTTGTTATTATCAGCATTTTTCTCACCATTGATTCTTCTCTTTCTTCAGTAACAAAAGAAGAATTGTTGCATGTTCACCTTCTCTCATCCTCCCTGCTACTTTCCTTTCTTTCCTTTGTGCATTATAGGTTTGCATTCGTATGGGGTCCAGCACTAGCTATACAATTAAGTGTTTAGAAAACTTATGTGTTTTTACTTTTCGTTTTCAATCTTTGGTAATTTTCCATAATCTTAATTGCAGTGTTTATCCTGTGTACAATTGTAGTATTGAGCCTGTCTCTCACTGACTCGGAGGGCAGCACCATACAGTTTAATAGCTCTCCGAAAATAAAATTTGCTTGTGCAATAAGCTTTATTTGCATAACACTTTTCAAAGGCGTTAGCAAGTGCGTCACAGCAAGTAAAACAATAATGTTTAAAACCTAATAAGATGAACAATAAAAATGACAGACACTAATTAGAAATGGACTTACAGACGAATAAAGCACACAGTTAAAAAGAATGAATGAACACAATCTAGTTTGGGATAGTCCAATCAGTGCTCGGGATAATGAATAACACTCTCCCTCAAAGCTGGAAATGAAAGAAGCAAGACATCTGTTATGTTGTATCAATGTACAGCCCGGAGCTGCTCCATCGAGACTGACTTTGCAAACTCTCTCTGAACTTTCTATATCAAACTGAGCTTTAGATTTAGCAGCACTATCAATTCCAGAGCAGAAAATCGTCCGGGGTGCTGTCACAGACGCTATTTCTCCCATGTTTTGCAATTTTTCCTCTGCAGAGCTGTCCATGGGAGTGACATCACAAATTAGAAAGCAGTGAAAACTCTACTCTTGTTCCGGACTGTGGGAGATAGAACTGACTGTTTGCTAATACAGAACATACTATCTTTAGGCTAAGAAATAAGTGATACCAAAGTTGAGAATGTCACACAACTCAAATAAAGCAGCCCTTGCTTCTCGTATGCTGTTTGATGTACTTGCCAATTATCGCCTGCAAAAAGGTAAATACACTGTATTTTCAAATGATAAGATATGTTCTAAATATTAATTAACAAGCATACGTCTTGTTATTCATGGGAAGTGCCTGCAACCATTCCTGATAGTCATTCAGCTGCAGAGCCACAGCCCAAGCACCTTCAGATCTGCAATTCGAATCTAACTTGCACCTTTATCAGCAATAAAAGTGTGAGCAATTGCAGCATCTGTCACTTCCTGGGCCTGTAAGTGGCAACATCAGTGTGCCTCTACCTACAGGTCTGGACGTCTGCGATTACTTTTCTTATCTTTAAATGGTGATGGGTTCCACCATCCTGGTTCTGATCAAAGATTAGTTTTTTTTTTGGCAATTCAAATGTTAGGTCCAGCGTTATGGTCATTGAAGGCTGTTGGGCCTTGGTTGGTTGGAGCCAACAGGTTTTAAGAATGAGATTTCATCTATCTCTGCCAAAATGGCTGAAACCAAAAAAACAACGAGAAAAATTGTCAAATTCCGGCAATGCTGGATAAGACAGATACACAGGTTGATACGAGTTCTTACAGAAATGAAATGCTCTGCCACAAACGCCCCCCCCGCCCACCCCCCCCACCCCCCCCCCCCGCTTGTGGAAAGACTATGTGCTTCTCATCTCACAAACAAATGCAAAATAAGGCAAGTAAAGGCCTGCCAGTAAAATGGATACAAACAAGTTCTTAATAATGTGACACTCACTTTGGCAGACTAAGCTTTCGCTCGTCCGTGACATTGAAGGGGGCGAAAACAATTCTTAATGCTCTAGAAATGAATCAATTACACACTGACCCAGAGCAAAAACAATGTTTCTTGTTTTCCCTTTGTACCTTTATTCTGTTTATTCTGTCTGGATACAGGCTTTAGTAGCGTTTTGAATTTATATCACATTATAGGATGATGATTAGATTTTTTCTCTACCAGTGACTGATGAACTCACCTTCTCTCTCCTTGTTCTTGTGCCCCCCACCCAACACCCTCCATCCTCCACCCTCCACCCTCCACCTTCTCTCCCGCTGCCATCTCCCCTTCTTCCCATCACACCTCCACTTCCTCCCTCCACTCCCCCCCCCCAACAACCCCAACCCATGCTGTCTCACTTCCGCAACGCCCTCATCCCACTGCCACCCTCTCTCCATTATCCTCGCCCACTTGCAGCACTGAAGGACGACCGTTTCCAGATGGTGCTCTTCACGCCACGGCTGGTGCGCATCGAGTTGACCAACGTCAGCGTGTTTGACGAGGGCGGTTACTTCTGTCAGCTCTACACGGACGCCACGCACCACCAGGTGGCGACGCTTTCTGTCCTGGTGCCGCCGGAGACGCCCACGGTGGACGTGAAGCAGGAGGCCGTGGAGGGCGGAGAGGTAGAGCTCACCTGTGTGTCGCCACGCAGCAAGCCGGCTGCCACCCTGCGCTGGATGCGTAACGGCCGGGAAATACCAGGTACCTGGATGTGGCTGACAGATGGACTGATGGATGGTTAGATGATCGTGAGGGATAAATGAGGAAATTAATGAGGTAATATAGGGCAGGTGACATGAAATGGGTGGATGATATCAAAGATTGAGTGCTGAATAAAAGAAGGATGAATGGATTGGTGATTGATGGTTTGACAGAGGGAATGGGAGATGGATTACTTGATGAAAGCAGGTAAAGATTGATGGATGGATAAATGAATGGAGAGAATGGCGGTTTCGGCTGCAGGGCTGCCAAAATCTCTCTCCTCCTCCCGTTTCCTTAATTTTGAGCAAGTGTTCCTTGCAATATTTAGAGGCAATGATCTAGTTTCAAATGATCAAGCACACTTTTTGAGATCTGTACAGTTAAAACTTTCTGTTTCCATCCCTTCGAGAAAATTTTAAAGTTCACAGACAAATTCTCGGCTATGTCTGTGCGTCGATCTGTGTGTTGAGAATACAGACACCACCAACAAAGTACTAGAAACATTTCGGTGCTTCTCTGTCCTTCCGAGACTTCCATTAGTCTTTCACCACCAAAAACAGATACATATCTCCTCCCTCTCTGCATATATCTCTCTCCTTGTGCTCTCTCAGAAATTAAATTCAAATAACCTTGATTTGCACATAATCTGACAATTACCCCATTGCGTAAAAGCACAGATGCTGCATACACTCCAGACTTTCTGCTTTTCTCACTCCACTCTTCTTTCACGCACGCATGAAGAGACACTTTTTTAATTCGCCATCCTCTAACTCTCCCTACTTCTTTGCTTCTGATAAATCTATGAGGCATCCATCAGTCTGTTACCTTGATCTATCCTTCATTATAACTCGCTGTCTCCCTCAGCTTCTCACAACTAAAGAGGCATTTCACTCAATAATACATCTGAGACCTATCTTTCCATTGCTTTCAGTCTGCGTAACCTCTGCCGTTAAATCAGCGTTTGTGTATAATGCTACGTTCTGATTTGAATTCCTCAAAAACCTTGTTCAGTTGACTGAAGGCAAACAAAAGAAAACTTGGAGACTAAGTTATGCAAAGTGTCTCTCACTGAGGCTTGCGGCTATTGTTTTGATTCAGTTTAATGCACCTTTTTTTTTTTTTTTGGTAAATATTGTTGTCCATTAATTCATACTCTGTGCCGTCAAATAACTCACACAGAGCAGATGAAATAATGTCAGATAATCTGGTGTCAACACTTTTTGGGACATGCATTGAGAAATGTTTTGCCCTTTCAAACTTCATGTCAGCCATCGTCTCTTTTACTTTCTATTTTTGTCTGTCGCTGGAGCGTCTCTTTCATCCAGTCTCTTCCCCTTTGCTATGTCAGAGCACGCCTGTCACCATCACTCGGTCTCCCCTCTCTCTGTCCTTCCCCTTTACTCCTTCCTTTTTCCTTTCATCTGATCTCCCTTTCATTTCTTTTATTCAAATTTCACTGGTGACAAAGATGTGATGCTCCTCAGCTTGGTTATTGGTTGCTTAAAGAGTCAAAGAGACAGACAGGGGGCTGCACTTTTGTCTCTCCAGTCTCATGTTGTTTCCTAACACTTCTCTTGTTTCCTCCTCCTGTCTCCTCCTATTTGATTGTCTCTCCTTTTCTCCTTTCCTCTAATCTTTTCTCCTCCTTTCTCCTCTCCTCTCCTCTCCTCTCCTCCCCTCTCTTACAGCCCTGAGTTAAATGAACTGTGACACTAAAGGTTAGAGGCAGATCACAACAGATATGGGAAAGCACTCTTTAATTACGCTACTATCTTCCCACCGCTCCCTTATTCCCGCTCATCTGCACCCACCGCCGTCCTCTCTCACGCTTCGATTGGGACTGCTTTCATTTGCTCGCCGGCAATAATTGAAAACTCAGCGCGATATAAGTAATATTGTTGTATTCTGCCTCAACAAGCACAAACTCCTAATACGTGACCATGTCAAGTCCCGTTAGGTCGGCCCTGCTGTTCCTCCTCCCTCCTTCTGTCTATCCTCCTCCTCTCTTCTCGCATCTTTATTCCACTCTGCATCTGGCTTGGCACTCTTATCATCCGCTTTCATGTCTCGGCTCGTCTCGCCCTCATGCCCGTTTTGCTGCCCTCTCTTTCCGTCTCCGAGTCCCTCTCTCCTTTGCCTTTCTTCTCTCACCCTGCTCCTTTGACGCCCCTCTCTCCCCATGTCTGGCTCAGTTAAAATCTCAATTCAGTTATGCATATTCTCCCTTTTATCCTTCTCCCTCCTCCATCTCTGTCTCGCTTTCTTTCACTCGCACAAAACATTCAGTTGATTTACCATCTGCAAACAAACAGTTCTGCTGCTCATAATTGCCATGAAATATAGATGCAAATTGCTTTCACTTCTCTCTCTCTCCCTCGCTCTTACTTTGTCCTCTACAGGTACCTGCTGCTGCTCTAAAAAGCTAAGTCATTGCTAACTTCTTCTTCCTCTCTGTCCGCTCATTTCATCTATCCTCCTCCATGCTCTCCTCTAGAAGTCTCCCACCATAGGTGTGATGTCTCAGCAGGGAAAAAGGAAGAACGGGCACGTTTTGGCTGCTGCCTCTTTTCTTGGCCACCCCAGCCGTCTTCTTTCCTTCCATCATCTCATCCCCTCTGTTCTCTCCGCCTCTCTCCAGGTGTAGTGTCCCAGCAGGACAACGGGAAGACCTTCAGCGTCTCCAGCACCATCCGGATCCCGGTAGAAAGGAAAGACAATGGGGCGGCGCTGAGCTGCGAGGCGTTCCACCCGGCACTGGGCACACAGAGGAGGGTTCGGCACTACCGCCTGGATGTGTATTGTAAGTCTCTCCTTCAGGCCAAGTATGTGTGTGTCTACATTTTGTTTCATCTTAGAAACATAACGTTAAAAAAAAAAACATATTATTCCATCTGTAGTGCTGTCACTTAATTTATAATCATAATTTTACTTAAATGCCAGCAATAACTTTGTCAAGGTAGCAGCCTCATTTTTCAAATGGTGGCTATCTCATTTCAGAGTGATGCTCATTTATACACAGTCCAGGATTTTCAGTCCAGGGGTGATACTCTGAGCTGCCCTGTATGAGACCTGCACTCATTAAAACCTAATACATTCAAATCTTGTCATGCAGAGAGCGGAAAGCAATAGGCCTGTGGCCAGGTTAGGGTCTTGGCCTGAGGTTTAAGGAGCTAACCCAGCATCAGCTGAGAAAACATTAGTATGTGCAAAGAGACCAGTACTTTTCAGGGACTGATTGATCTTGCTTGCTTATTCGCACGAGTTAGCATGCTCTGAAATCTCTCCACATATGTCCATTTGAGGGAGGCAAACGCAGAGAGTAAAAATACTGCAAGAGATTTTATATAATTTATAATTGGCTTAAGCCTAATTTTAACTCAGGGCAATAAGTTCAAATAGAGCCATGTTTTTATTTTAAGCTAGATTCTCAATATTTTCACGTCTGTGGATGGTTCAATAGGATTAATGCTTAAAATGTCAGACATCTATAATTTAGAGCCCTCTTCGAGAAGGTCTAAAATTCATCATTTAATATCTATTAAATGTAAATTCATTTTGTTGGCCTCTAATCCTATCAAACATGTTAAGTTTTGCTCCTATTTCTGCAGTCGTGACATTTCTGTCTTTTGTTTTTTTCTTTTTTCTTTTTTATGTGAGCGAGAACAGTTCAGTAGGATTACTCTCTAATGAATTGTATTATTGTGTTTGCAATCTTTAATATAATTTAGAAAAACAAAGAAATGTCAGAAAAAACATCAACTGACATTAAAAGCACTGAAAGGTATCACATTACAGTGAACAACATCAATACTATTTATATTCCCTGAAAATAGATGCTAAAAGTGTATAGAATTGTTTTTGTCCGCCAGTATTACTGTGATGCTGTTTGGCAAGTCAGCCAATATTCAATTACTCCATTTGTGCTCCCATATCAGTATTGCTGACAGGTCAATATGATTCTTATCTCACGATATATCAATAATTCTGAATAGTCAAACATTTCATAGGCCTATGTAATTATTTGGTGATGTGATTCATGTTCAGCAAGTACCTCTGCACCGCTCTCTCGGTGCATTTCATTTGCCACGTGTATATTAATGTTTGTTGATAGATCAGAATGATTCATATTCAACAGTTTTGTCAGTCTGCGTGCTGCTGGGTTCCTCCAGCCAGAGAGCTGGCAGTAATGACCAACTGTCAGTGTGCATTTGGCTTCCCATCTCTCTGTTACTGAAGTAAGTGCAGTACAGCAGCTGCTTGAGCGGTGGGCTGCTTATGATAACAGGTGTCTCAGCCGTGGGATTGTCGGCTGGTTGCCTTGGAAACAGATGTTAAAGACCCTACCCCCTGTCACTTACTCACTTTTCCCTTGTTCCTCCTTTTTGTTCCCTCTCTTGTTGCCTCTCTCTCCCGTTTTTTTTTTTCTGTCTTTTTAGATTGTCGCTCCATTTTGATAATTTTGATCCATTTGTTTTCTATTGAGCTTTTTTTGTTTTCTCTGTCACTCACTCATTTCTTCCCCTGTTTTTCCTTCTCTTTCTCTACAGTTGCACCCACAGTGAGAATTGTTCCTCCTTCTGGCATTTTGCGAGAGGGCGACTCGCTTAGCCTCACCTGCTCCGTCAGTGGAAACCCTCTGTAAGTCTTTGTGTGTGTGTCTGCACGTGATGAATCGATTTGTGTTGTTGTTGTCTGCCTTGTGAAATATGTGTGAATGACAGCTTGTTTTGCTAATGTGAAGAATGTTTGAAAGACTCATGAATTCATGGTTTAAGGAGGTATGATGACTTGACTTGTATTCATTCACTCTTGAAAAATGTATTTGAACTAGAAGTGAAATCATTGCAGCTTCCACAAGATATGATCCTGACATATTTACCAGCTGCTACCAAATGCTGCTTGTGAACCTGTTTATGGTTTGTCATTGCAGCGTGTTTAGGCGTTTTCTCTCATTCTATAATGAATTCGTGACAAAATAATCACAGAGTATAAAAGGTTTGTCTCAACAAAGTGCCTGTGCTCGAAAAGCTGCAATGAGCCTTGACAAATCGGCTTAAGGATGCACAGGAAGCTTTTGATTGATGAGGACATGCAGGAAGTTGCCAAGTTCAATGTCAACCCTTTACAAACACAACATTTCACAACATGATATTATGGGACAGCAAATACTCATGTTGAAACAGTCTGGGGGAAGTGTTTTGAGCTACAATGAGAATGACGTTTAGTCCCAATCATCACCACACAGTGGGTAGCAACAAACCCACAAGGCTGTGCTTCCATTCAGCCAGTCTGTTTGGAGGGTAAAGTTTCTGCTGTCTTTCGTCTTTAAGGTCCCATATTTCACACTTTTCCAGTGTTCTTTTGTGGTTTTAAGAACCAAAAACCATCTCATTGTAGTTTTACATCTCCTCTCTCAGGCTTCTCTCTGCAGCTCTAGCAACAACCAGGGGTTTTTGTGTCTGATTCTGTCCTCCACATTATTTGTCTGTCTTGTAGTTGCTAGCTCATGGACAGAATGGCTTCTTGGTGTAGTGTTATTAGTAAGGTTAAAACGACAAAGGCAAAAAAGAAAAAAGAAAAAAAAAAAAAGGTAAGGCGGTGGGTCCAAGTGAGCCATGCTGTGGGCATAGCTGAGGGTGGCGTCTGCTTCGTTGTGACATCACAAAGTTACAGAAAGTTACATTTTGAAAGCAGAGTTTCTGAATATAGGCTGTGTGCATTTCTCTGTGGACTGAGCACTTTGATACTTTCACAGTATTTATATAGAACCTAGACCTGTTTTATATAATAATTGAATCAAAAAAGCCATGGAAAATTCACTTTCTGCAATATGGGACCTTTGAGTTCACACATTTACCCAGAGCACCTTCATTAATTATTCTACACACGGAAATGTAGAATAAGCTCCGATTGAGAGACCTGGACTGATTGCAAAAGCCACAACCAAAGGTCGTCATCACTGTGACCACAGTCTGTAGAGAGTAGCTCAGCGGCTTAACTGATGAGGTTGATACGTATCTGGTAATGCTAGAGCAATAAAAAAAAAAAACAATGAAGATATGTAATAATAGTAATGTTACGTTTGCAAGATTAATTAATTTAAACTGTTTTTGAGACTATGCCATATAACATATACACAGATATATAACACAGAGATGAACACACAGATACAGCAATGAGTCGTCATCCCAACTTGTCATCGTTTGCCTGAAGTATGAATCATGGGCTGTAGAGATGAATCAGACACGGTAGGTGATCTGTGAACAACACACAGACAGGTTCATTGATATCTTTTTCTGTTTATTTCCCAAGTAATACTTTCCTCTGTGCACAGAAAATCCCCTTGTTCTTTACAGGAATCGTGTAAATATCCTGGAGTAACATCCACCTGCTCCAGTGAAGCTTCTCACTGGCCGAGAGAGAGAGAGAGAGAGAGAGAGAGAGAGAGAAAAATAAAATGTATTACTGTTTATTTTCCAAGTAATTACTATCCACTTTAAAACATATGTGCCTTATCAGCCCTCATACAGCTTCAAAAAGAAAAAGAAAGAAAAATAGAGGACAGTGTCTCCCCTGTGTAACCAAAATAACCGAGCGGACACAAGAGATCTTTGGCCTCTGTGTTTGTCTAAAGCATTAATATTTCTCTTTATTATGAGTTGTTGAAATGAACATTAAGCTGACCTCTTTCTTTATAATTGCTACCCCATGTAATTTCAGGGTTCTTTCTTAGAAACCTCAAGATAATTACAAAGTATATCAACTTCAATATATTCTCCGTAACTGCTGTAAGATCTCTTTGTTCTTCCTATGATCTATTCTTAGGAATGAACAGCAGCTTTGTATTAACTCCTTTGTAGCAAATTATGAGGAGATAGACATTAAGTACGACCACATACTTTCCTCCACAAATGATGCAGGCCCCCCTGTTGGGCCAGTCAATTCCAAACACATCATCCCTTGGACTGTAATTGCAGTTAAACCAGTGTTATCATTTATAAAACATGTATATTTACAATATTACCACCATCACTGAAGCAATGAGGATATTATATTATATTATATTATATTATATTATATTATATTGTATTATATTAAATAGGATACAACGCAGTGCCAAAGAATTTAATCAAAACCAGAAGACTGGTATCTGTACTATCAGCTGACATTTAATGTTTGATGGACAGATAAAAACCACTTGATCCATATTTTATTGCAGAGAGAACAAAGAGGAAAAGAGCTTAAGACTTGAGACGGAGAGGTTACCAGGAAGGGTGTAAAAGGATACTAGGCATTGATTGTAAATTTGGACAAGTTATAAACTTGTATGTGACTGTGTGAGGGTAGAGCTACTAAACCCAATCAGCAGTCAATACTTTTAAGAGCCAGCTTTGAAACAAAGCCCTTTTTCTAGTGTGTTCACAGCCCTTTGTGCACTTTCCAGAAGGGTATTGGGTCCTAAGCTCTTAAACCCTCCCCTAGATGGTCCGTCTGTCTGTGGGCATCAAGTCCACTAAAGCTCCCCAGTAAAGCTTCATGCAGCCAACGTGTGTGTTTGTGTGTGTGTGTGATGACTTTAGTGAAATCCCACAGTGAGGACTGGCTGAAAAGTGTATTGGCTATAGCCCCACTAAAGCTTTGTAACGGCTGGCTGGGGACGCTGTGTGTGATTGTGTGATTGTGTGTGTTTGTGTGTGATTTTGTGTGTGTGTGTGTGTGTGTGTGTGTATGCACGCGTATGTGAGGGATGGGACAGCAGGCCACTCTGGACTCTGACCCTCATCTCATGCTGGACTGCACACACACACGCACACTCACACACATTACAGTCCCCTTGTCACCCTCACGCTTGCTCCCTGGCCCTGTTAACTGCCTGTTAAGCATTAATGACCAATTATGTGCCACTTCCTTTCAGTGAAGGGGTACACTCATTGTCTGTCTGTTATTAGGAGGAGAGATGGGGGACAATGTCTTGTCATTTTCCTTGATTGCCTGCTTATTTGTGTGTTAGCGTTAGAAGGAATTAATGTGTGAGGGAGAGTGCAAGGGTGTACAGTACATGGGTGCGTCGGGGAGAGGGAGGAACGGAGGGAGATTTTGTATCAGTGTGTAGGAGTGAGAGAGATTGTGCATATGTGTGTGACTAAGCAAGAAAGGTTTAATTAGACCTCCTGAGGGATTAGAACCCAGATGAGTCAGGATTGTAATCTGGACAGGGTGGCATGAGGCATGACACCCAGCCAGACACACACACACACACACACACACACACTTCCACACGCAACCTTTTTCGCCAGGGTGTCTCTGTAATCCTTGCACCTCCTGTGTGCGCTGCCTGCTGGTCTTTCATGACCAATTCATTTTGTCTGCCTGCTCCTTCCTGTCATCTCCCACCACACCATCTCTTCTTCTCTCTGTCCTTCCTCCACCTGTAGTAACACTTTCTCTCTAGTCCTGTCTTCCCTCCTGTTTTTTTTTTGTTTTTTTTTTTTTCCTGTCCGCACATCTGATACTCTATTTCTCTCTCATCTGCCCCCATCTCCCACCTGCCAACCCTTTCACACCATGGCTGCCCTCTGACTATCCATCCTCTCATTATTTGTCAGGATGCAGCCCTCTGTTGCCATTGGCTCCTTTGCAAAGCTCCTTTTATACTTTTTTCTCATGTCATCCTTTCCCCATAGGCTCCTTTACCCTCCTCTTTCACCTCTCTTTTTATAGCATCCCCCGATGTCTGTGCTTCGAACCTTGTCTCTTTTCAATTCCTAATTTTTAAAACCCTTTAGTAGGTTTTATGAAAAGAATAACAGTCTACAATTGGTATTAGTCAGAGAGGTAGTTGTCGGTCGGTCGTCGGCGTTTGGCGAGTTACTTGGAAATGTAATCAGGTGTTAGCCTACATTACTTTTGTTACTCGGTCCAAATCTTGCACACCTACACGTCCCACCTTCTGTATTTAACAGGTGTAGGAACAGAGAACAAGACAGTATGTGAGCAGCCAAGTATTTACTGAGCATCAACAGCTTGATGCGTGGAGTCTTCAGGTTCTGTCCTCAGATTGAAGCTGCAGGATTCACCCACCCACCAACTCTGAATAAAACCAGTTCATTCCTGTTCATTCCTCATTACCTGTAGCTAACGTTAGCAAGCCAGCTACATGTAATGTGTGTACATTTAAAGAGACAAAATGTGTGGAATAGAAGAACACGGGAGTTACTATTTCTCCTCTCTATGTGGAGGCTAAATGTTTCCCCACACCTCCAACCCCTGCTCCAAGTTCACACGTCCCAGTCTCTCCACTGAACACACAGAAACCAAACTGATATCAACCTTACACCAAACTAAGACAGTAACTGGAAAATTGTAATCCCTTGCATTGCTTCTTGCTGAAAAAGTAATCACATTACTGTAACACAGCACCAAGTAATGTGAACTGCCCAACGCTGATGCTTATAGAGGAAATACTAGATCTTGCAGAAGTAATGATATATGTAAATCTATAATTGAACTGTATTTGCATGGCACACAGTAGAGACTGAACATTGTGCTGTGTCAGGATTTGTAATTTGTATATATGAGTGTGCATGAATGTGTGAGGCCATGTGGCTCTGCATTTTCATTAGTTTTAACATTGTGGTCAGTAGTTTTTTTTTTTTTTTGGATTATTCAACAAAACACTAACCCTAAAATGTAAAATAAATAGTGAAAAATGATTCAGTATTCTTAGAGCCTAACATGCTGTCCTCAAGTTATTTATTTTGTCCAAAACCCAAAGTTCTCCAGATTACAAAAATATGAAAAACATAGAAAAGCAGTAAATCCTCATATTTGAGAAGCTGAAACCAACAAATGTTTGGAATTTTTGTCCAATAACTGACTCAAGTAATTAATTGATTATTAAAAGAGTGAATTCCCCTAAGTTCTGATTGGCCAATCAGCCAATCAATGAGTCGACACATTATTTCAGCGCTATCAAACATTAAACTCTCTCTCTCTCTCTCCTTCCACCAGGCCCAGGAACATTCAGTGGTCCAAGATCAACGACACCTTGCCTGAGAGGGCTGAGATTTCTGGCCCCACCTTCCAGATTTCCCGTCTCAGCCAGTCACACAACGGGACATACTTGTGCCAGGCCCAGAACAACTTTGGACGTGCTGCTGATCATTACACCCTACTGGTGTATGGTGAGTTACCGACAGTTAAATATTTGTTTTCTCCACAAGTGTATTTAAAGTTTTTTCAATTGATAATTTCCAGTCTTATAGTGTCTCAGGCGATTTTTAATATAATAATTTTATGATCAATGGATCTTTTTTTTTTTTGTTACATCTTGTTTTTGTGTTTTGAAAATATTTGCTCAATTTTATCGATCCTTTTCTTCTTCCCAGTGTCTTTGGAGTCTGGCTATTCTGGCACTGGGCAACAGATCCATTAAATCTTGATGCATGTCTCATCTGTCTTTCAGCTTTATTTGTTTTCCTGATTCGGTACACAGCAGGAAACCTCTGCTAAACCTCCAATTGATTCAGCAGAGATATTGATTCCACAAGAAGATGTTGGCCACTGCGCTCCGATACTAGTCACCAATCATTATTCAGGCTATCTCTTGTAAAGAACCAATTTCTCATGTCCCCTGCGACTCGCTCGTCTCTTGAAGGAATTCAGAGTAACTTAGATTTTTGAGTGCAATAAATAAAAATACTCGAAGCTCTGACAACTAAATGAATTTCACAATATAAGCTGACACACAGGAGATAAACAAAGTATTAATGTGGAGCTGAATCTGCTGGTAACAGTTGGCACAAAAAAAATAACAGTGGAACATCTGTTGCATTTAAAATTCAGACAAATCAACTTTGCTTGTTGCTCGAGCTGAGGTATCGGGGGGGGGGGGGGGGGGAAGGGGCTTTTGTTGTCAGGTTTTACAAGTTTTCCAAGATGTTGCGCCTAGATTCACTGGTGGTGGCTAAATTCTTAATGAAGGTTGACCCAGATAGACGGCACACCGGCTCAAAGAGGATGACGGTGGAGCTTGCAACATCACATGAAAATCTTGTATCACTGTGTTTTTCAGGAAATCTGAGAACTTGGTCAGCGTTTGAAGCACAATTGATAACGAGGTTTTGATGCGTGTTAATGTTGCGTAATCCACGCATGAAACAACTGGCTTAAGTTGCAGTGGAATAAGAACAAAAAAAAAAAAATGAAAGGGACCTGTGAGATTTTAATGGAACGGCAGCAAAGGTAAATTGCAAAACTAGCTCATCATTAGAGGCTTCTACACTTTCACATCCAATACATTTGTGGTCTGGCCTAATTGCATGAGCACCACTGTCACTCAGCAGATTTGCCCTTTTGATCTACATCCCCTGCTGGTGGCTCCCGTCATTGCACCCCCAGAACCTGATTTGTGAGATCAGAAAGGAGTGGGACGGATGGAGGGAATATAGACATCATATCTTATGTAACATTTTTAGTCTGCTTTTGGTTAGCGCCCCCTCATCTATCCATCATTCTAACACTCTTTCTCTCTCTGTCTCTCTCTCACACACACACACACATGCACAAAGTCAACAATTACACACTCTTGGCAGCTTACCACAGGTATCAAGGGTGGTAACAGTGGCATGATGAAAGGTGACACCCCCCACCCCCCCCACCTTCTACCCTTCTCTGTCTCTCTCTCTCTTTCTCTCTATCGTAGAAGGTGAGACATGTCGAGCTTTGATGTTCTTCGCCACCTCTGTAGAAAAATGGTCTGTGTTTCACCCGCTACTCCAGCCTCCTCCCTCACCATTTTTTTCTTTTAGCTGTCGCCTTCATTTGTTTTTCTCTGTGCCATTTCTTACCACATTTCATCATTTATCTTCTTTATTTCACACTGTTGCTCTGTGCTGGTCATTAATTTGATTTATCACGCTTTTTTTTTTTTCTCATCCTCTCTTATTTTGAAAAAAAAAAAGGAGGGGGTACATTTAAAGTAAGGAATTTTGCCTTGACCAAAATCCATAAAAGACCACAAATCCTCATAACCAATATAAGCCAAGCTTCATCTCCTCTGCTCTGCACCACGGATTTCCAGCAATCAGCTTCTTAAATCCTCCTGCTGTAGCCCTGTATCTGTGGTGGTTTGCTGTACTTCAAAAAATATGTACTTGCCCATTGGGCAGATTGTTTCAAACCTTACCTCAAAGAGCTCAGATTTGTTGATTCAGCCATCACATTAATCTGTCGACTCTTGATTTCCCCGTATGTCACAACTAATAGTCTGCTTAACGGGATGTTAATTCTTTCTCAAGAAACGTCAGATGAACTCTTAATATATATTAATAATGTTTCTATTGACATGCATGTCAATGTAAATGTTACGTAACCTCAGAGTGGCGCGGTAGCTACATCATTGTCAATGTAAATAACCCACCATGGATGACTTAATATGGAGTGCTACTTTCTGATGATTAAACACAAAGTTCATCAGTCAATACTGAAAAAAAATATGATTCCATGCTGTAAAATATGTTAAGATGACTCATAGCTCTAACACTTCTCCACACTGTGTTTTCTTTTTTTTTTCATTTTCATTCCAGCACCCACATTGTTTTAGTGGGTGTCTCATTTCTTTTTCTTTTTTCAAATAGAGAGAATATCTCATTTTGTAACAAAGCTCTTCACTTATTCCTAAATACTTTGGTGATAGAAGAAGATACAGTCTCATTCCGCTCTCGCTTCTCTTCTCGAGCCTCAGCGTTTCATTCTCCATGAGCTTATTTTCTGTTTCAGTCAGAACTGTTTGACCGTTTTACCGCTTTTCTCATGTTTTCTTTCATTCTCTCCTCCTTCCCATTCCTTTCCTTGACATCCGTCCTTTCTTTTACTCTGCCCGCTGTTCTCACCTCTTTTACACCTCCTGCCCACTTCCTCTTCCTCTCTGCACTCCTCCCACGCCCTTTCAGCTGTTTCTCACCTTGCCACCAGTTTGCCCCCGTTTTCAGTTCAGCTGCAGTTCATTCTCATTGCTCAAGGAGGGTCTTGCTTTCTGAGGAAAGGACACAGAGAGAAATGGTGGAACTGAGCGAGGGGTTGGGGAAGGATGGATGGAAGGCGGGAGGGAGGGAGGGAGGGTAGGAGAGAAGGAGGGATGAAAAGGACGATGGAGGTCGAATGCAGGTTAAAATTCAGTCCTACAGCCTGTCAGATAAACGGGATGTCAGTTTAGTTGGCTCCCAGCCTTCCCAGAGGGAATCCCAAGGTGCACTGGGGGAGGAAGCGGGGGCTAGGAGGAAATGCTGTAAGAGTGTGCCGTAAAGGATGAGTCAGCATAAAAGAAACCTTTTTATTGCAGGTGCAGAAAAACTACCAGTGCTCTCTCATCTCTCTCTCTCGGTCTCATTCCGTGCCAACCTTCCCTTTGTGACAGTTATCTGCCATCAGGGTCTGTACACCGAGCCCAAACTCGGGCAAAAGTGGCTGCCAATTTGTCGCAGGTGCTTTAGGCTCTGTCACTTCATGAAGGGACACGGGCTTAATTCTGGCGAAGAAACTGAGAGTGAGAGGTGGGAAACTCTTCAGGGAGTCTGGGCTGTGGCAACGATGTGATGCATTGAAGCTGTGGACTGGTCACACTTTTGTGTGCATGTAACTCCGTGTATGTATTAGAGAGTGTGTGTGTGTGTGTGTGTGTGTGTGTGTGTGTGTGTGTGTGTGAGTGTGCATACGCTTTAATGAGTTTATGATTTAGAGAGAGAGAGAGTGGCATAGTTCTTATTGGTGTGCATGTACGTGTGCGCACAAATTAATACGATGAAATTAACTTTCTGCAACTTTCAGAAAGTCGTTAATGATATAAATGTGAAAAATTGTTTTGAATGAATCACAGAGTGAGTGCACAAGCTCACATATTACACGCACACACACACACACACACACACACACACACACACACACACACACACACACACACACACACACACAGCAAAGTATCTGCAACAATGCGAAAAAGGATGTGGCCTGTTGGTTGTTTCATCTCTGCCACCATTGTTTAGGGAGAAATTGGATTTTTTATATTTTTTATGAGTGTACATACGGGAAGGTGCATGTGAGTGCATGTGCATGTGACTGGGAGCAGAATGTTGCTGATTGTCTGGGGAAAGCCTGCAGGGCTCCCTTATGTAATTGAACAGAGCTGCTGCACTCAGATGAATTTCCAAGCCAATAAAACCCATTAGAATTGAATTGTATGCGAAAGCGGGAGGGGGAGGGAAAGAAAGAAAGAGAGAGAGAGGTAGAGATGGGGAGATGAGAATTGTTAGTGTTTGCATATAGGTAATGCACTTATGTGTATGTGTATGTGTGTGTGTATATTTCTGCAAAATGGATCACGAAGTGAGAAAGGGGGACGAACAGAGACACTAATAGTTTTATAGAAAGATTCATGGAAAGCAGAGGAGAATTATAGAAAGATGAAAGGATTGATGCATAATGAGATGGAGAGGGATACTAGGTGACCAGGGTTTAGTCTGTGTCTCTGCGACTGTTGTAATGAGCTGTCAGGATAATTGGAATGAAAAACACAGACCTCTGTTTAATGAAGTGAGACTCTCAAAAAACAGAATGAGAATGAAAATGGAAAGAGGTTGGGGGCTAGTGGCAGAGGAAGCCAGACACAGATAATGTAGAGTCAATTTTGTTTGAAAAAAAAAAAAAAAAGTCTTCAGTGCTGTTTTCCTCCACACGTGACACTGCACCTTTATCGGCATCTGAGTAAGTTTTCAATGACTCCTCAGCCAATCAGTGTTGGCCTTTATGACCTCAGCAGAGGACCTCTGATCAATGTTTAATATTCAGCACACCAGGTTGACAAGTGGAGTTAGCAGTGCTCTGGGCAAGGCCCTTATAATCAGAAACGCTGAACATGAAAGAATAACAGGCCTCATCCAAAATGGTGGCACAGTATCCTCAGGCACACTTCTGCAAGAATTAGATACGAGGAGAAACGTCATTATCGCAAGTGCCACCACATCCATCCCTGGAAATAACATGGGCTGTGTGCCTGATTGGCAGCCATATAGTGTTAATGAATAACAATATGATGTGGGGGGAAAAAAGGACGCTATCGGCCAAGAGAACGACAGCTGTATGGCATTCTCCTTAATTAAGTTGAAGAGAGGCAGTGAGGGAACGCAGTCACCAAGGAATGAAACTAGAGAGGCAGTTGAACGAAGGAAAGTGAAGGAGGGAGGGGGTGCAATTAAGGGAAGAGAGTTTGGTTGATGAAGAAAAAGGAAGTGAGAGATGGTGGTCGAGAGATAAGAAAAAGTTGGAAATGGTGAGAAAGAACTATTTTTAGGTCATTGGTGTGATAGTCAAGAGAAATTAATCAGCGTCCAGTTAATTAGTGCAACGACCCCGGCCATTAATCCTCAGTCCTCAGGCTCAAGTGACGGCCACATACACACATGCATGTATCCACTCACACATGCGACATGCATGCACTCTTACAGGGGAGCATCAACGGACACGGACACACACACACACACACACACACACACACACACACACACTTAGGTAATTGTAGGTTAAGTTCTCTTTCCCTCTATCTGGTTCAATTTGCCTTTCCCTGCTTCTTCTCACTTTTTCTTCACACAAAACTCTATTCCACAAAATACATCATGTACATTTCTTTTCAGAAGACCAAGGCAGAATTGGAGAAAGGAAAAAAAAGGAGGAGGAGGAGGGAAGGTATAGTGCTGACATAAGAGGAGTGCAAAAAGAGATTGATGATCTCAGGGCCAGTGGGAGAAAGGGATGGAAGAGACAGAGGAATACTTACCAATAAATTACTCCTGAGCAGAAAGGGCAATGTGTGTGTGTGCGCGAGCGAGCGTGTGTGTGTGTGTGTGTGTGTGTGTGTGTGTATGTATTCTTTTGTGAATGTATTATGTCTGTGTGTGGGCTATTAAGCATTTGTTTGTAAGTGCATGAATGTGTTCTGGGTATGTGTGAGCACAAGCCTGAATGTATTTCAAAACAAACTGTGTGAGTGTTAACATCTGAGAGTGTGTGTGTGTGTGAGTGTGTCCTGAGACTTCAAGTACATAAACTACATCGCTCGTTGTGGTTTTTAGAGGGATTGTTTGATGAAGTGGCATGTTATTCAGTCTGAGAGTGCTGATGCACACGCACACACACACACACACACACACACGCATTCACACCCACTCCTCTGTCTCCTTTTTTTGTTCTTGTCAGCCATTATTTTTGTCTTTAACAGCAATATGAACTTGTCTCTTTCTACCTCTCTACCTACCATTGTGTCTCAGCCATTGATTTGGAGAATGTGTCAAGATCCAAGCTATTGTTCAGCATTGAATGAGACAATCCCTGCATGGCACTGCTCCATTGGGAATGCATCTGTCACAGACAATGTCTCTGTCTCTCCCGTCATTGTACCATAGAAAATGTGTCAGTGATAGAGAATGTGTTCCTATATATTCCATTTGCCTTGTAGATGAATGGCACTCTGCCAGGTGTAATTCTCTTCAGCCCCAGCTTTAAAGCATGTCTTTCCCATTGTAAACATTTTCTTTAACCCCCTTCAGCTGGTGCAGAGGTCCGCCAGAGAACGCCATTTGTCCGTGTCTTTATCGCTTGTCAGGGGTCGAGATCGATTCCGTTTCGCACCCGCATTCAATTTGTGAAAATAATTAGCGACATTTGTCTCTGGTACTGAAATGGCATCGGCTTCGGTTGCTGAACAGCATGTCTGAAATAAGTCTTTCCTCCATTTCTTGGGTTTTACATCTGTGCCTCCTTCTCTAAACTCATCAGAAGAGATGAGGTGTCTTTGAGACTTCCATCCAATGATTATCAAGCAGGATGCTGAGCCATGGCCGCCTTGAAATTCAATTAACATTCAACCACAATAAAGCTTGTGTCAGGTTTTATGTTCCAAGTTTGTCTGTCTCTAAATGTCACTGCATGTTGTAGATAATAGCATCTGTGCATGTGTGTTATCCCATTCCCTGTCTGTCTGTAGATAATGTGTCAGTCACTACCACGGTCCCTCCCACTCCTACTTCCACCCAACCACTCACCTCCCATCCCGCAACCCAAACCCTGCTAACACGCAGCGTCGCCTTGGACCCGAAAGGTAACACACACACACCTTTTTTTTTTTTTTAAATTCTCCCTCTGCTGCCCTCCATCCCTCTGCTCGTCCTTTCCTGCTCTCCTTTGGTGTCTTCCACTCCCCACATTCATTTGATGACTCTCAGGTGCCCCCCCCCCCCCCCCCCCCCCCCCCAGACACACACCCACTCTCTCACACACACCCACACACACACACACACACACACACACCATTTTTCTGCTGCAACCTTCCTTTGCCCTGCATCTACATGAGCGCATGTGTCTGCAGACGCTTGGGTATGCATCATGCGCAACCACCCACTCTCCCTCTTTCTTATCACTGGCTGTTTGATGCACCCCACACACATTGCCCAGTCAGCATTCGTGTGTGTGTGTGTGTGTGTGTGTGTGTGTGTATGGTCTGGGGTGGGTCTCTTGGTGCTTGGTGGGTACTGTTAATGAATCTGCGTTAAGAGTTTAAGGAATTGGCAGTACACCCAGCCTTTAACTGACTGACACCGGCCTCTGGAGGGCTGAGAAGATGCTACACAAACATATTTATCTGCACACATCCACACTCACAAACACACACACACACACACACATATATATACAGAAAGAGAGAGTGAGTGAGAGAAAAACAGAAAGAACGAAGGAAAGAAAGAAAGACAAGAGATCCAGGTGGTTGTCTAATCACATTCTCCCAGATGAGTGTTACACAGCAGGAGAAAGAAAAGGCTGCTTGGCACTAGTGCTACTCTGAATTTGTGTGTGTGTGTGTGTGTGTAAAACTACACACTCTCTTTCACTACTTTCTCTCTCTTTTTATCTACAGAATCCATTTATCTCATACATACACTGACACAAACACACACTGTCACTGGCGTCTCCTCTTTCCTTCCACACCTTTCGGATGCTCTGTCTCCTCTCTGCGTCTTAAAAGAGAGAGATGAAGCGAAAGGGAGCGGGGGCATCCTTCTTGTTCTTCTGTTACCGCTGCCACTGTCTGTGGCAGGCAGAGGTTGTTCACCTGCTGGGCATGTGTGGAAATGTCATAAAGAGTCATAAGAGAAAGCTGTGGCTCCTTTAACAGTTTGGTGAGCGTTTAGTCGATGTGATGTACCGTCTGAGGGGCTCCTCGGAGAAACAACACGCTTTAGAGTGCCGTCAGTCATTTCCTGCGGAGCTCTGGGCCGCCGTGGATTAAGCGCAGGGTGGCGTGAGGTAAACGTAGAGCGCTTGACTGCTTGCTTTTTCATCCTCTGTGAAATATCACTCAGGCCAACTGCTTAATCCTATCTTAGTTGTGTCCTGTGTGCCTGCTGATGCACAGATGTGTACTTACGACACACAAACACACACACACACACACACACACACACACACACCAATACTTGATCATGCACATTAGCAGCAATGTGATGCATTTTGTCACGGTGCTCAATGAGACACTTGTCCAGGAAATACATGTACAAGAGCACCCACTCTTTTCTACAGTTGTCAACACTTTCTCCTCCTCTGCCTCTTCTGCCTCTTCCTCTACTTCCCCTCCTTCATCGCTCTCTCTCTCTCTTTCTCTCCTGATCTCCATGTTAGCACTGCATTAATGATTCATGTTTTAATTCTGCTTTGTCAAGGTCCAAGAGCTGCATCAATAACTCTGTGTCCTTGCTTCCCATTGGCTTTACCAGCTCTTACACTACAACCCCCAAGCCTCATCAAAAAAAAGGAGCTTTTTGTTGTCAGCAACTGAAGATGCTCTCTCTTTATTTAGGTTCATACTCAAAGACTCAACCATTCCCTTCTCTTTCTCCACACCCCTGCACTAGATCAATCACCTGCTTTTATTGTTGTCAGAAATTCTATGCCGACACATACCTGCACATATGAGCACGAGCTTTGTCTTAAGCGTTGCTGTGTGGTCTATTTTAGGTCTGCAGCTAACAGTTGCGCTACCGGTTGGTTAATTGTTTAGTCCAAAACGTCACTGTCAAAAATACTTAACAAATGAACATGAGCAAATGTACCAGAGCCCTCCAGTACTCAGTTTATGTTCTAACACTTGAATTTAAAGTCATACAACACTAAGAAAAATGCAGTAAACAGTAAATATTTTGCATTTTTGCTTGATAAATGACTTAAACAGTTAATCAATTCCTGAAATTGCTGTCATTCAGCTTTTGTGTTATTTGACAAATTGCTTCATCGACTAATCATTTCAACACTAACCCACAGTTTCTTTCACTTTTCCACTGTATTTGTCCTTTACTTTAAAGCGGGGTGTGTAAACTTATTAAAAGGTGAGGTTGGTATAAATAACTCCCTGCGATGTTATACTACAAAATGTCACAGAATTTAACTTGTCTTCTTTATCTTTTTATCTCTCTTCACTCATCTTGTGGTGAAGTGTTTGATTTCATTTCCCAGGGCTGCACTACCTAGGGTGTAAACACCCTCAGAGTTCCCCTCATTCAAAATGCATTGTGCTCTTGACAGGTGCTTGGCTGGAGTGGGTTTTTAGAGGCTGACATACTTATTTCTTTATTCACTCTCCTCATTTCTCCACCTTCTTCTCACCCAATATGACTGCCTGACATTCTGTGCAGTAGTGGGTGATGAAAGGTGATAATGCAAGTTGGGTGGAAGATATTGACTTCTCTTTTCTCCTGTCTTGCTCCCTGCACTCTCTCCCACACTGGAAGTTTTAATGTGATTTCTTTCGCTCACTTTTATCTCTTTCATTTTTGATCCATCTGTCTGTTTGTCTCCGTTCTTTTCTCTGCGCTTCTCTCTCCTTATATCTCCATATATTTTCCTTCACACGCCCCACACTCCACCCATACACATTAATTGTTTCTCTTATTCTTTCCTCAGATCCCGGTGCAGTGGTAGAGACTCACAGTGCAGTACCATATGCAGTGATAGGTGGCGTTCTGGCACTGCTGGTTTTCACCGTCATCTGTGTCCTCATTGTCACCATCTGGTGCTCTGTCCGACAGAAAGGTAACACACATTCACAAAACACACACATACGAAGTAACACAAAAGTTTCCTTCACAAGCAGGGGACATGTCTTGGCACTCAGAGTGTTTTATCACATTTTTCATAGGCACATTCTCTCATTTCTGCACTTTCTTTTATAACATGGATGTAAAAAAGTCATTGGAAGACAGTTACACCCAGATTTTCTGAAAATAATCTTTTAAACCAAGGTGTAAAATTGTCAGCACATAGCAGACAGGACCGGATGCTCCTCTCCAGTCGGGCACTGTCCGTGATGGACGACCTTGGCCAGGATAGCAGGAGAGATAGGGTGGGGTGGGAAATGTAGGTGTGGCCCCATGTTTTATGACTCCATGTTAGTGTATCAAGGCTCATCTATTAAAAGCAGCCCTCTGCATTCCCTATCTTTTTAAGTGCCCTCATTTTGGCAGCCTTTGACTGTGCGCCAGAGCTGCCAAGAAGTGATCCGGGAACAGTGTAGCAGGCCGCAAACAGCCATTACTTACCCTATGGCTAGACAAGCCGTCAGTCAATATTCTGTATGGCTTGACCGCCAATCAGCACAGAGACAGGGCCATTACAACCAATCAGTGTTGAGACAGGGCCATTAGGGCTTTGTCTTCAGCTTGCCGTGACTGTCAGCATGCCAGTCAGCCTCTGCAGTAAGGAGAATGAGAGTGTCACTCACCCCTGGAGTGAAGGGACACTCCGGCAGGAAGATGACTTGAGCGGTTCTTGCTCCCTGTAACCTGTGCTGCACCGACTCATTAATCACGCGGACCTAAGGGGTGTTAAAATGAGTTTGATAGGTTTTCTGAGTGACACAAATGTGCCATTGTTCACTTGCACTTAACCTCCCCTCCACCTTTTTCTGCCAAACTCTCCTCCCTCCCCGTCTTTGATTCTCTATCATCTTTTCCACTTCCTTTTCCTTTTCTGTCTTTTCTATTCACACTTCCATCGCCTACTTTTAATTTCCACCGGTAGGCTCGTACCGTACCCGAGAGCCTATTCTTGCTTGGTATTGACCTAACAATTAGTTAACTAATGAATTAATCTGTCACAGGTATGGTACTCAATAATATTAGCGCTGATTGGTTTGATAATTCTGCATGGCGCTGCAGTGATCATGATGCTTTGCCACCTAACCTTCCCACTCCAATGTCCCTCTCGCTCTCTCTCTCTGTCTCTTGCTCTCTCTCTCTCTCCTCTCTTTTCATGCAGGTTCCTATCTTACCCATGAGGCCAGTGGGTTGGATGAACATGGTGAGGTGCAGGAGGCCTTCCTTAATGGGAACGACGCCAGCCAGGGCAAGAAGGAGTACCTACTGTAGCCCTTTTCCTTCCTTATCCCCTTCTCTTCTGACCTCAACCCCCTACCCCTTCCTCTCCCTGTCTCCCCCCTTATATACAGTATATACACACACACACACACGCACTCTCACACACACACACACACACGCGCGCACACACACACTTCTATACAACACGCCATATAGGCGGCCTTCTGAAAACGACTGTATACAGATACTGCACACAGCCAGTCCATCCCATGCCATTCCACCCCATATCCTCCACACACACACACAGACACACACACACACACACACAAACCCAGAGACAGATTGAGAAAAAGAGAGCCTGTATACCCACCAGCCATTAACGACGTGTGCCATATACTGTAAGTCAGAGAAACGAGCAGGGGGTGGGGGGGTGGGGGTTGGGGGTGGGGGGTGGTGAGAGGGTGAGGTGCACGTAGGAAATATAACGAATTAACCGTACGAGTAATTATTTTGATCGAGAGGGAAGTGGGGAGCACAAAGAAAACCGGCGCTCTGCACCGTGCAGCAGCCGGAGTGGAAGGGGAATTAGGGCGACAGACGACTGCTGTAACTCCATGCCTGAAGAAAACCCATCCATTTCACAAAGCTCAATCTTTAACTGGCGGAGACAGTGAGACCAGTGTGTGAGGAGGGAGGGGCAACTGAGGGGGGCTGCGGGGTGGTTGGAGGGGGGGGGGGGTTGACCTGGAGCTAGCAAAATTGAACTTTTTAAAAATTGCCAAAGCATCTTGCCTACAGAGCACATCCCATATGTAATTCCCTAACAACAGTGTAGTGTGTAAACCCAGAGTCCCGGGAAGTATCCATACTTTATGAACAAGTTAACTGTCCTGTTTTGCCTGGTGGGTGGCCTGCCAATAATTTGTGAAAAAAAAAAATCAGCTTTTAGTGACCACCCCACCCCTCACCACCACCACCACCACCCTCTCGTACCAGCAATGAGCGAAAGGTGGTTCTCCTCTCTTTTAATTTACTCTCCATCTCCTTCCTCTCTGCTCACCTGTTACCATCCACTCCCCTCTCCCTTATATCTCTCTTTCTCTCCGTCTGCCCCCCCCTCCTCAATCGCTCCTCCTTTGTTGGCTCCTAATAATGAAAGGATTAGTGTTGGGCTGAGTTCCCGACAAAGAAGAAAGGAATATGACTTGCTAAGGCATTAAAGAAAAGCTTAATTATTTTAAAATGTCATTAAGAGGATAAAAAGGTTTAAAAGTCTTATTAAGAAGGGCAAGGGGAGCGATAGCAAAAGGAATGAATGGGAATATTAAATGGATGGATTTTTTTTTTTTTCTGGATGCTACCACACATATGCAGATACATGCACACATTCATACAGTACAGTAAACATGTTGACAGAACAAATATACATATCTCCGAATTCCTTATTTGTATAAAAAAAAAAGAACAGCAACATAAATTAAATGAAACTTTTAAGAAAATAAGAAAACACTTTACTATTGAAACGCATTATGAAGCAACTATACTAACACAGAATATTAGCCTATAGAGGTGCAAAGCCGAACAAACTACTGTCCAGTGATCTTTAAAGAAAATAAAGAAAAGAATAAAAAAAAATCATTTGTCTTTATGAGAAACCAGAGGTCTTATTGATTTTTTTATTAATTATTATTATTATTTGAACAATTATGATTGTTGTTACTGTTATTATTATTGCCGTTGTTATTATTATAATTGTAAATGTTAAAGAAATGTACACTTCCCATGGTTTGTTTTTGGTTCTACTGTAGAGAAATTGCTGTCTTTTTTCACTCTCTTCCTCTTACCTTTCCTCGCTTTCCCAGTCTTTCTCTCTCTTCGTCTCCTGTGCCTAGTCGTCTCTTCTCCTGTCTTTCACTCTTGTTTATTTTAGAGTCCATGTGTCATTGTTGATATATAGCTAACTATTTCTTTATAGGGGAAAGATACAAAGCACGACAAAATAAAAAAGAATCCAAAAATAACCTTGGGGATCAGACTGGTTTTTGGATGTATTTACCATGTAATTAGCAAGTGCTGTTTTTTGAAATCCTGCGAAAAGAGAACAGGAGACTGAGCATATGATTAGATCAATGGGGAATAGTGGAGTTATAGGTGGGAAAATAAAGATGAAGGCGGCAGAGCACTGGCAGCTCATTCAGAATAAATAGAATAAACAAAACAGAAGGTTCTGTGGTGCTGCTAATGAATCATAAGAACAGATAGCAGGGAAGAAAGGGTGACAGGAGGGTTGAGTCAGATGCACACAGAAAAATATGACTCTGCCATTAACTTCCACGCAATCAATACCCGATTCTGTCGAGAAGCACTCAACATGTCCATCTGTGCACAGGGCTAGATTTGAAAGCCGCCGGAGGTCGCGGGGTGATAGATCGATGTGTTTCTCTTCCATCGATGGCAAGGCTCCGCGGTCGCCTGTCATAAAGACAGATTGTCAAACGGCAATCAAAGTAATGGACTTGCCAGGCGCCACAAGCATGAGTTGACACTCTGGCCGACAAACAATTCACACACACACACACACACACACACACACATCTACACAAGTCAACACTAGACATATCTTCAGTTTATGATGACGCAAGGGTAGCACAGGTAGTTCCTGCTATCAGACCCGCTGTGGTCGATGGGTAATAAAACAGAGAATATTGTTGCTTTATGTGTCTTCACAACAGGAGTGTGTGTGTCCTTCAAACAAAGGTTTCATCGGTTGTTTTCCTGTGGGATTTGCAGAACTCAGTCTGGTTGTGTTTGATACAGTTATTTCTGCTTCTCCTCACAGAAAACAAACTTTGGTATGTAGTTTTGTATGTTTTCCATAGAGAAAGATTTTAATCACATTCATATTCAGTCAGCTTACACTGGTGTATCCTGGGAAACTGGCCATTATCTGACCATAACAGTGATACAGTTCAGCAGCTAGACCTGATGACAATCAGAGCCCCACCGTGATCACAGAGGGTGATTATCAGATCAATAGACACAAGCAAAAATGAGATAGGGACAAGCCAGACAATAGTCAGTTGTGTTCCTCCATGAGTTTATAACATGCAGTGAATGTACCATCATCTGGCCAATAATGACAGCAAGAAGTCTATAAATAACTCACACAGTTCTCTATGACGGTAGTTTCACCGATTAACGTCCTGGAACGGGTCCACATCAGAAAATTCCCCATTTATGACCCATTTATGATCGTCGTATTTCATTTCTACGAGTTACAGTAAATATCACATTCCATCCAAACACTATCTCTTTATGTTCCTGCTGGCTACATGGTGGATTAGACACAGTTTTATCCATCCTCAAAGTCAACCCAAGTGACCCTAGGATGGCGTTCACTGGTCTTGACGAAGCACGGACGTGTGCGCAGAGCGGCAGCATAGCGGGAGGCATTGATTGAGATGGCTGAGTGTGTCGAGGCCGAGCATAATCAGGAAGCTTTCAGGCAGACAGAACAATTGAATGGGCAGCCGCACCAGGGAAGCTGGGGAAATCTTTTTTTTTTTTTTTTTTCCTTTACCAGCTTTCTGTATCAATAATGTGTTCCAGTCAGGGGTTTTTTTTTTTTTGTTTGTTTGTTTTTGTTCTTTAGTCATGGAAGACACACTGTACTCGTACGCTGTGTATTTTTTGAGTACAGAGGATATGGAAAGCAAGAAAAAGACACGATGAGCGAGAAAATAAATGACAAACTGACACGAGATCTGTATAAAAAGCGGGAAAATGATCAGGCAACAAAAAGAGCCAGCAAGAAATCTCAACTGAGAGGACGGGAGAGAAGGAACAGGTCTGTGATGAAGGAGAGAGAAAGCATATTGACTGTCATGCCCATGTTGCACGCAGAAAGAGATGGATTTCTCCTTTTTTTTTTCTCCATCAGTGATTTCTTACACCAACACAGTTGAAGATGAACAATCCAATTAGTGCGAGCAAGGCCCTTTTATTACAAGAGAGCATCACATTGTATTTACAAGTTTAATCAAAACAGCCATGAAGATTGTGTCATAACCAGGTTAATTATGTTTTCCCTACAATGCTGCGTTCTCTCTGGACCACTATGTTATTACTGAATGTTTAATTAAATGCTGTCACTCATATATCTACATTACTGGTGGTTGGCTTAGCAGAGACTTAAAACAGGCTTAGGATAAGACCCATAGGAAGAGCAGTCAAAGAAAACAGACATCTGTGATCAGGATAGTTGTCATCATCTGGAGACTTAATTTTCGCACTGACATTTGGTGTGGGACCTGATAATTAACTGGCCTTTTCATTTGTGAGTTATTCATAACGTCTGTGCATGAGGTTGCTGATTAGTTAAAAAGCCAACAACAAACAGGAAGGTGCTATATTTATTCTTTTCTTTGTCCACAAGTCATTTGTTTCAAACAATAGCTATTTTTTATTCAGCCAAGACATTCGAGGAAGATTATTCAGTTGCTTTTAGTTGATGAAATCGTTTTCATTGAGAACAGCAGCTCACATCTTCTGTGTCAGGAATTTAGACCTCTGGGCACACTTTGGCTTTAAGGGAGTGTTTGGCTGAAGACCACGGAGCTGCCTGCACTGCCTCACACAGGGCCATATGGACAGATTTTCCTCTGGACAGGGCTACTGCAGGTGGAAGGCTGGGAACAGAAAGAGGAAATGTTGTCCGCTCTTCCCCCACTTGTTTCCTAGGAGGAGTGAAGAGGATCTGGGGCACAAGGCTGTACAGCTGGAAGAGGAACAGGGCAACTGCAATAGCCCAGGAAGGAAGATTGGTGCTGGGGGTAAAAAGCGAGAGAGCATGGATAATGTGGACAGGCAGGCAGAGCAGAACTAAAAGGGAGAGAGACAGGGCCAGGGAACGGACCCGGTAGGAGTCATGTTTTGGAGGGTCTGCATGACTAAAAGGAGTCTTCCTGGGCTTCATGCAGAGCAGGTAAAGGTAAATGGCCAACAGGCAAAGCAAGGGGAGTATGAACACTGTCATCCCATGAACATAGACAAGGAACTGGGGGCTGAGAACAGTGTCAGGGGCGCACACTCCCCAGTGGCTGCTGTGAATCTCAGCGTAGGTGAAGTTGTGCATGTCCTCCACATAAAACTTGGACAGGAAGCCTCCATATGGAAGGTACTTCCCAATGACCTTGCGGTCATGGTGGTATTTAGGGGGCGGGGAAGGGGTAAGATGGGGCAAAGACGTCGTCCAGTTGCCATCCAGCCCGAGGCCAGCTGTGCCGGGACCAGCACCACCACTTCGCCAGGTGTTGAGAACGTCCAAGCCGATGAACTGTGCGAAGGAAGACAGAACAGAGCCCACCCAGCACAGCAGAACCACACACAGAGCTCGCTGACGGGTCACCATCAAGGAGTACCTGGCACCCAAAGACACGAGGATGTGGAAATATTTGAAAGGAGGTTTTACTGAAACTGCTCCCCGGTGCTTTAGATTATAGAAAGAAATTCACCCATGAGTATCTGCACTGTTCCTACAGTCTTAAACTACCTTCACACTCATGTCTCACTAACAACAAAAATACATAATTACTGGCCTTTTAGAAGAGATCTGCTCTAACGGCTGTAATATCTACAAGATGTGAGTGAGCACCTTAGCTGACTGCAGATAAATGTTTTTTGAAAACAGATCTGAGTAAAGTGCTCAAAATCCTATCTTACTTACACCAACTGGTTAGCTGGTTTGCACAAAGCAACTGAAGACCATTTAAGAAAAGACATAATACTGACTGTCTTCCACTGAAAGACTGGATTTGTAGGTAATTGTCGGTCAAATATCTAAGAGCCTCAGAGCCTATTGATATTTACTCACCCATATTTGAGATGGAAACTAGTCTGTTTTGATGTAACAATATTCCATACAATGGCACATCTTGACATGTTTACTGCTTCTTTTTTTTCCCGTTTACCCTGTATTGATTTTCTTCCATTACTTCTGAAAGCACACTTGAGTGTTGGTTGACTCCTACCACCCACATATTCACCCTCTCCCACACACATACAAGAGAGTATAAAAGCATTGTATGTAATTTTAATTCACAGTGTGATGCTTCATTATATCGCTGAGAAAACATCTTTTGTACCCATCTTAATGGATATTTTTGTTGTACCCTGTTAATGTTTGACACTTTTCCACTTAAACTCCCACTAAGGATTTGTATACTTATTCTTCTATGGCATAAACCAGTTTTATAGACTCACTCACCTCTCCGCCAAGTGATGCTGCAGGTGGGTGTCCAGTGTAAGCAGCATCAACAGGAACATGGTAAACTGCCTAGCCAGCATGGGGCAGCACACCAAGGTTATGCAGGTGTACAGACACTGTGGGGTTCGCAGGTTGAGTAACACAGTTAAAGGGACTTCCACTGCACCCCCGACAGCCCCCACCCAGCCCAGGCACAGTCGAAGACAGCATGAGACGCTCCCGGGTTGGGGTCCGACGCCCTGGGTTCCACTGTGGGTGTCAGCCACGGTACTGCTGCCACTGACTGCCATGCACAACCTCACACTCACCACTATTAAAGCTACAGATAGGATGCACTGGGACAGGGAGTACAGCCACATGAATTCCATGTCTCGGGGAGATTAAAAAAAAAAAAAGAGAGACACAGAAACTGTTAAAGGCAGATAATACATCTGACTACAGTTTAAAAAGCCATTACTGATAATGATGTGAAAGAACAAATATTAAAGAAAAATGTATTGATGCTTATGCAAATACAGTCTCATTCACGTCCACTCTTGCCACCCCTGCCATACTGTATGTTCCCACATGGCTCTTTCAGCCAAGACTGCCCCTGCAGCGTTCGCTCACATTATCAAGGGAATGGTCGAACATAGGGAAAGGCAAAGAATAGAAGGAATACAAATGAGAACGGAGTGACAAAGGGTTGGGGGAAAATTTGAGGTTAAGCATAAGGGTGTTGAGCAGAATAATAAAAACAGTCAGCAAGAGAGGGAGAAAGTACAGATGGGGAAGGCCAGAGAATGTGATGCAAGTTTATGCTAGGGGCAGAGAGATGGGCACTGAGAGAGTAGATATTTTGATAGGTATCGGAGAGCTGTAAACGTGCCTGGAGAGTGAAAAGGTCAGGCCAGACCAGACTTGACAGAGCTTCGCCACTGAGGATGTGAGCACCATGCAAACAGAGAGCAACAAGCACCAAGCTGGGTGGCAACATACTGTTAACACTCTCTTCACTCTCCCCTTTTTCTGGTCTTTGTTTTGCCTCTCCTCTCCCTCTGGCCCACCATGCATCATTTGCTCAGTCATACTCTCTGAAATACAAACAGACCTAGACATTTATGCATAAATACATGGACACTGACACTCAGGCACACAAGTGCACACTCCCCCGATGAGTAATTTTCTGTAAATCTATTGAAAAATGATTGGCAGCTAATTTTAGTACATTTTCAAACAATAGTCTCGCATAAAGTAGAGTGGATGAATATTGAAATAGCGGATTTGCCGCAGCAATATGCCACCTGTCCATTCCACGTAATTAGTTTGACCTTTTCAGAACATTTGGTGTTAGTCGTCACTTTTCCATAATAATCCCGACTGGCTGAAATAACCTCTTTATACCGCTTCATAATCACTTTACACAGTTGTCTCCTGTCTCACCACTTGAAGGGCCTCAGCAAAATTGATTTACTGAAGTAATTAATGGAGTTTAATCCACCTTGTGTGAGTTTTCAATTCAAATTAGTGGCTGGTCATTCCCAGTGTAATTAATTGCCTTAATTAATCAATTAAGCTCTCTGAAGCAACATTCAAGCTATAGGGCCCGACCTTTCAGCATGGTCGCTGCCAGAAAAGTTGGTGAGTGTATGTTGATATAATGTCAAAGAAGTAAATTAGGATAAAAAGGTAGAGTTACCTGTTGTGAAGCCCTGCGATGACACAGATAGTTTATACAAAGCTCTATAATCTGTCCTCTGTATGACTTGGCTCCCTTTTTATTTCCCTCCAGGATCTCTATCTCTCACTCTCACCTCTCACTCTAAACTGTCTGCCCCCACTGACAGAGTAAACCTGATTCATAAACCTCTGCTTATCCACCTGCCTGCTATCTTTCTCTCTCCTGTCTCCGCAAACATATCAATTGTGTCAATGTTGGAGCATGGCTGCCCTTTCCATCGGAGATGTGCAAAGGGCAACATCACCTCTGCCAGCCAGTGAAATATGTAAATAAGGCACATACACACACACACGCATATATAAGCATGGACACACAGAAACATGTACAAAAATAAGGTTTGATTATTCATTTTTATAGTAAAAACCCTTCCCGTTCAGGTGCTCTTTCATTCTTCCAATTTTCTCCAAGTTTGAGAGAGACAAAGGAAAATAAGAAGTAGCTCTTAACTCCGAAGGTAATGTGCTTTTTGATGGAGGTGGAGGTGATAAAGATGAATAGAGATATCAAAGACATTTTACACAGTCTTATCCAGAAGGGATTGTTCCATGAGACAAAATAAAGACACATGTATATTGAACTATATTGCCAAGATACCTACACAGAGGAAATGCATGCCCTCACCTTTATGCTTATATTTCATATTATCCATATTATTCCTGTGAAGTGATTTAGGCTCACAACGAAAAGACAAATCTTGGAGCTAGCCTACACCTGAAAATTTGTCAAAAAGTGAGTTTTGTGTGCTCTAAATGTTTACTTTAGTTTTTACATGCAAATGAGTTTCATTAAACTGCAGGGCTGACTGTTATGGCCTGGAAAATATGCCCATATTTCCAAAAAAATCACCCAAGCATATCAATGTGTCTACAAATCATTCTCTCACTGTCTGCCAAAAGGACCAAGCTCCAAGCTGCAGGAGGGGGCACTCTGAGCCCCACGGAGATGGCTCCATTTCACAAAAAACATACCCACAATACACATTAAGAACAGAGATTAACAAATTAACTTATCCTGCTGCAATTTTAAACTACAGCGACAGTATGTTTGTCTGTTAATTGTGGAAGTGGAGACCCTCAGGAAGGCAGTGCAAAAGTATAGACTCATAATGAATCAATTTTATGAAAATAAATGTTTCTTTTCTATGTACCATCAATTTATAGTGACAAGGCTTATTGTACCAGACAGTATCTGAATAATGTTTTCTTTGGCATCTTGTTCATTTTCGACTTGTGCATATTCACATCCAAATTTGACTGCTAAAGATGAGGATACAATAAATAGTGTCTTATAAGGGAAAGCCGTAGACTGAGAAGACTGTTCACAAAGTTATGTTCGCGGCTTCTCTTTGAGTCTTCTGCATGGTCTTAAAGTACCACGATCATCTGTCACAGTTTCAATGTGACAATGATCAGCCTCATCGGTGGAAAAAACAACGCCCCGATCTCGCGTAATGGAACGAGATTTGCCCGTTTTAACATGAGTTGGAAACCCCGTTCGACCCTCTTCCCTTTGCTGTCCACAAGCAAGGTAAAGCGCTATTTTTCCTTACCCGTTTATCTGACATTAAATTGCTTCAAACTTTAGCATTTACACTCGAAACTTGGTGAGGTAGGATATAAGGTGTAGATTAATAAAGTGGTTGAGCTTTTTGTGAGGTCGTTAGACGTGTAACTCAGTTTTTAAAAGAATTCTTCTTCAATCCTGCTCTCGTACTATCGGTCTAGGTTATGGCTGCCCCCATGCTACCTCGTTGAGGCCTGCTAGCTAGTGGCTAGCTGTCCCGATTTTGCAATATATTTGTTGAAATTTATAATAATTGTTCATATTGCCAAAAGACATATTGCGTAGGTCGTCGGGATCTAACCGAATTGTCTATTTTTAAATGATAAGGGTTCACTACCAAAAGGGGCTTGTCCTGAGACGGGTCTAGTAGCCAGTTAGCGCAACACTCGCTGTAAGGATAGCTAATGCCGGCTGAAAGCGTGCAGCCGAGAGCCCCTACACATGTATCTGCCTAATGTGCTTTGGTTGATGCTTGGATCGTTGAATTGATATTTTGTTTTTTGCAACAACGTAACATTTCGAGTTAAGATGAGCGGGTCAGTCATGGCCATATATCATCGGCAAAGCAACTGATATCGTTGGTCCACACTTTTGTTCTGTGTAACGTTGGATCACATAATATCTGTCAGAAAGCGAACAAGTCAAGTCTGAAGCATACTTAAGAGTTGTGCTGATGAGCTTATTTCACGTGTACATCAGCAGATACGTTGATAGTAACGTTGGTGCATTTTCTTATTCAGATGCCTGGTGTCACAGTGAAAGACGTCAACCAGCAGGAGTTTGTCCGTGCCCTGGCGGCCTTCCTGAAGAAGTGAGTATTTTTGTTTTAGCAAAACTTGCTCTTGGCATTGCAGTGACTTACCTGGCCGTTTTATTATTATTATTTTTTTTTTTTAAGTTGGTGTTTAGTTTTATACAGCGTGAATAAACAGTGTAATACTGATGAACCTACTGGCACATGTTAACAGAATATTGATATGGGATCCAGTTCTGGTTTAAATCATGGTGACAATTCTCTCCTATTTGTAGGTCAGGAAAGCTGAAGGTGCCTGACTGGGTGGACCTTGTCAAGCTGGGTAAGCACAAGGAGCTGGCCCCCAGTGATGAGAACTGGTTTTACATCAGAGCTGGTAAGTCAGAATATTGATGTTCATTCTAGGTTCCAACTGGTCATGGTGTCTCTAACATTAGAAAGACAGCTTAGTTAATTTTACAGCTTAATGTGTAACTAAATGTGTGATAAAACTGTGGATGCTTAATCAAAATGTGCAACTGATTCACTCTTGATCTCTGACTGTAGTGCCTTGTTCATGAAATATTAAACACTACTACTTATTATCTTGATGTCTTACTGAGACCACAAAGCCATGTATCCAGTACAGATGCACTGATTGATTGGCCAGCAATTGCAATCAGCTGGTTTTCAGCTTAGTTGGCTGTGACCGGTGACCAGAAAGTATTTCTCTTCACCCTCTTTCAGATAGAGAGATCCCTTCACTTAGTTATTTAATAGTCAGTGTTTGTTATGAGCACACAAATTTAATTGACCATTAATGAAAAATTACAAAATGTTTGTATAGCTGTCAATTAAAGTTCTTATAGACAGGTCATACTTACAAAAAAGCTTATCACAACTGACGCTGAAACCATTTCTACTGCTCCCTTAGCATCCACAGTCCGCCACTTGTACCTCCGCGGAGGTGCTGGTGTTGGCTCCATGACCAAGATCTATGGAAGTCGCCAAAGGAACGGCGTGTGCCCTGCCCACTACAGTGTAGGATCCAAGAATGTGGCTCGTAAGGTGCTGCAGGCCCTGGAGCTGCTAAAGATGATTGAGAAGGATCCCAATGGGTAAGAATCTTATTTGTGTTACCCATCAGGTCTTTAAAGTATGAAAGCTTGATATTTTAGTTACTGAATTGTTGAAATGAACTTGTTTGAATGACGATGCTTTCAAAATACACAAGTGCACTATAAAGAGGTTCTTTAAATTTTTACTCTGAGGGTTATATTTGGGTATGTGTTTGTACAGTCAAAGCTGGCTCGAGTATAAGTTGCCATGTATATGTTTTCTGGGTACTGCAACGTTCATACACTCCCTACACACACACACACACACACACACACACACACACACACACACACACACACACACACACACACACACACACACACACACACACACACTCACTCACTCAGATGCACAGTTCTTAATTTGCACCTGAATTTTTATCTATGCAGAACCATGATGTGAAATATACTCATCAATTTCATGCTGGATAACTGAAACCTTTTAACGTATAAGCTTGAATTTTGCTGTGAGCCTCAAATACAGATGTAATCACTCTGTAATGAAAAGACTAATTGATTGGCTTGGTTTTTATTCTGTTCAAATGGGCAGGAAAATGAAATTCCATTTTGAATTGGACTTTGTTTCATGGTTGATGAGTGATTTTTGCCAACGTGTATGGATGGAGAATTGATCATTGCCCTTCCCTGACTAATACTGTGGCCAATGTGGCATAAAGAAGTAGTTATGTAAGACTTAAGCATTTTGTGTATTGAATTTTGTTCAAGTTATGTCAATTGATGTATTATATTGTGTCCCTTCAGTTTCCCGTTTTAATATTTGCTGTTCTCCATTTTCCTCAGTGGTCGCAGACTAACCTCCCAGGGAACCAGAGACCTGGACAGAATTGCTGGCCAGGTGAGAAACTTATCATTTTCCCCTGATTATTATGTTGACATGCACACAAGTAACTTGATTATTTGAGTACTTGGATCTAGTGAAAGTCATAGCAAAACCATACGTAGTTGAATAACTATTCCAATGATGTTGATGTTTTAATACTGAAGTTATAATGCATTTCCTGGATGCACTTGACCTTTTCCAGTAATTTTAGTACCTTGTTCTAGTGAGAGGATCAGCTCATGTAGTGTACTGATCCAAATACATAAGATGGAATAACTACTAAACAAGCTTCTTGGGCCACTAAAATATGCGTATTTACTCATACAATAGTATGTCTTAACTTTTTAACACGTAACACGGTGTACTCTGGAAACTAAACATCTTGAATAATATGGCAGAAAACAATGAGAGGACTACAGATTTTTTTTACTTGGTGGAAATTGTCTATTGCACACTATATCATTGAGAGTATGAGTGCTGGTTGGGGGATCTCAAACATATGAATCTGTTTGCTGATGCTACATATGAACACTAATCTGAGATACTGGCACAGATGATGTCAGCAGCACTTGTCTCTATTTCTTAAACAACTTATCACAAATTGTTGTGCTAGTGATGACAGGTGTAACATGAAACTGGTTTGCTGTCCTCTGTTTAACACCTTCATTGTACCTCACTACTTGAACACCACTTTCTTTAATTTTTTAAAACGCGCTGCTTTGCATTTGATTCAGCTTAGTGACCCATGTACAGAATCAGCAGGTGTAGCACAGAGTACATTAAGAGAGTAACCCAGGTCTGCAGGTCATACAGTGTGATTATGGCCATGGGTATTATGTTAACATGCTAGTTGCACCAGGAATATCTCCTAAATACAGCTGAGGTCTGTGTAGTGGTGTTGACCCTTTTCATCTGGCTGCCATAAACAAAGGGGAGCATACTTCCCAAAGCTTTCAGTGATCACCATTGTACTGAAGAGCATTAGTATATGCTAAAGTATTGTTTAACCCACTGCTAGACTTTAAATGCTCTAGGATCAGACTCCCCAGCTGTTGAATGTCACTGCAAGCCGATGCTGGCCAGGCAAAGGTTGATTTCAGTGACTGACTGTGATACACTTTGCCATTTTATGTGACGTTCAGACGCTCTCGGGGTGGTGCCTTCAGCGAATGTGATCACAGAAATATCATCCCTTTGCTTTGATGCAACACCGTGTCTGTTGCGAGAGTATACAGCCCCAGTGTCACTTCAGCATGCAAAGCTTTTTAAAGAGCTTGTCCTTGGGCAAAATTTCCTCTGCCAACCAAGTGAGTAATGTCTTGGATGGCACACTACTGGAATTCCTTGTTCGCCTTTTACTAAAAAACAAATCTCAGTTGTGCCTTGTCAAAAATCAGAGAAGCAGCAGCGTTGTGATAATCCAAGGGTAAAGGGGGTAAACATGAGGAGGGAATTTCATGCTTGGCAAGTCCGCCGTATGGCACCAGTTTTCTCCTTGTTTACCCATGCTAATGAGCAATATGCAGATGAGCAGACCTGGGCCCGGCCTGCTGCACAAAACTGGCAGGAAGCATGTTGGTGTGGCTTCGTTACCTCCTCACGAATCCCCCTTGTGTGTTGTAGTTTCTGATGGCTTTTTAAGAGATTGATGCTTTTCCTTTGCAACCGAGGTTCCTGCCATGTACTGTTAGTAGACTATTCAGGGTGTGTTTTGGCAGCAGCTGGAACATAGTTTCCTTTCCAAACTGTTTTCACTCTCAAGTCCTGATGAAATTGCATTTTGATAGCATCTTACTCCCTTAAGTTGCACATGTCCCACTAAACCACAGTATTGTGGGTTATAATGTGGTCAGAAATTTAAGTGAACAGCAAAGTAACAGTAGAATATTAAGCAGATGAGAAGTTTCATTTGGTCGTGTTTAAATAATTGGGATAATTTACAGCGGCTATGGCAGCACGATGAAACTATTAAAACACCCTTTTCCCCCCTGCAAGTAATTGGATTTCGATTTGAGAACAAGTTTACAAAGGCAGTACAACACTTTGTCTGCCCCAAGATTTATCTTGTGAATATGCCTCATGGTATTTTTTGTGTTTTTCCACAGGTTGCAGCTGCAAACAAGAAAACTGTTTAATAAATCTTTTTTGGAGAAAGTCAAATCATGTGTGCTTCTTTGTTATTAATGTGTGAACTATCAGGAGCCGAGGACAATAATGGTCTGCTCAGTATTTTTGAAGTACTCCATGCACCCTGTCTGGCTCTGAGAAAATGCTTGAATTGTTGTCTGGGTTCATATGTCATTGACCTTGATCAGACAAATTTGTTGGCAACAAAAATAAATTGGAATGAATATAAACACTTGGAACCGAGTTTGCTAAAAAAGCTCCTGCATGAAATAATCCCTGGGTGATTAATGGCTTCAATGTCATTTAGTCTAAAGGGCAGTGAATGAACCTTGGTTGTAGTATTTTCAGATCCTCATGTCTCCTAACCAGTAGAAGCTTATTACAGGGTGCATTTTGATCGAGCAGAATAAAAACGCTTCCTTGGAGCTGTTCCATCAGTGAGCCAATACAGCTCATCAGTGGCCAGATGCTCTCCACTGTCGCAATACCGCTTATGCGTCTATATTAATCTTTTATTCTTGCCATTGTGTTTATGTATCAGATGTAGTTTGCACTGATTGTTCCATGATACCATAACAACAAGGTAAATTGGTCAGTTAACAAAGGTGGATGATTATATGTTCATAAGCAGCATAGTCGACATTTCAATAGCTGGTAAGAAATGATGTCATGATTTAGCAGGTTCATTCAAGGCCACAGTGCCATCTAGAGACTTGCACAGTCAACAACAGGTTTTTACCAAGTTAGCAATGTTAATGCCATAGAGCAAAAAGTGCATGTTTATTTCACACTATTACTGCCGAGATAACAGTTTTAAAAACTGTTTTAAGGGATTAACCCTGTTGTCGTTTTATTTGTGTGGAAGTTGGGTTGCTGATTAAAAGCAGGTCTTTAACGCTGCATAAGTGCCTAATTTGTCTTATTAAAACATCTTAAATAGTGGATGTGAGTCTTCTAAAATGTGTGGATTTTGAATATTTGGTTTTCAGTTTGGGCCAGTTTATGTAACAATCTTGTGTTCTTCTGTGGAGATACACTAGCAGATTCTGTTACACAAAGCTCAATCAATGACAGCACTTGACTGCTTTAATTTGGCGGTGCTTCTAAAATCCTGCAGAGGGTGCCAAAGCCTATAGAATATCTATCATGACTATACATGAACTTTGGGGTGATTGTTTCAGAGGTGCCTTAACAGCAGTAGCAATGATTTATCTAATAGCATCAGCGTGTTTTGCAAGGAATAGTTAAGCATTTTTGAAAAGGGGCAGTTTTCATTTTAAATTTAGGGTGTAGATGAATAGTTTTTAAGGGTCACTTGATTCTCTTTGTCAGCAGTTTTTTTTTAGTAAAATGTTTTTAATGCTAAAATTATAATATACAACACACCTTGAATTTTGTTCATTGAAACGGCTTCAGGAGTTTTCCACAGAAATGTAATACACAGACCCAATTGACTGTAAAATATCCAATCTATTTTAATTCGCACTTACAGTATGGGCCAGTGGCGCTTCATGTGTGCCTGCTTTTTTCATTTCTCTGCTAGCCTTGGGGCAGTCAAACTACAAGCACAACCAAATGAGAATCGGGGGGGGGGGGGGGGGCAGCGCAGTGCTCATGTATCTATGTCCCCTTTGAGAAAATACAGATTGCTTTTATATTGTTAACTGAATTCATGTCCAGATTTGAAGATCAACAACCAGAAGGCATTGTTTGCCGACTGAGTTGAGCTGTTGTACACAGCCTGCTGTGCTCTTTTGTGTGTGGTTGCGAGCTTATAGTTGGTCCTGTGTTTGTAAGATATCGTGTGTCATAGATCCCTGGACAGTGAGCCTGCTGTGTTTGCCAGTCTGTTATACACTGTATCTGTGTGTGTACAGTACACACAGCGCAGTGCACATCCGCCTGAGCACACGGCTGTCTCGTCTATTTTATAATGTCAATCATCATGAACAATTATACTACACATCTCTCAGGAAATATTAATCTCGTCTTTTTATACACCCCCTCATTCTCTCTCACTCATCCCCTCCATCACCCTGTCTCGCTGTCCTCCATCCACCCACTCTCCTTTTTTCATTTGGAGACCAGCTGTTCCTGAACACCTGAACCCATCGTCTCTCCCTCCCCATGCCTCTCCCTCTCTCCCTCCCCCTCTCCCCTTCATGATCCCTCTTTTTCCTCCACCCTGTAATTTGGGAGAGAGAGAACGATAAACATGTCCTTGAGTGGTAGAGAGAAATGTACGGAATCCACCAGAGGAGGTCTGCCATGTTGTTTCACTTGCTCCTGTTCAAATGCATGTGTGTGCATGCTCACGCATGTATGCTTTGTGCATCCTTACTTGGTGATGTCTTTTTCCGAGGCAATTTCAGCTCTAGTCAGTCACCTTGTTTATGCACCGATATGTCACTGTGTTCAGTGTAATTATCAGTAGACTACACTGTAGCAATTACTACTGTGGAACAATTACCACTTTAACAAATGCACATCTAAGTGGTTTGTCGTGCCATGTGTGTGTGGAGGTGGCTGCACCTACTCATTCCCCCAGTTCCTTGGCAGCTCAGTTTGATCACACTGAGAATGGATGCAGACCTGCCTCTCACCTCCTCGGGGCTGGAAACAGCAGATAACTAAGAAATGTCTCTGCTGCACAAGTCTCTCTAAAATAGAACCACTATCATGAGGGCTGCTACACATACGCACACATTGTCAATCCACAGCTTCTTGCCCTGTGGCGTGTTTTACTCTGAAGACATGACATACCACAGTAAGTTTCCAAACATTCCCCATCTCTGGCATAGTGAGTCACTAACTTTCTTGGGAAAGCCGACACAGATCCTATGGAATACCTATAATGCTTTTCTCATGATCTACATTGCTTTCTTATCAAAAGCATGTTCTTTTGTTTCCATTTAATATTTTTAGATTTCCAAAATCTCAACCTCATTCAGTTTGTGTGTATGTGAGAGAGAGAGAGAGGATTTTTACTGATCATAGTAAGCTTGGGTATTTAGTTCTGTCCTTGTCCATACTGGCTTCATAAAGTATCAGACCTCCTTTCTTTTTAAACACTCCATGTTGTAGATTTAATCATAAGTGGGTAAATTTGCCATTTTAGCCATTGAAATATATATATACGTATATATATATATACATATATATATACGTATATATGTATATATATATATGTATATATGTATATATATATATACGTGTATATATATGTATATATGTATATATATATATATATACGTATATATATATAAATAATATAAATATAAATTTGCTAAATTTTCAAAAACATGTTTTTTATATATATATACAATATATATACGTATATATATATATATATATATATATATATAAAACATGTTTTTGAAAATTTAGCAAATTTATGAAAAATCTGAAACTAAAATCTCTCACTAAAGTGTTCAGACCCATAATTCAGAACTTTTAGAAGACCCTTTGTCTTCTTGGGTAAGTCAAGCTTTGCACACCTGGATTTGGGCAGTTTATTCCATTTGTCCTGGCAGATCCTCTCACACCCTGTCGGATTGGCTGGGAAGCGTCTATGAACTGCCATCTTAAGGATTCTTGACAGATGTTCTATGGGATTTCAGTCTGGGCTTTGGCTGCGCCACTCAAGGACAGCCAATGTCCCAAAGCCACTCCAGCATTGTCTTGGTTGTAAGCCTTATGGTCATTGTCAGGCTGAAAAGTGAACTGTTGTCCCAGCCTCAGGTCACGTCCACTCTGGAGCAGGTTTTCTTCAAGACCTGTATTTGGCTTCATTCATCCTTCCCCTAATTCTAACCAGTCTCTCTATCGCTGCCTCTTAAAGGGACCCTCACAGCATGATGCTGTTGCCACCATGCCTCTCCGCGGGGATGGTGGTTTCTGGAAACCACTGTATCTTCTGTAACCTGAGCCATAACAAAGTCCAATTATACAAGCCAGTGGTTAAACCAACACATCAGACGCAGTGTAGAGGCCATGTATAGTTTGTTGATGCTGTTTGGCTAAGGTCAGCCCTAGTCTACAAGAGTGTGTTTATAGAAATTAGTCTGAGGCCAAAAGGTCTGTGTTTTCTTAGTAGCGAGCTGAGCTGCTGCCTTCTGCATTACAAATCTGTGAGTGAGAAAACTCCACAGCTACAAAAAGTCGGGCTTACACACTTATCTGTCCCAATGGGTGTCTAAAAGCAGATTGATGGATGGTTTTGTGTTATTTTGTATGTGTTGGAGAAAGAATAAGTTTGACCTTACTGACTTTCTGGATAGTTTAAGGGCTCTATATACATCTGTCTGCTCTATGTGTGTTGCTGCACTTCTGTGTGCTGTCAGCTCTAATCCTTCAGTCTGTGTTTGGCCTGAGAGCAGGTGGTATAAACATGTAATGTGCCGCTCAGCCTGCCTGGCACCACGGGGCACTGTAGCACTGCCCCACAGCAGGTGTGTGTATATGAGTGTGTGTGTAGGCAAAACACTAACTGTGTATCATTGACTTTCGGGTCTCTGTGAGCTTTGTATGTGTGTCTTCTTAGCTTGAGTCTGAATCTCCTCCACCTGTCACAGAGGGTGGGGTGCAAAGGCAAGATGACGGGGCGCAGAACAGATGCTGTCTACAAAGCCAGGCGAACTGACTGAATTGCACAGTGTGTCATCTGTGTGTGTGCCCCTGCTTGTTTGTGTGTGTGTGCCTGCAGCCGGTATTGTTTGTATGTTGTGCCCCTGCTTGTGTGTGTGTGTGTGTGTGTGTGTGTGTGTGTGTGTGCGCGCGCACATCCAGATCAGAGCTTTCAAGTCATTCATACTTTGATGCTGCGGCCCTACGCTTTCTTCAGCACAGAACAAAAGAGTGACAGAGGGAGACAGCTAGACACCAGTGTGACACCGACTGGCTGTGGAGATAGTTGACACAGACAGACTGAGATAGGAGAAGTGCGCATGTTTGTAGCTCTGTGCTTCATCATTTCATTTCATATCTCCCTCACTGTCTCTCCCTATCTTTCTACATGTCCGTGGGAGGTAGGGAAATCTTCAAAGTAATGCCAGGCAGAGGTGTCAGAAACTGACCAGGCCATGTATCAACTTAAGCCACAGAGCAGCTTCACCTAGTTTCCTAGAGTCAATATCTAAAAACCCACATTTCTCATTACCCGCAGCCCTGACAAGTCTTTTCCCTGTGTTAATTTTTTTTCAAGGTTTAGTGCATGCATGAGATGATAGTTGAAATCCTTATTAGCATGCCTCATTTACAGTGATTGGTTGAGCTATCCCTGAACTCCACGGCCTTTTGCTGAGTTTCACGTCCTGTTATATTTACTGTAAACACGAGCAACTGACATGGAAAATAGTTCACTTCGGGCTCTTGGCAGTGACAAGTTGGGACAGAATTGATTCTAGGGTCAGAAATCTCTAAATTTGTAGATTATTTTAACATAATAAAATCACAATGATCAGATGTAATCACAGCTTTCATGTCTGCTGCCCTTTACTTGATTTTGAAATAATGAACAGTTTCCTGTGAGGTAAAAGCTTGATAGGTATGACAAATGCACCAGTCATGACTGACCCAGACACATAGAATTTTCTTCACTGATCGCACATAAAGTCAAGGCAACTGTACTGAGAAGAGGTTTTTGAAGACGTTTCATCATAGTCTCATCTTCAACATCATGAACGTCCATTTGCCTTTGTATAGCACTTAGAAATACCATGACCTGGATGACTGACAATCTTCACAGACATACGGATGGTACTCCAGTTTTTGAGACTCAAGTGAAGGTTCAGTTAAACAACTTTTCCTGATTTGTCACCCTCATTTTCTCCCTCTGTTTTCTCTCAATCCATGCCCCTTTCTCATCTAACGCCCTCCAATCTAAACAATCTCTCAGACTTCATCACTCTAATGATCTTTCTTGTTCAACCTTTCTATTGTATATCCAGGTTTACCCCTCTTCCTGCTATCTTCTTTCCCCTATTCCTTTTCATCCTTTACCCCTAAGTACCATTAGTACCCTATTTCTCCCTCCTCCAGCTTTACCATGCCTTATCAGGGCTAAAAGCCCTCAGCCTATTGCGTTGCCATTGTGTCATGCTTTGCCTCTGTGAAAAAGTTCCTATGCTTTCTACAAATCCCTGCACCTCTTTAATCATATCAATCATGGTTCCAATCCAATCAAACATTATTTATTTGAGGGAAAATGATGTTTTTACATAATCAAAGAATGCAGACTGCAATTTGATTGAGATGGTTTTCATGAATGAATTAACAGTAATTCATGGGAAACAAACAAAAATGAATAGTTTGTAGATTTCCCAGTGTTATTAGTAAAATGTGATTGAGAAGTCTGTCAGAGGGGTATTTATGAGTTGTGCATGCAGAGTGGGTCATTGCACATTTAATAACCAACAGGACATCTTTCATTTTAAGTGAAGAAAAAGAGGCTGTGATTGCTGCTGCAAATGTTGGAAATGTTTCAAAATGACAATTTAGTTTTCTTACAACTTTTATGCTTCTCTATATCTTGTATCTGTATAGATTTACAGGAATTTTACATAGAAAATATTATGTGATGATCAGCTTTTAGAACATAATGAATTAATCTTCCCAACAAGATAGAAAGTAGTAGCTTTACTTTCACCAGTTACAACATAAAATGCTGCATAATATTTCAGCAGCAATATCCAGTATAATGTAAAACTGATGGGGGTCATTCTGCTGCCTAACAAGTACTTTTACTTGTAATACTTTTATATTTTGCCCTTGATACTTTTATATGTATATATATTTTTTTAATTTTGAATGCATGCGTGGAGTGTTTTTACCTTGAGGTATTGCTACTTTTACTGGCATAAAGGCTCTGACTACTTCTTCCATCACTGCCAACAGTTTAGCCAGATTATAACAAAACAAGTGCACCCAAATGTGTTTTTTTTTTTTTTTTGCACCCAAATGTGTTTGATTAACCCTCATTACACATGAAAACAGTGCAGTAGGTCAAATGCATATCAGGAAATTGGTCTTTAAACTGTAATGTTTCAAATGGACAGTCTGAGTGGTGATCTTACTTCTCACGTCTTTTGAACTGGGGGGTTGTCTAACTTCTCGTGTCTCTTGCCCTCTTGGACTTCATTAAAGCAATATTTCCACACTACACGGTCTAGATAACAGTAACTCCTCACATACCTCGTGTGTGTGTGTGTGTGTGTGTGTGTGTGGGGCTTCAGTGTGATTATCTTGTGACTTTCTAACATGTTTCTCAATTAAATTTTGGGCAGTGAACTCGACGAAGCCGTGGCGCTGCACAGATTTAGCAGCGTGCTACCTCATGTCGTTATACTATACATGTTCTATTTGATAGACTTTCATTCAAGACAACCCAACCCAGGTATGCAGTGTTTGTATGTGCACATGTGGGAGTGCGTAAGTGCGTTTATGGCACAGTGTTGCAGAGGTTAGGGAACTCATTTCAGGCTGCTGTTGTACTATTGCGTGCTATACTTTTCTCTTGCACACAGTGACCTCCTTGACTCGAGGTAGCGTCCTCTCCCCTCCCCCTGGACCAATTCCAACATGCCCTTATTTTCTCTCAACCTCCTCTCTGTCTTACCTCCCTTTCTGTATATCTCCTTGTGCCTCTTGTACTTTCTCCTCATTTTCCTTTCTACGCTGCTACCCTGCTGTGCCACTTCTGTATTCATTCTCTGTTGTGTTACTCCTTTGGTTTTCCTTTCTCTTACCTGAATAATGTCCTTACTGCCTGCATGTCTCCGTTTCTGTTTTGTATTCTTCATCCTTTGCCACTCATTCCAAGCATACAATTGTTTGAAAAATATCCTGTCCTTGGACTTGGACAACCTTCAGTCAGTCAATGGGCTTCTGTTTTTGTATCTTACCTCACTGTGGAGATAGATAAACCTGCCTATCCTCCACTGTTGTCAATAGGCTACTGTCTTCCTTGTGCATGTCAGAGATAGAGAGAGAGAGAGAGAGTGAGTGGAGAGGCAGGGAGAGTGTGTGAGAGACGAAATCCCAGACATTGCCTGTGTAAATGTGTGCGTGCAAAAACAGTGTGACAGACAGGTAAAGTTGTGTTAGTGGAAATCTTATTAACTGCTGAGCTACTTTCAAAGCTTCCTCATCTCTTTACCCACAGTTATGTCAAAACATCTCCTGAGTAATTACGTCGCTGTGCACTGCATTTACTGATTTTTTTTCTTTTTGCAAATGTAGATTGTGCACATTTCTGCACATTCCACAAAAAATGCACAATTTCACATTCCAATTTCACATAATGACTCTGGATACAGTATTTTGCAGATGTGCTGGTTTGTGAGCCGTGATTAGGTGCCATTTGGGACGTGTTGGATTCATGACTGCATTTGACCGCTGACAACAATCATACAAATCATACTGTACCTCCATAGAAATCAAGGCACACCACAGGGACCCATCTTCTGAGAGAGAATTTAATTTGATGGCCAGGTCCTGCTGTGGCAGAGGTTTGGTACAACATTAGGTTAACAATATGCGCTCGCCTCCAGGCCTGCTGAATACAGGTAGGCAGCAAAGTACAGGGTCACGCTTCTCTGAGTCCTGATAGAGAAATTGTTCTCCTGGTTTCTCTCAGTCTCATTTTCTCTTTTCATTATTTCATTATTTTATTTTACATTATACAGTTTTTTTCGCTCACCCTCTCTCTCCCTCTTTCCTCCCATCTGACTTTTCCAGCTGAGGTCAATACCAACCACTCTGCTGTTGCACCAGGACACAGGAATCTCATGAATAGCAATGTACCAGCAAGCCCTCTGACATTTGGAAAGTCTGTTTAAGACTAAAGTTCATTTCAATATTTTATTGTAATGTGAGAGGAACCCCCACGTGAATGTTTTCAATTAAATTAAGAACTTTACCTAAAAACAACTAGAAATTCTATCATATAATATTTTTTCAGCTGAAAAGTGAAACTCTTCAAATGTGTCTCCAAACATGGTTCACTTTCCTCAGTACAATGCAGCAGGTGTCCTTTAACTTTGCAGTTATCATTCAGACAAACCTCTTATTTGAAGCTTTATGTAGCGCACTGTATAATGCTGCACACACAGTTAATAATCTCTTCTCAGTCACTGTCTGTGCGCCTGTCCAAACCAGCTACTCAAGTTCAATGTCTGGCTATCTAAGAGGTCAGCCTAAGTTTATTCACATGAATCTCATCTAGTCCATTAGAGTTAGTATGTGCTGTGCGGGCACCTTTGTGTCTGTGCAGACACTTGGTGTCTTTCAAACAGTCTCGATCTAGTTTTACACCATTTTGCAGCCCTCTCAGGGCGGATTATTCCACTCGGTCTGTCTTCTCTATCTTCTACTTTTGCCCAAAATTACTTTACCGACCTCACTCTTCTCACTTAGTTGCTGTCTAACTCTAACTCTTACTCTAACTGCTGCTGCCTAAATTTTCCCCCTAAGCCCCCATCATCCACCCACCCACCCATGTTCTTTTTTTCTCTCTCTTCTCAGCTGGTGGGCCAGCCAGGAGGCAGTGCATGCGTTTGAGGAGCATAATCTGCTCTTTTTCTCCTTCCTATTTCCATTTCAATCCTCCGTTCACAGCTGGAACCCAGGCGCTGTGCATGCAGATGACCAAGAGTTGACTTTTTCTAAAATGTACATTCAGACAAGAGATGGGTAGGAGAGAGAGAGAGAGAGACAGAGAAGAATGAAAGACTATGTGATAAAGCAAAGCAGCAGATACAGACAAAGGGAAATCATTCTATTCAAATGCATTGTCATTCAACCTTACACAAGTGCACAGAGGAAGATACCGTCAACACAAGAACAGAAACAAGACAAAAGGACAAGAAAACAGTCCATCAATCAAAATATGGGTCATGGTGTGATTAAAGATTGAGAGTAGTAATAAAACCTGAAAATGAAGGAGATTTTTAATGTTCCTCTCTTAGTGATTCAAACTGTTTTCACACTTCAATATTTTAATGCGACCTTCTGTGAATTGAAAACCTGCTTGTTATTTATCTTGGATTAAAAACAGAGGATGTTGTGAAAAGCACAGGGGACAGCAGTTCAGAGTGTCTTAGAGGCTTGAAACTGTCAACATGATTTCTTTTGAATAATCAATACTGTACAGAATTACACAAACCTGAGTCACTCCCTGCACAACCAAGTCAGTTAACCAGGATTCAGTTTCATGCGCTTTCTGCTCGTGTGCCAGGGACAAATATCTGCTCATCTCCGCCTGCGGTCAAGTGCTGCGTCATCCTCCCTCAGATCCTGACAGCGATGACAAATGACCACGAGGTCATCGGTGAGCGTGTGACTAACTTAGCCTGGCCCGTGTTGATGACATCAGAGCTCTGTTTAGTGGTGGAGGTGTGAGTCAAACTGGACATGTGATCGGTGAATGTGGTGGATTGTTTTGGACTGACAGAACACAGAGGGCTTTGAGCAGTCACACAATCTTCCAGGAGCATCCATTACAAGGCGTGTAGATATAAACGTAATGGCAAAAACACACACTAAGTGATGTTATCATTATGGAACTGGGCCCCTGATGCACTCTTCTTCTATATAGCGCTTTACAGCCGGGCACTCGCGTTTCAGTCGTATCCCATTTATGGCAAAAACCATCTGCTGCCAATTGATTACAGTAACAGATATTGATTTGAATGGGCAAGCTCAGCAGCAGAAGTAATTCACTCACATGGAGGCAATGAGGTGTGACAAAATATGCTGACCGCTTAATCTGGCTGTTTAATCTTTAATGCCATTGTCACTGTTGACTCTTTGAGTTCAAATGTGTTGCTGATTTTTTTTTTTTTTCCCTCTCTTAAAATCACATATAATCAAAACGGCATGTTCCCTGTGTGTTTGGGTGAATCAGCAAGAAATGAATGTAATTGAAAGTTCTTCCCCTTCCCCTCCGCATTCAGCTGTCTCCTCTTACTTTGTGCAGGGTGATAAACAGCCTTGCTAACCATCTCATTCCCATTGGCAGCCCACTCTGGAGTTGCATTAAATCTCATCACGCCAAGTGCTCTGCCCAACCCAGCAGGCCAAGCTAGACAAACTGCACGGTCAGTTAGAGGGGGCCCACAGGCTTGCTCTATCGGCCGTTCTCTTTCCTCTTTTCCTCTCTCCCCATCTCCTGTTGTCTGAAGCACATCAGCCTCTCCCCCTCTTTCCCTTCACTCAATCACTTTCTTTTGATCCTGGCTGTACTCATGCTCTTTCTTCTGTGTGTCACTCTCTTAACATATCGGAGCAACCCACATCTCCTTTCCTCTTCTTCCTTCTGCTTTTCCATTAATTGATTCTCTACACATCTGACAGCCACCTACTCCTGCCTTTCTTCCCCATCTCTTATTTTTTTGCCTCTTCATCCCTAATGTTCCCTTCCTCTCCTCTCCCCCACTCTCCTTCCTAATGCCCCCCCTGTGGAGTCACAGAAGTCTATATTGATGGCAACACTTGGCCATGGTGCGTGAGCGTGTGTCACGGTTACTCAGCCACCACCACAGTTATTGTGGCTGTAATGCCATAATTACCCTCCCTATTATGGGCAAGACTGGGGGAGAGAGAGGTAGTTTCAAAGGGAGCCAGGCTAGGAAGGAGGGAGGGGAGCGGACGTGAGAAGAGATGGGTGAGGAGGGCTGATCAGTTGGATGGAGAGATGAGTGAGGGAAAGATGTGTGGGTTAGTTTGCTGGTCAGCAGATCAGTTGGATTGGTGTATGGCTGTTTGCGAGTGTGTGAATGTGTGAGACAGGAAGAAAGAGAGACATTCTGGGTCTGTGCATCCCAGGGGACACCCTGCCCCTGGCCCCTGTCGTGGGGGGCCACATCAGTAGAGATGTAATGGTTCAGGCTTCATTGGACACACACAGATGGGTCCCTCACTTGGGTTACAGCAGATGCAGATGCACACACAAGTTAAAGAAAAACAGATCAGACCCCATTATAGAGGCATGGAGACAAATTTGGTTGAGCTCAGACACACAGATAATGTGCTGTTGAATTGATTGTGATCAAAAGTTTCTGCAAACGTCAGAACTGGGTTAAAAAGCTACAATGTTTGACCTAGTCACAAGCTATGAAACTCTAAATCATAAAAAAATCATAAGACATTTCATCTATGTCTCACTACCTTTGATATACTTAAAATTTAACAGCTTTCACTGATCAAGAATTTCCACATCAATACTTTAAGAAGAGTACATAGAAAACAACAACTATGTTGCTCAGTGTGATATATAATCGTGTTAGCATCCATTTCTGTCGGAGCATGTATCTTCATTTTGGATATAAACTCCTCACTGTGTTCCTGCCAGGCTCAAAATGCACAATAAGTTTGACAGGTCACTTGTTACACAAGCATATGCGTGTATACTTAAGAATGTACACAGGAAAAAGGCTTTTAATTACAGGCTAACATTGCTGTAGGTGACACCAGGAAGCCCACCAGGATAGTGTAAACATGCAAATAAGGATGTATTCGCTCATAAAACTACTGCATTCAAGTTTAACAGAGGTGGTTACACTTTCATATCCCTATCGTAACCCTGGGGCAGACACAGAGAAAATGCAGTTGCCTGCAATTCATTCAGTGGTGAAGGATGATTAATATTCTATAAAATAGTTTATGTATTCATATTCAAAGCCCAAGGCTTTGAATGCAGAGACGACGCCAACGCTGAGTTGGTGTAGGCGCGATAAAGTCCACACAGCCCAGCAGGCATGGAGGATTGTGAGTGTGTGAGCGCATGTATGTTTGTAAGCAAGAGAAAGTGCAGTGCAGAGACGTTGGAGACTTTGAAGGCAAAGAGCTGATTCCTAATTAATTTTCCTCTGAAAGCTACATTTACATGTATTACAGGAAAAAGATGTCTGAAGAAAAGCCAACTGTGGTTCACGAGCATAAAAGAGGAAGCTGCATAAAAAGAGTAAGAGGAGAGAAATATATTAATTTAGAGTTTTGTAGGAAAGTCATATTCATATGGTCTTGCTCTTGAAACTTATTAAACTGTTCACACTGTTCCTTTTTATAGCCTAACTTTTAAAGCCTACATTTTTTTAATAGATAAAGTTTCCATTTGTAATTTTATATCAGATCGTATCTGGCTAAATATACTTAGAATTAGATAACACTATAATAGAGAATTAAGTGCTAAGAAGATCAGGTTTAATTTCTACACCTGATATGGTGCATGAAATTAAATAATAATAAACTGGGGATTAGGATTTAATTTGAATTAATCATAGCCACTCAAGTTAAACATCTTACTTGATGTCTGCCTGTTAATGATGCTTATTGCAGATCCTAATTTCCTCTAGAACGCCTTTAAAAAAAAAACGTCCCTCAACTAGTGTTTACATTGTACATGTGATTTTTGACAGCAAAAAGTTAGTCTTCACATTTCTGGTGAGCTGTTTGCTAAGGCTTGAAGTCACAGCATCACAACTTATATTTATGATGGCAGGTGGCAACTTAACGGTGGCAATGGCGTGTGCTTAAGATATTATCACACAAGCAATTCTAATTCAGCCATTAAACATTGTGCTGGTGGAAAAAGCTGGTGTTTACGGTCATCACCCAGCTTTTGCTGAGCTTCAGTAGGTGGACAGCCACCCTCACATTGCCCTGTAAGAGACCTTGATGAACTCAGGAATTTGTTTTCCCCTGGATGACGTTGAGTTGTCCAGGCTCAGGGGCAGCAAAGCCTCAAATCATGATGCTCCTCCACCTTACTTCAACTTTGGGGTGATGTTTTCATGTTGGTATGCAGTGCCATGTTCCTCCCAAACAATTCAGCCATGCTTTCATCAGTCCATAAAAATATTTCCCCAGTAGTGTTGTAGAGTGTCATGGTGCTCTTTGGCAAATTTCAGGCATGTAAGTGATGTTTTTAGTTTTTTTTTTTTTTGTAGTCCATGCAACCATGCACTATGATTTGTGTTTGGTAGTCTCATGAACTGAGATTTTGATCAGCTCTAATGATTATTTTAAGACTTAATCTGTTACTCTGGGCTTCATTTTTACCTCACTGATCATTCTGCATTGTGCCTTTGGACTCAGCTGGACACCCACTTCTAGGGAGAGTAGCCACAGAACTAAATCATCTCCATTTATAGTTTGTCTAACTGTGGATTCATGAATATTTAAAGTCTTTAGAATCTCTCTTTTTTTGTAAGACATGGCTCACACCAGCAGATGCTTCTTGTGAACAGCAAACTCAAGATGCTTGGGTGTTTTTTTGTTTTATAAATCAAACTGGCTCTAACCCAACACCTCTAATCTTGTTTCATTGACTGGACTCCATGGTTTCCTAACTCGTGACTCCAGTTAGTTTTTGTTCATGTCATGTAGAGGTTCACATACTTTTCATATTTGTTCATTACTGTAACAAATTTATGCATAAATGAAGATCATTCCAAAGGGTTCTCTTACTTTTTCTTGCCACTGTTGTTTGTTGATGGTGTGATATGAGCTTCTGAGCAAAGCAAGGAGCATAACTAGTTGAAGTTGAAGACTTTTTTTCGTCAAGAATGTGAACACTTATAGCAAATGGTTGTATAGTTAGAATTGGTGGAAAAGGCTCTGCTGCTCTCAATTAATCCAAGCAACTGTGGATTCTGCTGAGCGAGCTTATCAATCAGCAACACAAAATATATAAGGAGGAGGCTGGTGCTATGGTGGAGGGAGGTGTGGCAGCAAACAGTGTTGGCATGAGCATGATTGTCAGACTAACAATGAAGCAGTGTCAGGTTATAGTGGCCGTGATGTACACTTGAATTAATATGATTAATAGCTACACAGCTGCAAATGAGCCAATCATTTTGAAGCACACTGCGAACGGCTGGAGCCAGTAGGGAGATGTGTGACTTCAGTGCTATGCCTGAAGTACTGCTATGCTTCATTTCCACTGCATTACCATGCAATGATGAGTTAACTCTGACGAAAAAGTCAAACAAGATATATTCACTGGTATGGATTATCTGACTGAAAATTATTGTTTCAAATTGATTTTTGTAGTGTATAAAAATAGATGGAAAAACTATGTAAAAGAAAAAAAATACTGATTTGTGGGATAAAACATGCAAAACACTGGGTTAGTCTTTGAGGAAAAGCAAGGCAAAAGTGATTTTCATAGCTGTTTTCCTCATGGGGCTGTCAGTACAAATAATACTGAACAAATTTGAATAGAACAAACAATTATAAAATGCATTATTTGTGCTGTGCTGGAAATTATATTTAGTGAAACTTTGGAACATCTCTATGACATGGAATTAGTGACTGATTTGGGGGGGGGTTGGGGGGGGTCAAATAATTTTTGTTTGAGATATTACATGAATTGTATTTGAATGCGAGGCTTACAGCTGTGAATCAGAAAATGTCTCAGCATCTGTGGCTTTTGTCATAGTGTTGTGGGAGTGGTTTCACTATTCGCCGTCTAGCTGCACAAGGATTTGACTGTAGATTACTCTCGCTGCTGTTCAGTTTAAGCAGAGACCAACTCATGAATTAAAACTCAACTGTGGAATATCCCAGAAAATGCGTGTGCATGTTGTATCATGGGCCGTATTTCCCCTTAAAAACCATGACAACTGCGGTGCATCAATGACAGTTGATGTATGACCTAGTTCTTGTAAACACTGCTGCCAACACTTGACCACACATCTGACCTTTATGATGCAGGGACCCACTCTATAGACACAGAGCCGGGTATGTGACTCCCATATTGTTCACCACCATTTCCTGTCGCCTGGCCCTGTCCATAGTGAGCATGACAGATCTCCCTCCCACAGAGTTACTGTCAGAATGGGTGGTATTGTGCCCAGCCCCCCGGTCAGACAGAATCCACTGGGATAGGCACAAACTCGCATTGAAAGACAGGGTCCCAGTGAAATTATACAGGGGACATAAACAAAGAGCTGCACCCCATTTGATCCTGTAATAATCAACACTACAAATGCACAAAGTTTTGTACAGACTACTGTTGTTAGGCCCACTGAGAGATATCCATTCTATTAAATCTATTACATCTCAGGCAGGTAAAACCAACAGAAAATAGAAAGATGTAAGCATAAGTTATAATGATTACTTCATTTTAGTGACTCTGTTGTCGGGTCTATTGATCATTACGGCCAACTGGAGCTACTGTTTGTAAGTGATCCAGATTACAGAAAAGTAGCGTTGAATTCCCCATAGAATAGCTTCATCACTGTACAAATCCTGCGCTGTGACTCATGCTTCGCTATGTATCGATGCCTGGAAAACAGCTGTGCGATCATCTGTAGTCCAGCCAAGAGGAAAGAGGCCAAGAAAGAGAGGGAGACAGAGTAAGAGGGGAGTGGAAAGATGGGGTAATAAAGATATATGGAGAGATTAAAATGGACAGAGATGGAGGGCACATATAGAAAGACAGACCAAAAGAGATCAAAGAATCATGGGGGGGGGGTGAAGCTTCAGCCCATCTTTCATTCAGTCTTCCTGCCATGTCGAGACCAGACATGAGAATTCATGCAAGATAACAGCTTCCCTCACTTTCTATACCCCCCCCCCCCCTTTTTTTTTTCTTTCTGCCTATACTTTGCTTTTATTCCCCGGGGCTACATGCTACCCATCCCCTGACTTTGGAATTAAAGTTCTCCCCTCCTCCTCCTCTTCTAATCTGCTCTCTTCATTATTCTTTCATTACACATCTCTGTTCCCTTTGTAGTGTCTCCGTGTCTCTGTTTCTCTTTATCCCCTTGCTTTAGGCTGATGTGTCAAATATTCTCCCTGTCAGGTAGCCTAATTTTTGACATGGGGTGGGGGTGGTAAATCACATAAAGCAAGGGACTATAAAGTGGGCTGTCTGATTTATGTTTTGCAAGGTGTGACAATTTGCCTACAAGTACCTTCAATGAGTGTCACATAACTGCATGGTTTTATTTCTCTTGAAGTCTAAAAATGCTGACAAGTCTCGGTGCTACAGCAGACAGGTTTTGCTCGCATGTTGTGACCTTCATATAATTTAAACAGTCATGGAGTGGTTTGACAGCCATTAAAAGGTCTATATAGATAAAATAAGGCTCCAGGGATGGTGATGTTGATCTGTCTGTCTGTCAGTCTGTTGTCCAGTCCACCTCTTTGGTCCTTACTGAAATTTCTGAATCCTAATGACCTTAGTGATCTCCTGAGTTTCCCTCAAGCGCCACCAGCAGATCAAAGTTTTCACTTATCTGGTGATGGATGGGTGCAACGTCTTGTACAGATTTTCACAGACAACGTATCATAATGACTTTTCCTCTAGTGCCACTGTGGGGTGTTGTGGTTTTGAGTCAAGTGTCTCAACATCTATTAGAGGGATTGCCATGAAATTTGGTACATAAAGTAATGCCCCCCTCAGGATGAATTGTAATAATTCTGGTGATCCCTTGAAGGGGAACTCCACTGGTTTATAACATCAAAGACTGTTTATAGGTCTCGGGGAGTACTACTGCATGTGTGAGAAAAAAAGTTGTCTAAGTCTTGTTGTGGCTCTGGAGGGAGCCGTGTAAAAAGATAAATTGCTTCAAGTGAAGTCATGTGAGTCAATGTTGGCTGGATCTGAAGACTATGAATTTAATAACGAGAAGATCTAGGGTTTTTCAGACCTCTGTAGCCTGCTCCTCATCCCTGCTTGAGGTTAGTCGCTCAGGGCTACATTAGCCACCGCTAGCATGACAACACACCCAAATCTCCAAACAAGCAGCAAAGCAAATACAAATGTTTATGGTTTTGTGCCTATAAAAAAATTGTAAGTTCAACAACGGCCTATTCATAAAGAAAATGGCTTGTTGGTGTTATTTAGCAATTTGCATAATATACACCATAATATGAGAACAGTATAATTCTGCTTGTTTACACAATGTGAATAGCATTTAAATACAGCTCTGCACTCGATGGATTATGTCAAAGTACACCAAACACAATGTGTCTGAAGGAGGATGACTACCCTGTCATTTTAAAGCATCCCTTGTCTGGCACTGCTGTTACCCGTCAGGTACAAAACTAGCTCCTCATGATGTTCAAGCTCACCTTTGCTCACCTGTGGTAACTGAATATGCTGGACTCTGAGACGATGAGCAGACATTTGTCACCAAGACTGACCTCTGCAAATATTTTAGAGTTTGTGTCAAGAGATGCCTTCACTCTCTTTTTCTTCTTCGCTCCTTCTTGACTATTTTTCCCGACTATTATCACTCTCATTTCCCTCTCTTCATGTGTTCCCTTTCCTTCTCCTTGCCTATTACTTACACCATCCCCTTCTGTGTCCTTCTTTGTCCTCGTCCATCCTTATTTTCCCTCTCCTCTCCTCTCCTCTCCTCTCCTCTCCTCTCCTGTCCTGTCCTGCAGCTCCATTAGGTAATGAGCCAATACTGTAAATCAGAGCCACAGCTACTCTTTGTATGACTAAAGGCCTTACGTAAGCCCCCGTGCTGGGCTACATCAGCATTAGCTACAGCTATGCAGCATGATATAGGTCTTATGTAAGGCAGTGTGAGGGTTACATCGCCCTAAGTCCTTCACCACAGGACAGAGGACTTGTTAGTGGATCTCATGTCTCTACAGCATGGAGAGATGATTATGACTGGTTCGATACCAGGGATAAGTGGCTGTATTGATGTTGGATAGTCAGTGGGAAGGCTTTTCTTCCCCTCCTGCTGTCATAGCTGGGAATAGACAGAGAGAAACAGAGTTCATGAGAGTAAACTAACTGCCTCAGTCCCATTAAACTCAGTAACCTACACACTGCTGTCAGTGACTCCTTTATGTGAACAACAGCTGTGTGTGTGTGTGTGTGTGTGTGTGTGTATTCCAACTACCAGATCCCATCCAGAGGGGTGTCTCTTCTTTATACTGCAGTGGAGCAGGTTGTAAGTATCATTTCTCCTCTTCAAACAGGGCTGAGAAAATAATTAACCAGCTGTTTTAGACCAACTATGTTTGGAATGCGTGTCTTTGAATACAACTGCTCTGCAAGGGGCTATTATTACCTGCAGGGTGTGCCGATTATTTAGTTCCAATAGAAAGAAACTGCAAGAAGATAGATGTTCCTCTTGAGCACTTCAGTGGTCAATGGTACCATGAAGTCATCTTATACAGGACTGACAGGTGTTTATGCTTTCCAAGTCCTAGCTTATGGGATTTGGCCTAAATCAACCTCAGAGGTCACACAATACCCACTCCAAGCATTCAGACTGGTATTATAGTATAGTGAATAAGCCACTTAGCCTCTCATGATAACCGTATATCTGAACTGTATATACCCAAATAGGTTGTTCCATACCCTGCAAATACCCAAACAGATTCTGAAGGGATTACATGTCTAGGAATGAATGGTATGTCTGTCATTGACAGACAGCTTAACCCAAGAAATGGCCTCAGGTTGCTTTGAAAATGAAAATCATTATTTGAGACATGTGTAAGTTTGGGATGTTAAAGGTCTAACCAGTGCCGGAAATTTGTCTACAAAATAAACTAGCAAAAGAAAGCTGATTGTTTTCCCAACCAATTATTTTTTGGGCAATCAAGACCTCTGAATAATGATCAGTAACCTGTCATATTCATTTACCAGCATTTAGCTATAATGGGTGAAAATAATTTCCCTTATCTACAGTTGCAAAATTGTGTCTTTTGCAATTTGCACTTAATCAAATGCTAATTATTCTGCAGCCTATTTTATTAAGCCTAATATGATGTTTTTTTCTGAAACTGTGCCATTACCTCCATAATTTCCAAGCAATTAAAGAAATTAAATTTAAAAGCTGTTAAGTGTGCCATGTTGACTCCAAACAAGTCCAAAAATAATTTTAATATTCTGGACTATTGTAGATAGGCCTAGCTACTATAACATAGGCTACTAGTATATTAATGTGAGCTTACAGCTTTCATGTCTAGTTTTGCTGTGAAATTCTTATATTATCCTGATAAAACTTAAATTATTTTGTCTATCGAGTTACAATGAGCCAGAGAGCTTCATGATAAAATCACTTTTAAGTTTCTTTAAAGAAATCCTGCAGGCCCCGGGAGACCTGCTCTGCGAATTAGTCAAGCAAGTCTTTTCACTGCAAGTGAGGTAGAGAGAGAGAGGGAGAGACGGAGAGGGGAGGGGGTTGTGTTAGGAGGAGGGGTGGGGGTGGGGGGTCACCTTTTGTGCAAATATATCAACCAAGAGGACTGCCACCAGCATCAGATTTCTGAGTGTATGTGTGTGTGAGGGAGTGAGGCACTCCTTTAGCAGAGAGAGAGAGAGGGAGAGAGAGACAGAGAGGTCCAGAAGGCTTTGGAGCAGTGAAAGAAGAAAGAAGACTAACTGCAGCCAGATTTCCACTCTCTACAACCAAAAACAAAGTGAATACTTTTCTCTGAAAAAAGTTAGAAAACCGGCCATGGACGGGATAACGTTTGGACGCACGTCGCTCCTGTGCACCTTGCTCTGGGCATTGATAGGTAGGTCTCTTTGATACTTCCCGCTTCATTTATTACAGTATGCCTCTTTCTACTAACTTTGTCGTGCTTTTGTCACGGTTCTGGTGAGTTTTTCATGGCTCTAGGCTGCACATTTATACTTTCCTCTCTCGCGGACCACGAGTCCAGGACAAACCTGTCTGTCCATGTCGCAGCCAGAAACGGCTCATTGAGTCCAGACTAACACTTTATAGTTTGGCTATGTTTGCTCGAAATTGTTGGATGATGTAGAGCAACCTGTTAGCGGCGGCACGGATCCACCGGAACACGCCGATAACATTTTTCCCATAATCGACGTTTCAGAAAGTCTATTTGTTTCAACAGAGGTCTAACTGATTTATAAAACAAACATTGTTTTACGGTAGCCGTTAGTTTGCGCAGTTACGACGTGCGGGTTTTCTACACTGCGGGGATGTTTAAAGGGTTAATGGTGACTCTTTGTAGGCTAGTGCGGTAAGTCTCAGCTCCGCACTTGAGTGCACTTCTTAACAGCGCCCAGGACTGCGGCACACTGCTCCTGTCCTCTGGACACCGCTGCCAAACCAACATAGCCTAATACCAAACAGCGCCTCTTCCATACGGCCGTAATAAAACATATTGAACTGCCAAAGTAAAACACCGATTGAAATGAAAAACATAATGTTTATATTTAGATAATGTGTCATTTTAATGAGAAATCTACGAAATAAGTCTTCCAAATATTTGGGCCAGCCCATTTATTTATTTATTATATTTTACCTGAACGGTGATAAATAATAAGCTTTTATTTTGAAGACCAGGTTGCCGGTCTCATCCAGTCTCATTCAATCTGCCATGTCTGGCTGCTGTGGTGCAGTTTCCAGCGCTTTGATGTCTGATCTGCGGGATTTGCGTCTCTTATTTGGCAGTGCGCCTCACCCTCAGCACCTCTACTGCTGCCAGACACACTAAGCCAATTTAAATGCAACTTGACTTTGGCCTTATATGATCTATGAAGAGAAGCTTGTGGTTACTGACCAAAACCAAGTGTAGATTAATTTTAAGTAGTTGCTGTGGTACTTGTGGTAGACCTACACGTTTATTATTGACCTCAGTGTACTTGATGTTTATGTCCAATGCTTAACAGTCCCATATGATTTAATGTGCTGCCATTGAGATTATGCTGTAGCCTACTTTACTGCGTTTGTTTATTCTCTTTTAGCATGACTGTAACGTTTCATTGCTTAATATCCTTAAAAGATGTATAAGAGGTTAACTTGTTGTTAATATTTGTGTTTTACATAGTGTAGCCCTCAGTGACTCCTTTGTGGCCATTTGTGTGTGTCAAAATCAAATTTGCGGGAATGCATAGCAGAGTTTTCATGAACATTATTTCTAATTCCTTGCCTGTACAGGCAGCCTTTGGTGGTTTGAAGCAGGATGAAGTAAAGGGCGGGGCTGGGGTGCTGGCTGGCCTCTCTCTATACTCTCCATCTCTTCTGCTCTCTCTGACTGTCCTGTCCTCACTGCATCATAGTAGTTTCTCATTACTTATGGAGCCCCTCATTGAATAGCAAGTTTGTTTTTCACCGAAAACACAGCTTCCCTCAGAGTTTACCTGGTTTAGCTTTTCTTCCTTTCTCATACCACTTTCTTCTTTTATACACCTCTTCGCTCCCCAGATCAGATTTACGATTGCCCCCTCCCTCCACCCTGGTATCAGAGACAGTTGTTGTACTTTGCTGTCTGTCTGCCCTTCATGGAGCCTTTTAACAGGTGCCTACTAAAAAGTTCCCTGTAATTGATGGATGCAGTCTTGATCACACAGCCCTCTGTACAGCTGTGGTACATTGATTTAAAGGCTTGGTTCCAGGTGCTGACCCCCCCCCCCCCCCCACACACACACACACACACACATACACACACTCTGAGGCAAGGAAAGTAATCTTTTCACTTTGGTGTAACATTGGTCTTGTCATAGAAAAACTTTGCCAAATCTGTTCTTTTTTCTGAACTCACTCTCTCGTTCTCTCCCTCTCTCTCTCTCTAGCATAGTTTTGTCTAATAATAGCAGCTCTTGTTGGGTCTCAGTGGGATTCTGTCACACAGACCCACATTTTCACAATTACTGGTCACACACTTGCAACTTCCAACTATGTCAGTGTTGAGCACAGACGTACACTAAAATAAAAAAACCATGGGACATGTAACACCCAGATGTGCCCCCACCTGGCCACACTAAGTGTGTCTTTATATTTGTGAGCATGTATGGCTGTATTTATGTACATAGTTGTGACACACAGATATGTGATGCATGGCAACCCAGGACACCCTAAGGTGCTCGGCATGCCTGTGCCCAGGACTGCGCTTACCCTTTGACCCACTCGCACAGAAATGTTGGTCAGTGGCTCCTGTTCTGCGCTCCTGACATGCCATTACCTTTTCCATCGCAGCTGCATTGACCGTGGAAACATGCTGTATTATAACTTCATTTCAGAAGTCTGCAAATTGTGATGGCGCAGTCTATCTGCAATTAGAAACACAGTTTCTAAGGTAGTGGTGAAGAAAACTTAATGTATTTGAAAAGAATATGTCCACCCAGTCTTTTGTAAAAAGCAATAACTTCAAAGTAACAATGAGTTTTGTTTTGGGGATAAAAAGAACAAAGTGACATTAAGGTAAAGAGACAAGATGAGAGTCAGATGGTTAGATGAGTTTGAGCTAAACTGTAGAGGCTCCAAAGTGTTCAGAAACCGGTGGAAAGAATCAATGTGACAAGCATCAGTTGAGTTCAAGGTGTTCACCACTAACACGCGGCGTCAGCCTCTTTGTCTATCGCTGCCTTAATTCCCACAGTCATTTCCTCACTTTTAATTTCTGTCCCCCTGCCAGCGCAGCATCAAAAGTGCACCCCCTGCAGCCATGTGTAATTATTATGGTATTAGGCCAGAAAAAGATCCATTTAGCCACAAGGAGATAAAAGCCAGGGAACCCTTTTTTTTTCTTTTTGCAACTGTCCTGGGGCACTTAGTTTTAGTCTCCTTTTTCCGCAAGTACACGCGCATGTGCATTCTTGAATGCATGAAGCCAAGAATACTTATAAGAATACATTCGCTGACCAAAAAAGTGTGCAGTCATAAAACTACAAATGGACATACAGATGCACACATTATTTGTACTATACATTTAAGAACACACACATACGGCCACCAGTTGCAGGATTCTGGCGTTATGCAACACTGGAAATCTTAGCTCATATAGCAGTGAGTGACAGGTTGATAGTGGCTGCTTTGGGAGAGCAAGTCCATGTTTGCCCCCTTGTCATTTAGGCCTCTAGGGAGTGGGCTGTGGAATGGTTGGGCCACAATTATTGGGGTGATTCATTCCCCTCTGTGTGTTTGTGAAAGCGCGCGTGTGTGTGTGTGTCTGTGTGACAGTGATGGAGTTGAGCACTGAGATGGAATGAGTGGCATTCCTGTGGACACGTTGAAGCTTGCAATCTAATGTGTGTGTTTGTTTGTCACACCTTTGAATTCTGTGGAAAAGAGTTTCCTTTCTGTCTTTAAACCGACCTCTCACCACAAGTCACAGGCTGTAATCCACATACAAACAAGCAGGCACAATGTGACTCGCACAGACTGTTCAAAGTGGGAATGTTGCACCTAGCCGTTCTGCATAAAAGGTACTAACTCATGTAGGGGGGGCAGGGGGGCGGCAGAGCCAGCATGGCGGGACAGATGCCGGCACTGTTGTGTTGCGCTTCATGTCTCTGATTATGGGATGCCTGCAAGCTGTCTAAATCACACCTTGGGGCAGCATTATGCCGACTTGTTTGGTTCAGTGTAAACAAGCAAAGCTGGCATAATGAGGGGTCTTCTCAACATCAATATAGTGGGATCTCTGTGTAAAACTGGCTACAGTCACAGGTGTAAAGCTGGAGTTTGTTCACAGCCAGGGTACATCCATGTGGTTTCACTGGGCTTAACTCAGCAGAACATCCATGGGGTACCAGTTAAGCAGTAGTCAGTTTAAATAAAAGGCACGTTCAGGTTGGTTTGTGTGAGGAAGACTGTTTAGTATACACTGAACTCAGAAAAGGGGATTTGAGCTTGTCAGCCTTTCACATACCCACTTCTGTTAATATTTTGCAATGAATGACACATTAAACTTTGATATGGCGCTGATGTTGTCTAATGAGCTGGCAATCAGCACCGGTACGCAACTGAGCATGAGCAGATGGTAGGTTGCATGCACGTGCTTAATCCTGGTTTGAAGTCACTTAGCAAGAATGATGTGGTGCACAGCGGAGATGGAAAAGTTTATCCCCTGGTTTTTTTGTTTTTTTTCATCATCATATCCCCACAAGAGCTTCAAAAGAGCTGTAGTCAAAGCTGTGATTATATACACACACGCACACACACACACACACACACACACACACAGACAGACAGACATACACACTTCCACAGATACTCATCCATAAACAAAAGGTGTATTTCAACCAGATTAGCTTTGTCTACATTCCCCCGTCTTTCCCTCTTATCTTTGTCTGTCTGTCTCTGTCTATCTCTGTCTTACCTCTACATTCTCTCCTTTTTGTCCTCCACAATGACACTTTAGAGGAGGTCACGTGATGTCCAGTCTTGTTTGTGTGAGTGCGTTTGCTTGCTGTGATTTATCATGTTGTCTTTGCCTGTGTTGACCACTCAGCTTTTGTGCACGGTTCACAGTTAATGACCTTGCATAGCATCAGGAAGATTGCCTGCTGTGTTTTTGGTGGGAGAGGGCTCTGTTTGCTTTTACGCCCATCCCTGGAGCTGCTCCACAGCAGATTTATGGCCTCTATTAATGATTTTAAAATAAGAATGACCATCCTCCCCTGTTTGGCAGGCTCACTGTTTTTCACTTTCCAAAGCACAATAAAAGACGGTGTGTGACTCTGCCACTGTCTGCATTTGAATCATGATTTAAAGTAGTTTCATAGGTGTTAAAAAAAAAGTTTAACATACATTGAATATTAGGAAGAAAATTGGAAAGTTGAAAAAAGAATCAGAGATGAAGAGGGAGGGAAAGAAGGAAGCAGAGAGGAAGGGGCGGACAGAGAGAGATCAAGGGATGGGATAAGAGATGATTACAGCTGACTATTGTGTTGCCACCACGCAGTCTTGTTCTTGTCTCATGGGAGGAAGATGATGGTGATGGGTAATTTCAAATGCAGCCTTGAGACGAGGCTCCATGTGTGTCCTTGCCTCTACATCTGTGTATGTGATGGTGGTTGTGGTAGCTGCAGGGACGAAGGGGGGGGTTGCATTGCAATTCAGGGCTGGAGCAAAATTGAAAAATTCACAAAGCTCTTTGAGGAGATGAGGTTAAGTGCTGCCAATCCATTTATCAGTTGAGTGCTGTAGTAAGATGTGGATAAGAGCATCTAGTTCTCTGTGTGTTTGTTGTAGGAATGTACAAAGAAGCAAGATTGGCTTGAGCATGTTTGGTCACGCGTGTTCCAAATTTGTGTCATAAATCAGCAAGGAAATGTGATGACCTACATACAGTATTTGATATCTGCCACAAAAAATAGCTTTTACAATACTCCTCTTGTTTCCTGCCCAGCTGTTATGATCAATCACATAGCATGAAAGTGGGGATGAAATGAACAAAAGCGGAAAAAGCAGACATGGCAGCAGTGCGGATCAGACAGGCGGAGTACGTCAGGATTGAGGAATACCAGTCAGCAATGGGGAATGTCATGGAAAAGCCTGGATCTGTGGCCAAGGAGATCATTTTCCTGGCACTAGAGAAGAAATCCTAACCCCTGCGCCCCTCCAACCCTAAACCCTCCATCTGACTGTTGGCTGGCAGAACGTCCTCTGGGAGCCCCGCAAGCTGTTGCTTTTCAGACATCAACAGTTGCCTCAGCAGCAGTTGTTGAATGCACCCCTCCAAAAAAAACTCCCCCCGTCACACCCCGCTTCCTTCACACACACACACACACACACACACACACACACACACACGGGTTCCATTACCACCTTGTGTCTTTCTACACCACTAGTTTCGCCTGGTGTGGGGGAAGGAGAGAGTCAAAATGTGTGTTTGCTGTGAATGCACCCTTAATTTGATTTGTTTGCCCCTGAGTTCTTTGATTGTTTATTTGACATTTCAGATGCAATGATTATGAAATTATTGCACATGGCTTTGAACGCTTCCCATGCAACCGAGGCGCAGTTTTTAGCCTGTGGAAAAATATTTGAATGCACCTCTGACCCAGTATTTCTTGCTTCCCAGGGAGTGGTTTCAGAAATATGATGGTGGAGCCCCAAAGGATTCTTTTCTTCCCTTATCTATATTGCATGACGATAACATGGAGATGAGGGTGACTTGAAGTTCACTAGGCTACACAATTTTCTCTGTTTACCTATATTATATGTACACGTGTGTGTGTGTGTGTGTGTGTGTGTGTGTGTGTGTGTGTGTGTGTCTGTGTGTGTCTGTGTGTGTGTGTGTGTGTGTGATCAAATTTACTCAAACCACTGTCACAAGGGTAGGCCAAAACCACAGTGATCACTCTTTGAAACCACTTTTTATGTCCAATCTCCCTTTTCCATCTGTCAGACAACATTCCTGCACCCCCCCCCCCCCCCCCCCCCCCCCCCCCCCCCTGACTTTAATCTAGTTAATGGTTAAGCAGCGGTGGTTAACCTCTCCGGCGAGGCTGGTCACTGTTTGACAATGAGATCGTATTGCTATAACTGGGCCGGGGGGACCTGGGAGACAGGAGTGGGAACATTAATCCTCTACGATGGGAAGGAAGAGGAGGAGCAGAATGTGGTGGAGGGGAAGAGGGTGTGGGTGTGTGAGATTCAGAAGTGGCGTTTGTATTACAACACAAGTGTTGTTGGCTCTGTGTGTTGGATGTTTGGTATGACTTCATGTCTGTTTGTGTGAGAAAAGGGGGCTCCCCACGTTACCTGAGAGCGAGGCCCGAGTGTCATCACTGAACAGATACGGTGTCGGTTTTCAGGGCTTCCGAGTCAGGCAACCCGCCTAAGGACATAACTCGTCTTTGTTTTAATGAGGTTTCACTTACCAGAGCCCCTCTGAAACAACGACAACAGCACCAAAGTTTGCACCTCTCTGCCTGTGCAAACTTGACTTTGAAAGAGAAGAGTAGAGGGGTAAAGTTACCATGCTCTGACTGTTAATGTTCTCCTCAAGTCACAATCTGTTCTTAACTTCAGTGTGAGTCTCTTTTTCTCTCTTAGTTACATTTCTCCCTGGAATTCGCTTGTCAGCCTCTTTACCACACCCTGCTTCATGCCCAGCTCTGTAAAGCATCACTTTTATCACTGTGTTTTTTTTTTCATCTCTACATCTCTCTCTGTCATCCGTCTCTTTCCTCCTCTAACCTTGTCTCACCCTTCATCCGTCATTTGTCTCTTATCCCTGCCAGGGCCCAATAGAAAATACATGTATCATCCTGACCATGTTTTGTCTAATCATCACAATAGCCTGAAAAAGAAAAATAAGGAGCCAAAAGAACCCGGGCGTCTCCAATCCCTGGTGATTCTTAGCAGTACGGGAAGGTAATCTTTTTGTTTTTGACTGACAGTTCAGCTAATGACAATAATCAAGCCACAAGGGGGTTTGACTTACACTCACTTCCCACTCATGTAACAATATTTGTAGAGTTGCAGCAGCTCCGTGCAGTAGTAGTGGAAAGTCCTCCATTAACTGAAGTGGATTTTTCAGCCAAATCTCTTGTTGTTGTTCATCAGTTATGTCCATATTCCAGTAATACAAGGAGAATCAAGTTTCATAGCATCATTTCAGTTCAGTCTACCAGGAAAAAAAGTACAAGCTTACTCCTGCTTCATATGAATATTTAATACAAAATCAATCGCATTCAATTGGGTTATGACTCCATCTGGCTAAATGATTCCCAATTACATGTCTGTGCAATCTGCAGAACAACAAACGTGATGGATAGTTATTGTGAGGATAATGTTAGACTTACAGAGTTCCTAACTGATTTAGCCTCATGTTATTAAGGGCTAAAGTAATTATAACGCCAATGTTTTGCCTCGAGAGCATCTTCCATTCTGCTCCGGGCGGTGGTCATGTTGCAGCAGTAAGACTAAATTTACTTGACAATTATTCGCTCTGAATGATAATCAAACTCAAGTCAGCTGAACTTACTGTACATTTACGTTGTAGTTCTTGAATGATGAGTATGATAGATATTTGGCCCTTCCCAGCTGCCCTATAAAGTGTCGTGAGGGGCTGAGAGTTCTAGGACAGGCAGCTTGGAGGGCCTCCTTTGATCCCTTTCCTCACTCACATCACACACACACGCACACACTTCAAGATTTGTCTCCATGGAGAATGATGAAAGATGCACCAACTCCCCATGTCAATTAGCAATTCAGGAGTGTGCGCTGCACATTGTGTGTGTGTGTGTGTCTGTCCATTGAAAGCAGTGTGTATGGGTGGGGTTGGTTAATGGCAGGGGCAGAGAGGACACATGTTCAATAATAAGGCCTGACAAAGGGGGCAGGCAGAGGGAGGGATGGAGGGAGGATGGGAGGATGATGGAACATTCAGTATGTCACTCCTTTTCATTACCTCTCTCTTCTACTTAGGTCTGGAAATCAATATCATTATAATCATGAGAATATTTTCACACATTGAAATGCATCACAGTGCGGCCAATCACATACAAACAAGCAGTGGAACAAATTGCATGTATAAAATGACTCACTTTGATTGCAATTTTCTTGAAATAATTAGTTTGGACTAGGGCTGCAACTAATGATTACTTTCATCATTTAATCCTCTAATTATTTTCTCTAAATACTCGTCACAGATTCCTGAAGAAGACACCTTCAAATGTCTGACCAACAGTCCAACTGGTATTTTATTGGAAAGAAATACTTAAACAATCAAATGAATTAATTTGTAAAAATAGTTGCTAATTAATATTCTGTATACAGAGTGATTGACTAACTGCTTAATCATTGCAGCTTTTATTTGAATCATTATAATATGATACATTTGAAAACAAATTAAGCATAATAGTGAATTATCACTCTCTGGTGAAGCAGTGTAGCTCAGCTGCATGATTATCTGTCCTGTGCATCTTGGGCTTATAGACTGGGTGTGAGAGAGATTGTTAACAAGTGGTATACAGTACTTGACTCATATACTATGTCTGTAAGAGTAGGAATTTTTTTCGTAGATTGGCCACAAAGTGTTAGAGGCAGCCAAGTGTGTTCCACTCAACCGTGTTCATCTCGAATGATAACGTGCCTCAGGTCTTCCATGCTGCAGCCTTGGGACTCCTTGCTGCAGCACTTTTTTTAATGTATTTTTCAGTGAGGTCTTTTCTCCCTCTGCACCTGAACAAGGCTACATTGTTAAGACATTCCTGTAGGCTGTTGGAATGCAGGTATTAATACTGGGCTGATTACACACACAGCAGAGAGGGAGACTGGGAGAGGGAAGGAGAGGAGGAAGGAATGGAGAGGAGAGGAGGTGTAGAGTGAAGGGAGTGAAGGGAGTTGAGGCACAGTGAAAGGGAGAGCCTGACGAGCGGTGGTACTTGTTGATGTTTAAACTCTGTGTGTGTGATTGTGCACACATGGATGGATACATGCATGTATGCAGGTGTTTTAAGTGTGTGTGTGTGTGTTGCATCTGCATACTCGTGAGAAGGGGTGTCTGGGTATTTAAATGTGTGTGTCTGGAATGCATACCCCATTAACTGAACACTGCAGTATGTGTGTGAGAGAGTGTGACAAAGGGGAGAGTTAGCACTGGGTGTATGACAGGACTTTGCTGTGTGTGTGGGCACCCGTCACTTGGAGCAGTCGGGGCTGTTAGGAGCATGTGAACATTATGGCAACCCCATCGTGAACTGGAATCCGGACTTAACTGAGGTTATAAATAGGTGTGTGTGTGTGTGTCCAGTCCCACATTAATGGTAGTACCAGCTGGTGATGGGACAGCAGTGGACTTGCTCACCAGTACACTGAGGGGCCTCACATGGCTAGAGGCACCTCTATTTCTTGATAAGAGGATGTTTATGTCAATACGATGTCTCCAAGTTAATATTTTTGACCTAAAAGGGGGAACTCAAACTTTCATTTCCTGTATTTTGATGTAACACCTTCTTTGTTTCTTTTCCCCATTTGCATTGTGTCATATTGCACCGCCATGGTTGTGGCTTCTAGCTTGCCAGCTGGTGGTATATGATCCAGGCTGAGTTAGAGCCTGCTCTCCTTGGCAATGAACTTAGGAAGGTACAGCTTGCCAAAAAATCTACCATCCACCGCCTACACCCTTCTCTGTAGCCCCTTACCCACACACACCCCACCTCGCCCCATCTGTTTGAGTGTGTGTGTGTGTGTGTGTGTGTGTGTGCACGTACGTGTGGCTGTTTGGTGCTGGTTTAGGGCCAGTTGGTGTAACGGTTCAGGAGTGCATCAAATCCAGGCCCACCATCGGCATGACAGAGCGGTCAAAGTCAAAGCACAGTGTGCAACAGTAACCCCGAGCTAATGCTAACTCTCAACTCACATGCACTGAGAGATACAAAATGCTAGTTTGAGGAGACATGGACCGTATGGTTACATAGATACCAGCCAAACAATGGCATACTTGTCTTCCTGTGGCTACCCACCTGTTCTCTCCTCCCTCACTTCGGCTGTATCCAAGTATCAGACCAGGACCTCCTGTCCTTCATCGAACACTTTCTCCTTCGCCCCGCCAACACTGTGCTGCTTTCTTTCTGTCTTTCTTTCTTTTTCTCTTTCTTTGCCATCTCCCATGGGCAGGGAAAGCATATTTAGCAGGACAAAGAAAACGGTGACAGCGACTGAGAAAGAGGAGAGACAGCTGGACGGTCATGGCCTCGAGATCGTGTTGCATGTGTTCACTTACAACACTGTCTGCACCTCTTTCTCTCCGTGTCCTCATTTCTTTTCTTTTTTTTCACTGTCTCCTCACCCTTCCCTGTCTTTTGACATTTTCACCTCCTTCCACTTCCTCTTCTGTCTTGGTTTCTCCTCTCACTACTGCTATGACTACTACTGCCGCTCTCTCTCCGAATTCTGTCTTTTGCTCATACCATTTCTTACACCACATCCCTCTGCCTCGCTCTCTCTCTCTCTCTGCTGTTTCTTGTTTGTCTCTGTCTGTTCCCACTCAACTATGTGGTCAGAGCCCCTGCAGTGGATTATCAGTCAGTTGACTCACAGAGGGCAGCCAAAGCCTCCAGTACAAACATGAGACAATATCCAAATGATTGGCTGGTTGGCTTTGGACCGTGGAAACGAGCCTCCATATCAGCTTCAGCCACACTCTGTCCATAGGTCTGCCCATAAACCATATTAGCCAGTAACACTGACACATTGCGTTGCTTCTGTTTGTTTGCAGCAGCTGGCTTTTGGTGGCGTACAATCCAAAATGCATGAATTATCAGATAAATACAGAAGCTCTTATTGGCTGTTTTCGCATGAGGTTATTATGCATGTGGGTGGGATGAGGAGTTTGTATTGCAGAAATCATGTTAAGTAATGCCAATAGCTATGTGTTGCTTACGCCTCCTGTTCACACTCTTTTCTTAGTAGCTGGTGAGGCCATATTGAGCCATCATTGAGTCCAGTAAGTTATTGCTCAACGTTGGCGTTCTCACTTCCTGCATCTCTACTCAACAGAAAAATAACTGCAATTCGAGCAAATTGTAGCCACTCAAAACTGTTTCCTGCTGTAGCCCTGTACTCGATGTCGAAACCTTTTGTATCACAGTTCACATATGTGGCCACTTATTTGCAAAATGTTATGGATGAGGCAACCGGTTGGTGTGATTTACGACAACAGAGGGTGGTGAGCATCTGGGTGCTAGTATGCGAAATGTATGTAATGCCTTCTCAATCTGGGCAACACATTGTGACCAATCTAGTGGGGCTTTCGAGTCCATCTGCCTTCACTTGTGCACGGCTGAAACCTAAGCTAGAGTGTGTTACCTCCGAGTTTTACCTCCATGTGTCTCCCTGCCACCTCAGCCTGCGATTCACAGCTAATTATGGAGATACAGCGTGGGGCTTCTCTGCCCCGCAGCTACTTTTTCGGCTTGGAGATGGAGAGCTGAAGTCATGGAAAATTCTGGAGCACCGCTGGTGACAGACAGCTTCCACATCTCCTGCCCGTCAACTTCGCTAACTTCTCTTCCACATTCCTCGGCTCACACTTCTTTAGTGCTTCTCACCTCTTCCAGGATTTGACAGACCACCCCTCCCCCTCCCTCGCCCCAACCCCCACCCACCCCTTCCTGCCATATACCTGCATGGACAAGCTTTTGCCTGCCTCTGCAAACCCCTCTCAAACACCCTCTTATACCTTCCCCACCATAAATGTCAAAATTCGCCTAAGGGCCCTGAACCCAACCACAGTCTTATGTATAATTCTAACCTAGGCATTATAAAAGCACACTTTTCTTCACTGACATTTAGTGGCATACAGAGTCAGAGGACATTCTCTGAGAAAAACTCACGCTGGTTGCTCACATTGTGGGCTAACGCCAACAAAAAAAGCTCTGGAAATGTAAATTGAATAGCTTACTTCTGCTGTAAGTCATTTGTTCCTTTGGTTTTTTAAAAAAAAAAAAAAAAAATCTTTTATGAACAGGCCTGTGATTTTGGACACAGTTATGAATAATAAATGAATGATGCTGATGGGAGGTCCAGCTACGCAGCACTGCCGCCTTTGAGTTCATCTAATTGAAACAAGTTCAATAGTGTGGTGTCTGCTTTTATCTTGATCCCGCTCCTCTTTCTCTCCGTCTCCCACTCTTGTAATAAAAAGCGCAGGCTGACAGCTTTGAAAACACTCATATGATCACAGATGTCCAGTAATATACTGGATGCACTTCATTTCACCTCTTTCTTTTCATTTTTTTCCCCATTTCATTTTCTATTTCTTCCGTAACAACCTTTATGAAATTGTAGTGAAATGTCTTTAATGATCTCCCCTTCTTATGTCACCTTCAAAAATGCAAAGAACACTGGTAGATACTTTTATCCTTTCCATCTTTATCTTGCTCACAATGGCCTCCAGCTCACTACCCTCTATCTAACATTCTGCCATTCCCTACCTTCTCCATCTCTAGCCACCCATCCATGCTCTCTCTTTCCCTCCTCTCCCCTCTCCCTCCCTCTACCTTCATATGTTTTAATCTTTTCGCATTATTACCAGATGCTTGGAGATGGAGGAGGTGGACTAGATGGTGCCAGGGTAGCAGAGGTGCTGATAGTTAAGCTTCAACACCCTTAGAAACTTCCAGAAGCCTCTTCCACACACACACACACACACACACACACACACACACACACACACACACACACACACACACACACACACACACACACACACACACACACACGTGCAATCCTCCTGCTTGGCTTCCCACCATATGATGTTTTATTTCCTCCATTATCCTAAACAACCAGCACTTCCAACGCCTACCTGGACCATCTGCTCCTGTAAACACCTACAACAGAGATTCATCTACTTGGACAGAAACCAGGGTTTCCTCTCAGGCTAATGCCTGGTGAACAGCGCTCAACTGTATTTTAAACATTATTTTTTTTTTCTGGGGTTAGATTAAACTTAATTTTATGTTGCAGTGCTGGTGTTTACACCTGCAGACGTGTGTTTACATAATATGTATTTAATTGCACATATACATTGATAAAGAAAATTAATACACTGTACAGGGTTGTTAGGGCAAAAGTCAAACAATGACGCTAATGATATAAGTGGCTCTGTATTTTAGGAAGGAACTGGTCCTCTAGGACACACTTTATTCATTAAAAGAGGGGAACAAATCATTCTCCATACCGTCTGCCTCTGTGGTATGCAGCAGCCATGATTAAAGTGATACAAGGACACCCTGACGTACTCCTTTCTTATGCCTCATTTTTCCTTTGATCTTGGTATGCTAGCGATTAGTTTTGCATCTCCATGCCAGTTTTGCCACACTGGCTTGGTGTGCTTTATTTTTTTTCCTCCCTCTCTTCCTATCAGTGTCCATCAGCCTTGTAATCTCTGCTTGTCAGGTTCCATCATCGCTTGAGTTATTCTGACTACATAAATCTATTGTTTTCTTTGATACGGTATCTTAAATCGACACGTGACCTGTGTGTTTGCATAAGAATGGGAGCGTAGAGGTGCGTTGTTCATCAGAGAGTTTGTGCGTGTAAGAGTGTGAGGGGAAGGAAGGAGAACCTTTTTGATGTGTTTGTCCCCTAGAGACTCAAATTATATATGGCTGCAACTTATTGTTATTTTTATTATCTATTATCCCACAGATACAATCGTTTATCTGTGGGTTACTTCTATAATGTGTGAAAAAATAGTGAAACTGCTGATCACACGTTTTTTAAGCCAAAGGCGACATCATCAGATCGCTTGTTTGGTATGACCAACAGTTCAAAACCCAAATTTACGATGGAGAAAACGGTTAGCAATTAATCAATTACCAAAATTGTTGTGGATTTCATATTAATTACCTAAAACAAACACTTATCCTTTCAGCATTATATGAATAGCAACTCAAGTCAGCTTTGACCTTTTATTAACTGGCTTTTCTTATAGAGATGACCCTCAATGCCACACTCTTGCCTTGTTATCCAGACATAGCCTTTTGTGACCAATGAAAGCAGTATGTGTCAGTCACCTATAATAGAGGGGCCACAATATTGATGAAATGTCAGTGGGAAACACAGACCTTATAGAAGTGTAAATTTGCCTTATTTAAATCAGGATGCATACAAATAGGAAGCATAACCTAAAGGGTCACAGGCCCATCTGGTGCGAGATCTCAGGCCAACAGTTATTACCCTTCAGTGTGTGACCTTGCGTATGTACACTAGAAAGGAGGAAAGGAGTCTGGTATTGTTTCCTCAAAAGCAGGACATGGGCACTGTGTGAGCAGAGGAAGTTGTGGGGGTCAATCTGGTTCTGCGTCCACAGTTAGAGGAGGAAACACTGCTGGTGTGCTTCAAAGCCTTTGTAGTGGAGTAGAATGTGGTTTAGACATTTTTTCAATCATGTTACTCTGTCTAACCTTCTCCTCTCTCAGACCCTCCACCTCCTTCCTCTTGCTCCCCCTCCTCACCACTTGTTTTTGTCTCATCCTCCATCCATGACGACATCCCACTGTTTTTCTCTGTTTGTTTTGGACTCCGCTGTCTCTCTCAGCAAACTCTCCAAACCTCACCTGAGCCCCGGACCCCCCCCCCCAACCCCAACTCTCCCTCCACACATCTTCATCAGCCCCACTGTGTCTCTATCTTCCATCTCGTGGAGTTGCAGGTCTGTGCAAGTTGCGACTCCTGTTGTTTTGTCTCTCTCAAGTTTCACACATTCCAGATGTTATCACCAGGCCCCGGTTAGTGTAGCTGATAGCCATCTAGACAGGGCGGTCAATCACTTAGCAGACAATGACGGTGGTGTCCTCTGTGTCAGGCCTGATGCCCACAGATGAAAGGCTTGCGTCAGGCATGGCCTTAACAGGACAATATGTATGTCATGTTGGACAGTCATGGGGTTATCTCCTCCGACAACTTTGTTCTCCTGTCAGTTATATTTTCTGCTTTGCCTTGCAGAGTCACGCGGCGAGAGATGAGAATGAATGTTGAATATTTAAACCTTAGCTTCATTTCCCTAATTATTTCATCTGTTGTCTCCCATTTCTTTTCTAATCACATCATCATCCAAGCTATGAATAATAATTTAATGAAGCATTAATGAATGTGAAAAATGTAGTGGGTAGCAGATTGTAATTTTATGAGGACTGGAATAATGCACCTTGTGAAGGTCTCTGGTGAGCCTTGATGTGTAAATGAGTAAGACATTTTTGGGGATTTTAGTCCGAGAAGTGGCTTCATAAAAAAAAAATATCTGAGTTTGGAATTGAAATTATTCATGGCTGACATTTCCTCCTGTTTCTTTCCGTCATTTTCATTTTCAAGCTCTCTCTCGACAATCTTGGTTTTATCAGGTAACTGGTGAACAGCGCTCTCATTGTTTATTTCTGTGTCCGTGCGTGCCTGCGTGTGTATCTATCCACCTCAAATCCAGCCTTGGGCAGCTTCTGTCCCCTGCAGGCTCAATGTCAGCAGCCTGACTTTGATGTCAAGCCACAATTTATTCGTCTGTCTCTGCGGACTCCCCTGCTGTCCACATAATGTCATGCAATCAATAATAATGTGACCTACCTATCTACCTCGCCTGCCCCACTGCTTTAGTTATTCACCCCCTGGCCTGCACTGTTCCAATCTCTGACCTGCCCCTGCCCCTCCAAGAAAAAACCCTCTCTTGCCCTGTCCTTCCCACTTGCACCAATAATGCCTGTCTAGCTATGACAATAACCTCTATGTCTGTTACCGTGGTAACATACCCCCCCAACCCCCTAAAGCAAAGACAAACCACTGCTCCTCTTGTTTAAAAAATAGACAGTTCCCTATGGAAACAGATCAAGAGAGTGAAGGCTGAGGATGGATAGAGGGATGCATAGAGAAAGAGAAAATTAAAAGAGAGGATGGATCAGCTGTTTGTTCATGAATATGTTTAGTGCGCCCGCCCTTCTCCGCTCCCATTTTAAACCCCCAACTGTATTTTTGTGGAAGTAATAGAGAATGGGAGAAGACAGGTGTGCCATTATGGTGCAGATTAGCGAGGAATGCTGGAAGGTTAACACAGGCGGGAGTTGGCTAACTGGAATGTGTATTTGTGCGCGCTTGCGAGCTCATATTCCCCAGAGTTTACGTTAAAATATGTGTGCATAATACGTGATCTGCATGCCACTTGTGATATGTGTGCTTGCTCTGTCCATATGTCGAATATTCAAAATATGCACTCTGGGTGTGTGAATATGTGCGTGTGTGTGTACATACCGAAGCTTCTTTCCGTCTCCTTGCCCTACCCATGTATGGCCGAGTGTTAGCCCCTCACTATCTCCTTGTCTCAGCTTATCTGCTGGCCTGTCTTGAAGTGTTGGTGCAGAAAATAGAAACTACTTTGCGGGAATGCATTCTCTTTTTCTCTCCCCCTGTGTAAGATATGCAGCTCACATGCCACAAAATGCCACGAGAATGCCACAAAAGATAATGCAGTGTGGCATGGGCAATGATGTAGGATGCTTTTAACTCTATACTACAAGGGCATTTTATCGGTGGAATAATGAGTTATCTGGATGAGAATGCTGTTGGTTTGAGACGGAAAGATATTTGAGGAAGCTGTCTGCATACAAATGAGTGTGCAGCTACTATAGCTATAAATATATTGCAGTAAGAAATGTGTGCGCACTGGTGTGTGTGTTTTTTTCAGTGACTTCTCCTCGCAGTGATTTGTTGTGTGGTTGTTAGTGGGTCTTTCCACTACCCAGCCTCTCAGCCAGTCTTACACCAGCCAGGCAGCAGGCCATGTGGTCCCCCTCCACTCTAATTAAACTCACTGTGGTTCCAAACTCCAACCAGAAAGACACAATCTCAGTGCCAGACTCTGTGTCAGCTGCTGCCAAGACCTGTACGTTCGTGTGTGTGCGAGAGAGAGAAAAATTGAGAGGGAGAGACGGCTCATAACCATATTTACCTCTCATTTTACTCTGTCAAGACATTGTGCATAAAAGTCTGCCAAGGCATAAGACGAGCAGCGGGCGAAAAACAAATAAAAATGTACACCAGGAGACAAAGGCGGATTTACTGTAGAGAGTATATTCAAATGGTTGCCTGATTGAGGGAAAGGCGGAGTTTAGTGGATTTAGAAATCAAGGAGACGAAAGAGGGGAATGCAGGAGAATAGTAATTAACTCTGAATTATTCTATCTCTGAGGGATCAGAGGGATTAATATGGGCTTTGGGTTGGATTCTGCACCTTTCACTCAGTCTGGTTCCTGTATGTAAACGTGTGTGTGTGTGTGTGTATGCGTGCATGAATATGTGTGTATGTCAGCATGTGTCTCGCTGTTCTCCAGAAGGACCCATGTGTCCGTGCCAGTGGGCTTGTGACCATATCTGCCAGCCAGCCGGCCAGCGATTGTGTGTGTATTGATGTGTGACTTTGTACCCCCCACTTACTGAAGTTCATCCAAGCATTATAAGTTAATCCGCCATAATAGGCAAAAAGAACAGGGGGAGAGTCTTAGGTAGGGGAGAGAGAATGAGGGGTGGGAGGTAGAGCATCAAAAGGTAGTTAGCGTGTGTTTCTGTGTGTGTGTGTGTGTGTGTGTGTGTGTGTGTGTGTGTGTGTGTGTGTGTGTGTGTGTGTGTGTGTGTGTGTATTTCAGTCTGCTGTGTGTGAGGTATGCCAGGCAGGAGACTACAGATTTAGGGCTAGACAGACCGTTCTAAATCTCCAGCTTATACGCTGTTTTGGGACAGCAAGTGTTGATAGCCCAGGAAGGCACACAGCTCATGTCGTTCAGATGAAATCATGGCTTCGGCTGTCCAACTATCGCAACTATAAATCTATACAAACATGATAAGAAAACTCTGATTTAAGAGCAAGACTAGGTGTCTTTTTTTTTCAACAAATGAATCATTGTTGGGGTGTGAAGGGGTGAGAAAGATAAGTTGGAATCTGGTGGTTTAGCTGACATATGGAGGTCAGTGGCGGTAATGAATTAGCGCAGGTTACGGAAAGAGCAAAAGACATGTGGTGAGGCTCTTTGTCAGGGGTGGTTTGCCAGGCTAACAGTCATATATTCCTAGCACACAATGAATGAGTTCACCTTTTAACTGGGATTTCCCGTATCTTGCAACCTCCCACTGAGTGTTGCCACTGTCAACACTGTAGAAGTCAGTTTGTCCATGACGGGAGGGGGTCAATGGGGGGAGGTAGAGAAGGGAGGGGACAGGGCTGGAGGGCAGGTGCAGGGGTAATTTTCTGATGGCTGAGGAGTGGAGGAAGGCTTTACCCAGCCTGTCTGGAGGCAGTGAGCCGTACTGTATACACCCTCTCTCTCTATCTCTTGATTACTCCCTGTCCTCTATCTCTACAGCGTGCTGTTTTTTCACTGTGGCCATGTTTAAATTCAAGAATTCCAAACTCCTGTTCGTATGAACTTGAATATATGTTTTCAGGAGCACACACACACACACACACACACACACACTTCCAAGCTTTCATTTGCACACCCTTGCGCCCTATCCTTTCTCCTTCGCTCTATCTGGATCTCTGCCAGTGTATTTACTCCTTCCTCTCTATCCCTCTATCGGTCCCTCACACACAGGCTTTACCAGCCTGCTGAGCACGATGGCCTGCTTTAAAAAAAAAAAATGGAGCAATGGATGGATAAGAAAACAGCGAAGGGATAATGGATATAGAGAAAGGAAAGAAAGGAGGAATGAATCAACGCGTACTCCAGTGGCCTGTTATCTCATTACAGCGGTACCGGCTTGTCACGCCCGGCTGACTGGCCCCCTAAGGAGTGCCCTCGCCCCCTTATAAGACCCCCTTTATTCAGCAAGCGCTCTCGTATTTCAGCTCGGGCACAAAGAAGGGCAATTCTCTCTGGTTTCTGAGCTGTCCACACCAGATTTGTGTATCCTAGCTCAGCCAAAGCGCACATTCAAACATACAACAGGGGCACGGGCGCATACACAGAAGCCTTGTTAGTCGCTAGTTATGAAATGATGCTTGTGGATAATGGAGGCTAATAGGGAGAGTGGCTATCCATTTGTTCCACCATTTTCTCCCTATTCCAGCCCTCTTGTATAGTCCCATGCGGGTATTAGAAGAGGTTTTCAAGAGGGAACTGCTGTCAGCTGAAGTAGTGGAAATGGTGTTCCTCTCTCTGGCTTTTCTCCCTCTTCTGCCAAAATGAAGACTCATTAGAAGTGAAGGGAGGGCTGTTTCTAAATGAGATGGGCAGAGTGCTACTCAGCACTCCTACAGAGGGAGAGAATGAGAGACAACAGACAGCACAGTGAAGGAGGACGTGTCAGAGAGATAATGCAGACAAAGGGATTCTGCTAAAGAGAAGCAAAAAATACATAGAAAAAATGCAACAAATAAACATTACACTCATTTTAATGAATGCATCAGATGAAGGCTAACATGGAAAAGTCAGACTTTGTCCACACTAAGCTGCCTAAATCTAAAAATGCCAATTTTATGTGAAAGCTGAGCATCCATGCTAACATTTTCTGGTGATTTTTGTAAATGTACCCATCCACACTGAAACCTCAAATCAAGAGGAAAATGGCTAACTCTCTTCTTTGTCTTTTTTTCACTTGGCAAACAACAAAACTGCGAACACGGTCAACATCTGGAAAAGAGCGGGACAGTTAGTCTGAGTCTCAGCTGGTTAAACCTCTGCTGACCTCCATGACCACGTGGTTCGTATTTTTAATACAGTCAAACACAAATGTCGGCCTGCACTTTCAGATTCATCCATTCTTTTCAGATTAAGAGGGTTTAGCATGGATGTAGTCTAAAGCTAGTATTCATATATTGGTGTTATCTTCACAAGAAACACAATGTGGAAGCGAGCTACAGTCGCAACTTAGTGTTATTTACCCATCTGCCCTCAGTTCCCTCCCTCTGTTTACCTCACCTTGTGCAGTGTGTGTCTAACCCGTCCACCCAGGAACAGGCCCTTTTCTCAGGTCAACAAAACACCTGGGTGCTACAAATCAGCATGACACGACTGCTGGAGAAAAAAATAGGTGGCAGACAGAACCAGAATGTTTGAGGAACAGAGCTGTTGAGATACGAAGGCCAGGCAGGTGTGTTTGTGCGTGCGTTTCACTCTTTTTGTGAATGTAACAGTAATCATACTGTAAATAGGTTACTGTAAATAGAGCATGAGACATTAAACCCTGGACTCCCCAGTATTAAAATACACATGGGTTTGCAGGACGGCATACTAAAGCCTACAGCTTTACTGCGTGTGTGTATGTGTGTATGTGTGCGTGTGTCTTTGGTGGTAGGCTCCAGAGCGGAAATCTGAGACCCACAGGGAGACATGTTGGCCTGCTTTCACCTTACAACTTATCTCAAATCTTATTTTCCCTTCTGGATTGAAAGTGTCTGGGTTTGTTTTTTCAATCTTAATCAAACACACCCTACATTGGTGTATTCTTAAAGACACACACACGCACACAAACACTGTGATGGACATGCTCCAGTAGGTGTTTTATTACAGTAAATGGGCATAAGAGCTATCTTACGCTGAGCATTTATCTGCACAGTACGCTAGGAAATGACTTGCAGAATGAATTGATTCAAGGATAGAGGGAGAGGGGAAGCGAGAGAGACGGCAGAGGCGGCAGCACTTTGTCCTAACCCTTTTAGTGAGATTAGCTGTAGTCTTAATGTCTCTCCGCTTATTTATACTCTGAGTCAGCCTTTCTCCTCGCGCGCGCGCTCTCTCTCCTCTCTCTGACAGTCTGCCCTGACTGTAAAAGACAGAGGTGTCATTACATTTTCATTTTCAAAATATAAAACAATTAGTAACGGCAGTAAAGGGACAGTAACGCAGACTGGTTGTCATGGAAAATAAAATATCTACCAGTCAACTCTAAGACAAATATTTTTTATTTCCCTTAAGTCCAGTCCAGTGTCACAAAAGTTGTAACAGGGGATACAACGTGAGTGCTTGTCCTAAATAACCTCTCTTAAACAATATCCATTGGCACAACAGCAGTGATCTTGTTCTAGACTGTTTTGTTGTCTTTAATCCAAAACAAAACAGAGTCATGTGAGTTTTGTCTTAGATAAAATCAGAAGGCAAGGACAGTGAATCCTGAGGACAATCTCCCTTGACAGCCTGCTTCTTTTTGCCTTTTCTTTTCCCGTCACTCATTATGTCACTAAACACTAAAAAGTGATGGATCGTGAGGTTTTTGTTTTAAGAATAAATCCTTGGGCCGCCACCGCTCAGGGAAATGGAGCAACACATACTAAAGTGCATAATCTACCTTGCTTGACATTTGCAAAATTTGGAATATCTTCATTCAAGTTTAATGTCAAAATTATCACAGCCCAAGTTGTGCTATAAATTCAGAGGTCATTAATGTCCTGTGCAAAGGTAATCAATTACACCATAACTTAAACAAGTCACCAGAACATTGCCCTGCCAGGGAATGCTGCAGTACTTCTTCATGCATTACCTGAAATATGTAAATATGTCACATACAAACTTGAAATTGTGACACCACCTACGAACAAGTGATATATTCAGAGGGAAACTCTTATCTATTCTACACATCTGTGAAAACACTAATATAATGTCTGCTGTGGCTCTGGAGGGAGTCGATTCTGAAATCAGCTTGAGCTTGGAGACCATACATTTGTTACAAAAAGCCTCTTTTACAAACTGGGGGCATAGAGTTACTTGGCAGGGAGTTATGAAGCTGGATTTATGGTTGACGCAAGGGGTCACAGCATAGGTCACGGCGATGCCGCTGCAGATGCGTAATGCATATCATTCAACACTGACTTTCCTTGCTGTAGAACCGCAGCAATACTAAGGGGCAGTCATGCTCACACAGACATGTCAAATGGCTGGTAGTGACTAATGCACAAAGAAACGTGTTAACATGCGTTCACCACAAGTTATGGGTCATTTGTTAGTACTTGTAATGGAGAGACAAGAGTGTCGTATGTTGCTGTATATGAACTTCTTCAATCAGACGTTCTTCAGTTTGTTCCATGTTTGTGTTTATGCTGAACAGCAAGATGAGATGAGGCAGCAGGTCAAAGCACGTAGCTACGGCGTCGCCCTTAACGCAGAACCACGAATGGTCCTCAACAAAAGATGCTATTGGTTACATTATGTGAAATGTAGAAGCCAGCGTTTATGGAGCTTGATTCTAGCCAGGGACTAAAAGTTAGGATGTATTGGACTCAATTGGCTTCATTTATGACATTTTTTAATCCCTTGCAAGTCACCCAACTTTATGCGTTACGCCTGCAATGCCAAATCTTCTTTTGTCAAAATCCAGTTTGATACATGAACACAGAATTCAGAATACTCTAGTTTGCCCCACTTGACAAACCCATCCATCCATCCATCCATCCATCCTTCCATCCTCTTTCCAGGCCTCACCTCTCCCTCATGGGGTCCTGATAGGAATTTATAATCTTTACTGCCTCACCCATCATTCAATGCACCTCATTAGGATACTCTATTATGGACGTCAGCAACATTAGCGGCAACATATGCAAGCAGATTGCCTCTGCAAAACACTGCATATCATTCTGGCCCATTAAAGCAAGTCATTTACCTCGATAAATAGGTAGAGGCTGAGGGGAATTGGAAACACTCGGGGGACCCTCTGCTTCCCTCACTTAATCTTTCTCCTTCTCCTTTGCTCCAGTTTTAACTCCTACGTACAAGAGCTGCAAACTTTCTTTTCTCTGGTTTTTCTGCTCATGCTTGCATTTGCATCAGTCCTCTACTGCGTGTGCTTGTTCTCTTCTTTGAGACCCTCTAGCCTTCTTAACTTGTTCTCGTCCAAACTTTGCATCGCATTTCCAAACACTATCCCAGTCAAATTCCCCCCGTTTCTTTTTTCTGCCTATCCCTCCATTCCTGCCTCTTCTCTCCTCCTGTTTCTAAATTTTATTTTTCGCCAGAGGCTGTGTTTCAAGGAAGGAGGGAAAAGCGAGAAAGGCTGGGAGAGAGGGGGAAGAAAAGGACAGGGTGTGTTAATTGGAGCGCCCGAGGCGAGAGGGATGGAAGGAAGAGGGAGAAGAGGGAAAGGAGGCCCAGATTTGGGGGCCCCGAAACATTAAATATTAACACCTTTTCTCATCTCTGCCCCTTTAGTGACATCCACTGATTGGGTTTTCTCTCAGTCGATCAGGACACACACACTCCCACCCCCCACCCCCCCACCCCCCTCTCTCTTCACCAAATTGAGTTCCTCCTGAAAATGAAAGGCAGCCAGGAGGAAACACACTGCGGTAATTGGTGGACCCTCTCTGTTTTGTGCCCTTTGATTCGAAAAGTAATGAAATTCTACTTGATATTTTTATCTGATCTTCCATGTCATTCACCGCTATGGCTTTTTTTTTTCTTTGTTACCACCCCTGTATTAAGACCTAAATGTGAGCTCTAATAGGAGCAAGACACTGGCTATTGGTGCGAACTCACTGTTAATGGAGCCGCATATAATTCCACCAGACTGTTTCAGCTAAAAGATACTGGCTTTATAAATGGCCTAGATATTCTGTGTTAGAGATGAGTTCAGTTTTACTCAGGTAACTCTAATGGGGAAGGACACTCAGAGGATCCTTAGGTTTATCAGTGAGACAATATATCAAAGCTACTATAGCAGAAGCACTTACACAGCACTAAACCTCATAAGACTCATGTATTCATAGCTCTATTTATAATCTCTTCATGAGACGCCTTGGCTTTGTTTTATTTTTTTTCAAACTGTCGCTTCCTGCGGAGTGGGACAGAAGACTGCAATGTCAGCTCCACGAATTCATATTCTGCTCATACATTCTGTCTTATTTTTCTTTGTTTTTCTCCTCCTTGTTCTGACCATCTATCCTTGTCCTCATTTTCTCCTCCTGACTCACTGGCACGCCCATTCTCGTCCCAGCTCGTCCCCCCCCCTCCTCACACACACACACACACACATACATAAACACACTCATTGACCACACAGCTCCAAAACTCTTGTGTTTGAATGGGGTTGACTTCTCACCTCGTTGCCGGGACAACAGGACCGGCGAGGGGGAATCTCCCAGTAGACAAAAGAGTGTGTGAGGGGCCGACCTTGTAGCCCACTTCACACTGTTTGTCTTGAGCCCCTAAACTGCCATGAGATGACACAACACACACACCAGTAAAGCTGTGATTTATCTGCCACAACTGCGCACACTGTGATGTTACCTCTCTGCCCTCCTGTCCCACACAACACACTTTTCCATACCAAAAAAGAAGCGCACACACACACATACACAACTTGGCTGGCAGACATAATTTGCCGAGTCATTGAACTTTGCGATGACTCGGGGCTCTGCGTTTTATTACATTGAGAAGGATGCACAGATGCTAATATTGTTAGCTTTATGGCAGTGGAGAAGACTGATGCGTACCCCAAACTAATTGCTAATAGCCTTATGTTTGACTCAGCTGCATTACGTCAACATCAAGTCCCTGAGAACATCATCCTCTAAACTCACGTCCTTGTCCTCTGTCTCTCCTTTCTCATTTTAAATGAAGTTCATCATATGAATCCAAATGAAGCTAAACCCGTTTTTAGTGCTAATCGCATCAGCTTTTTTCAAGGCCAGCAGTACAGATCAGACATGAAAGACGATTTAGATTTCAAGCAAGAAGGTTGGTATCAGAATCATAAAAATGGAGCTTGACAGAAGAAACAAATAGAGCTAATACAAAAAATTTGGAGAACTGAGAGCAGAACAATAAAAGATTACGGGATTCTTACTGTATCTAACGTCTAAAAAATGTATTTTCCCCTCAAAGTCTCTCCCCTGTCTAATCTCCCCTCTCTTCTCTATAACAGACACACAGTAGCTGGTGGGTTTAGTGCCAATAAATAAACAAAGTGGTAAAACAAAGTATCCTCTGCCAGACTCAGATGACCTCCACAACCAGCCGCTACCTGTGTGTGTGTGTGTGTGTGTGTGTGTGTGTGTGTGTGTGTGTGTGTGTGTGTGTGTGTGTGTGTGTCTCTCTCTCTCTCTCTCTCTCTCTCTCTCTCTCTCTCTCTCTCTCTCTCTCTCTCTGTCTGTTGCTGCAGGGTCCCAGGTGTAGATTTTGCCTCCACTCAGGTGGTACATCAATACAAGTCCAGACAGGAAGGCATACAGGCCCCTCCATATCCTGTAATTGTGGTGCAAGGGCTTAGCATGTGGCATCTTCACATCCGGAATTGGTCTATCTGACCATAAATCAAGACCTCCTTCTCGCAAGCAGATATATTACACATAACCCTCATAAAACATTGTGTTTGACTCCAATTAGAGGCCCCAGATATCATCTTTGAAGCACAATACACCTCGCTTATCGACTTGCAGTTAGAACTGCAGAGGCTTTTGATTGGCCTCTGAGCAGTCAGAGCAGATTTGAGGACTCTTGTCTGATTCTCTGATTGCTGTAATTGGTACTGGAGTGCTGTCGTACATGTGATATTGAGCAAAAGAATCCTCAAAAAAAAGTTTTTCACTGGTTTCTTGTGAAGTTCATAACAGTCAAAAAACGTTTAACTTTCTTTTAACCTAGATTCTGTATTTGGTGAAGAATAACAAACGAATCCCCCCTGAAGTAGAATTACTGTGACTTTATTAAACAAATGAAACAAATGCTCAGTGATTTATATTGAGAACAGATTATCAGGGACTCTTATGACTCTATTATGAAAGCACTTGAGATACTTTATATGTCCCACTTGGGGAAATGTCCATGTCGTGGAACATCATAAGCAAATCAGGTCACAAGAGCAACAATAGCAAATACAAAAGGGCCCTACAAAGAGCAAACAGCAGACACTGTGCATGCACAGCCACCCATGTGTGTATAGAAAGGTCATCCAGGATTTCATTATGATTCTTCACACTGGTTTAGCCATTTTGTGGCAAATGAACTCATGATTTAAATTATTTGTGTTGTTCAGAATATACTGAAATTTCCATGTATTAACATATGTGCACAGAGGCATTGAATGTACTGTACAGGATCAGACTTTCAGTGCGACAGGATATTAGCTGTTTCATGAGGCTGGTAATGAAGTGGCTCAAAGTATGCTGGGAATTGAGATTTTCATGGCCTTTGCAGCAAGACATAGTTTCTTTTTAGTTAAATAGAAGCTATTTTTTTGGCATTTAATAACTGTCCCTCTACTTCTGCATTGCCTTTACCTTTTCCTTTCTTCTCCCTCTCTCTGGACAATTCTCTCTGTGAAATCCTCTCCTATTGATACAGCAAATGACAATGGGATTCCAATTAGCATTATGCTTCCCTCTCAAAGGTCAACACTTAGCAGGACACTAACAGACATTGCAGCAGTTAGTCTGCTATGTGTTGTTCTTGTTTGGATTCTCTTAACATGAGGACTTTGCAAGGAGACAGACAGTGAGAGTACACTGTATCTGTTTCTGTCTGGTTTTCTCTGTATGTGTGTTTTGTGTTTTGTTTCTTATGTATTATCTCCTTGGTTGCTACAAGTTTTACTTCTACAACTGTTTGGGTCTGTATATTCTTGCCATTTGAGAAACTTCCTCTCTGTCCTTGTCTGTCATCTCTGTAGTTCTGTGAGTCTCACTGCGCCTGTGTGTTTCGCAGCAGCTGCTGTTTCGGCACTGCACCTGTTCTTGTCTCATCAGTCAAGCACTGACGGACTCCAGGCCTTACATGGACCCACCCCGACACTGGCAGTCTGACCCAGCCTGCCCTTTAACACACGCACGCACACACACATGCGCACTTATATATATATATATATATATATATACTGTATATATATATATTCATATACATATATACAGTATATATATATATATTCATATACACTGTTCTTGCTTGACTGGAGTTATACAGACCTTACATTTTATGTCTCTGCAATGTCCAACCACAACAGTATTAATTGCAAATGGAACAACACAGAGTCATTTTAACCACATTAGCAAACACCTTTTTTTTTTTTATTTGAGCAGTCCCAGTAGAGCGTTTCTGTGTTTATTTTTCCACCTTAAGGCTAGTAAATTTGTTAGATGCGTCGAGTTTGGCATCCAAAATGAATGTCACTGAACAAACTGAATTCCCTGAGGAGTGCAAACTGTTCTCTTCTAACAGTGCAGGCAGACTAATGGGACCACTGAGTGAATATGAACGGCCCGTACACACACGAGATTTGAGTCATATCCAATCTGAAACATTAACGGGCCATCATCGGTGTTGGGGAGCTGAGGGCATTCTGCCACGCCTTGCTGCCACAACTGTGCTTACATACACAGAGCCTCTGGCTCAGGATGATGATGACTGCTGTGACTCGCTCGCATCTTTCTGTGGTGTTAGTAGCCATTACAACATGTGGTGGGAGTGAAGCCACATTCATACGTTATACAAAAACAGACGTTGTCTTCATGGTTAACAATCCCCACCAGCATCGGAAAATCCTAGGAGAAAACACAAGCTGACAAAATACAGTTTCTGGTCTCCATGCGATATCTCCATACATGCTGTAGCCCTAATGTAGTTAGATTCTTTCAGATGTATACCAGGTGCCTGTTAGCATGGGCTGCAACTAAGGATTAGTCCCATTATCAACTGATCTACTGTTTATATTTTCAAGCCCAAAGTGATGTCTTCAAATAGCTTCTTTTTTTTTTTTTTTGGTCAACCGACAGTTCAAACTCAAAGATTTTCAGTTAACTATACAAATCTTCACCATCAAAATGTGTTTAACTGTGGTGTGGCTATGGCTGAGGAGGCACCACTAATCAAAAGGTCGGTGGTTCGATCCTCCTCCAGTCCTCATGTCGAAGTGTCTTTGGGCAGGACACTTCACTCCAAATTGCCTCTGATACATCATCGGTGTATGAGTGTGTGTGATAGAGATGCGCTGTATGAATGTGTGAGTGAATGGGTGACTATAGTAGTGTAAAGCGCTTTGAGTGGTCAATATGACTAGAAAAGGGCTATATGAGTGTCAGTGGTTGCATCATAATCACAGACTATTCCAGCATGAATTCAGTTGGAGATGTCAGCAGTGCTGGTTAAAGAGAACGAAAGGGCAACGATGAGGAGATTGAGAAATAATTGGAAACCTTTTGGAAAAGGTGCTGATCAGTGGAAAGTGATGAATAAAAAGTGGAAGCTATTGGTACATGCTGTTTTTTTAATGACCTCGTGTTGTAGGTGACTCAGTCCTCGTGACATTGAGGCTGTGTCTTCTGCAGCAGGACACTGTTTGCTTTGCCAACAGTCAAACACACTAATCCTGTTAGAGGCCAGGGATGTTTTTGGACCACACGCACACACACATACGCAGGTACACATACACACTCACTGACAGTCCTCATCCGGCAGGTATGGCGTTGCACTCCTCTTGTCCTTTTCAGCTTCACAGCTCCAGTCTTGTGTACAGTCCCAATCGTGGTCTTGCTACTGGAGCATATCTTTATGTTTTGCCTCTTTGACACATGCTGACTGTAATCTAACACACCTCTCCTGCACCCCTAGTACCATCACCCACATGTACACAGTAGACTCCATTATAGAAAATCCATCACTGACAGCTAAGTGCTGTTTGGGTTAGCAAGGAGACAAGCAGGTACTATCAGTGAAAGGAGGTTCATGGTGGCTTCATAAGGGGGCTCTAGTTGGGTGACACTCATGTAGGTAAGGCCAGGTTTGCAAAAACACATCGTCTTTTGTTCCCTTTCTTCCTCTTGCTCTCCTTTTGTCTATCATTACTTGTTTTCTTTGTGCCTTTCTTTTTTACCATCTTTCTCTCTCCGCTTCTCATCTCCCTCTGTCAAACACACACATGCGCAGACGAGACCCGCGAGTGAGTTTGTGCACTGGGTATTAAAAAATGCTCTTTGAGAGTGAGGGATAAAAAGAGGAGAGTCGGAGAGAGACAGAAGCTCATGGTTTGATGTCCAGAATACGACAGTAGGTGAGGGAAGAACAAGAGGGAAAGGAAAAGAGGACAGGAGAGAGAGGATCCAGCTGGTTCTTTTCATAATTAGGGGCACTCGCTTGTGTGTGTGTGTGTGTGTGTGTGTGTGCGTGTGTGTGTGTGTGTGTGTGTGTGTGTGTGTGTGTGTGTGTGTGTGTGTGTGAAAGAGATGCAGGCAGAGAGGCAAGTCAAAGAAAAAGGCAAAGGGAGATACAGAGAGTATTAAAGATGGTTTCACATTAACTTTTCAGTAGATGTGGATGTCCTCCACTCTGACACGCTGCTTTGACTGCAGACTTGGATCTTTTATTTTTTCTACACACACTCTACTTAACTGTAGCTTTTTGGGGTGGTTCGGTTGCTCATAAATATCACATGCATTATAGATATACTGTATGTGTGTGTGTGTGTGTGTGTGTGTGTGTGTGTGTGTGTGTATATACAGGTCACAGTCTGACCGTCTCGTTCCCATCTGTCTTTCTACCCGGTCACGCACCCCATCACACACCACCTCACACACACTTTCCCTCTCTTTGGCTAAATCCGATTAGCTGGCCTGCGTCAGCTAACGAGACCCCCATGTAGCTAGCACCCTTGTCCAACAGCCCCCACCACTCTCTTTCTTTCTTTCTCTTTCTCTCAATCTCTCTCTCACACACACACACACACACACACACACACACACACACACACACACACACACACACACACAATGACAGCCAACAGCCTGTGTCTCAAAATACACAAACACTCTTGCACACACACACAGTGACAGCCAACAGCCTGTGTCTCTGAATACACAATCACTCTTGCACACACACACTCACACACACACACACACACACACACACACACACACACACACACACACACACACACACACACACACACACACACACACACACACAATCACACTGCTTGGATTGAACAGAGCACTCCCTAATTATGTTTTAATTGCCTGTCTCTGTCTGTCCAGCTGCCTTGTGTGTAAAACACAGCCGCGGCCTGATTGATCACCCTGGACCAAAACATATTGCGAATGGCACCAAAAGATGCATGTGAAAGAAAAAAAAGACAGAAATGAGTGATAAGGAAGGGAAGAAGAGGAGGAAGAGGCTGGCAAAGACAGAAAGACCATATCATTGCTTTAAACTGGCTAGTTCAGTTCACATGCAGGCATTTACATGCACCAAACCCCAGTTAAAAGTAAAAATAAGTATATGTTATGACACCAGCACTTTGACACAGAATATCATGACTGATATCAGGTGACTATTATTATCCCATGAACGACAAAATTAGGGCTTGTAGCATTTCTAAAAGTGAGTGTTCGGCAATTTTGATTATGTTCCATTATGCCAAAATAATGATACAAGTACAACATACAGATGTTTCTATTTTTCCACAGGAAATGAATGTAATCAGTATCATGTGACTTGCACAGCTAAAAGTTAGTAGACAACACATGAATACATAATTAATCACTGAAATACAAATAAATATGGCTTCATCAGCTGCATTTAATTTATAATTCAGTTTTTCATATAGTAAGACTCTGCAGCCTCTAGTGGCACTGTGAGCCTGACCATCTCCGGGTCAGCGTGCTAACATTTGCTAATTAGCACTAAACACAAAGTAGAGCTGAGGCTTATAGGGATGTCCTAATTTTCCTGTCACTTGCTTTTGCTCAGCCTAGTGTAGAAACCAATTATTTTGATTAGTGTTGACAACTCTTTACAAATAAAAAACTTATGTCCCCCAAAAACATGCTGTGGTTTATTAATCTCGGATCCTTTTGGTTAGACTTAATTTACCATTAATGGCATATGATGGATCCATTTTTTTTTTATTAGTAACTCTCAACTAGATTTCTCACAACTATTCTACAAGCTTACCCCAAAAATCCAGAGTTTACAGGTGTTTTTCAAGAGCCAAATAACTTGAGTAACCAGAGTAAGATTAGGGGTCTGTATGTGTGTGTCAGTTAGTCACTTGATTTAATGTGGTATGTGTGTGAGTGTGTATTTTTCCCATGCGCCACTTAACAAGACTCTTAAATCCTGAGTGCTGCCTAAAAGCACAGCACTTGGTTTACTCACACATTCTTGTGTGTTTGCTTGTCTGGCTCGCTGTTTGTGTTGGCGCAGAAACAGAGGAAGATTTTCTTTTGGGCTACATCCCTCTTACAAACTCGGAACATGAGACTTGGTTTGTAAAACTAATGTTGGTTCATGTGAGAGCTACTGAGCAAGTAGAAGAAAATATTTAATGAGGGTGGGATGCTGGATAGAGATGGAGATAACAAGTAGATAGGAAAATAAGAGGGAGGATAAAAATAGAGTGAAGGGAAGTGGATGATGAAGAGGAAGTGAGAGAATTAAAACAGAGAAAGACATGAGATCTTTTCATCAAATGTCAACGCTTGACTGACCCTTGACCTCTATGTGGTTTGTGGGTCATGGAGAATCATAGCATCTGCCCCTGATGGAATGTCTCTCACTAACACACACACACAAAACCACCAAACCACCAGTGTGTGTATTTTTGACAGTTCCCCTTATTATCTCCTCCTATACTTACTCTCCCTCTCTCTCTGTCTTCTTTTCCCTCCATCCCTCGTTCCCGCTCTTTCTCACAGTAGAGTGATAACAAGCCGGCCATCCCTCAGCTTCTCTCATCTCTCTTTAGACACTTTGAGCAAACACTCTTTCATCATCCCTGTCTGCATTTTTTTTTGCTCTGTTATTAAAACTAGCCTGTCAAACAACTATGATTCCCAGAAGTCCGCCCTCCCCGCTCTTGGCAGTTTCTCAAGAAATAAATTATTCAAGTCTAGATTTTGTTGTCCAGAAATTGATGACATGATTAATTTATGTTACCACACAGGGTTTGGGGCTGGGTTGGTCATTAACAACATGTATGTTCAATATTATGAATATTAATTTGAGTGTAAGTCTCTGGATTTTTAATGCTACTTAACTCAGTGTCTGTTATGTTTGCAGTGTAGAGGGATTTCTGGGAATGTTGTGAGAGAGGCTGTGTACTTTGCTTATTCACATTATACAAACATTTTCTTTTTCTGTGAAAGTGCTGTAGATATGCCTCAACTCCCATAAACCTGTGTGTTTTTTCTTTACTGGCATATCAGTTAATTCTATCTAAGTATGCCTGTCAAGCACTGCGTTTCATACAAGCCTGCCAAATTAGACTGTGAAATTTGGCTTCCATATGTTGATGACTTGATTTAGTAAAATTGGTTTGGCAGTGTAACCCAAGTCACTTAAACAACATTGTCCTTTCTTTGCTGTTGTCCTTTGTTTCCAGAGCCTCACCCTCACAACACAGTGACCTCCCTTGCTTTCATGTATCACTGCGCCTTACGATTTATGACACTGTATGTGCCGCAGTGCCCTCATTAGCAGAAATGGAGCTCCTTCCCTTCTTCCAGCTCTCCATCCTTCCCCTGCATCATTCCCCGCCTCTCGTCCTCCTCCAATATAATCTCGATGTCACGTTGTTTCTCCATAGCTAGAGTTTAGAGAGCTACAATGCTCCCTATCCCAAGAGGAACCAGTTTGAGTTGTTGTGCTCTAGCCGCACACTCTCCCATTGAGATCTAGGACACTGTGTGCATCCTAATGTCTCTATTCAATGGAGAACACAGACAGTGTCAGTCACAAGGGCCTTCTAGCTTCCCTCAGGGATCCCTTAAAAGTTTTTACTGCTGTGCATACACCTTTAAGGGAGTAGCTTGTTACCTTTGCAGAGAAAAGATGCTGTAGTCTGTTTGGATTCACTGCAATTACAAAAGCTTCCAATGAAGGCAGAGTCTTGACAAAAAACATGCATGAAAACATCTATAGAAACTTCCCAAAGCTACTTCTGCAGCAGAATCCACATCTCTGCCATTGATCTAAATGTTCCTTACTATATGTTGTTGTACCTTGTTTTGCCTACAAATCACAAAAAGAACCACAGGCAGCACTTTAAAGCAACGCATAGGCAGTAACACGAGATGAAAGTAGTGTATTTAGCTATTTAGGTATTTGGCTATGTGTTCAGACTATATTTAACAAAAGCGAATTATGCTGCAGGAGTGGTTTGATAAGTTCCTGTGGAAGTTTTGATATATATTTTTTGCCTTGACTTTCTGTTCTCATCGGAAATATTGTAATTGTTGTCAAGCCAATCTGTTAAATTTAAGGTAAAATATTCCTTTAATATGCTAGGATTACACATGTACTTTCCACTGAAGATTTTTCCTGTGGAGGATTTGTGTGTTTCTGTGTTAAGGATGAGATACAGCACAAGCCTGCGTATGTCTATGCATGTGTGGTCCGACCCTCTGGCTTCGCCCCGGTGTCAGTTGTCATCTCCTGGAGCCTTACAACTGTGTATCTGTTTACTGCAATGTGTGTGTGTGTGTGTGTCTGTGTGGGCGTACATTGCATGCATGAATGTTTGTCTGTGTACATGTGTTTCCAGCGGGGGAGGCGCTACGCCTAAAAGCGTGGGGTAATCACAGACCTCAGCCTCTCCTTTCTGCTGGTGTATGTGATGCGTGCACGGCGAGTGATGAGTGCGAACTGCCCAAGGCATTGCAGGAAAAGGCGTGCTGCAGCGCTGATAAAGTCCCTCATGGGCGCCATGCAGCTGTCCCTAGTTCTCGTAACACTGTTTGAACACTTGGAAGCCCTGAGGGTATCAAACAAACACACAGACTTTCAATCTAATAACATGGACACAAAGTTGTAGTCATTGTGGTTTTTATTATTTGTCTTTCCTTCTTCCCTCTGTGTCTCCTCATTTCCTCCTGTCTTTCTTCAAGAGGCACTGTACAGATCTGAAGTTTACTGTCATCACAAATGTGAACAACACCATATGTACCATGCTATACTTTTCTAATACATGTCATAAAGCAGTACCGTCAATTAAACCATTCGATGTTACTGTCTCTGAGGTCATAAGGTTTTGTAATAAAGTGGGGATTCACCAAAGTTCTTCATGTTGTGCTGTCAGCCTCTATATATATATATGCAGGGTATATTGTCTGAATGGAGGGTCTAACATTGGAGCATTTCCTATGTTTACATAGACTTGTGATTGTGTTGCTGTATAAATAAAAGTGACTTGATGTGATTTGAAATTAAATACTTGTATAAGTTCTTAAAATCTTTATTGTTAGCAGATCCCTCTGCTGTGGAGTCCTTTATCATATTTTTTCTCGCTGTGTGTTTTTCTCTACAGTATGCAGTGAGGCTCTGAATGTGAAGGTGGCTCCTAAAGTGGAGGTGTTAAAAGGAGAGACTGCCAAACTGCCCTGCACTTTTACTGTTTCATCATCAGCAAGCAACCCTATTGTTGAATGGTACTTTGTAAGTAATTTCCAAGTATTCATTTTATTCCAAATTTGAACATTAATAGACAAGGAAAAAAAGTTTGTGTTGGTAGATTTTCATGTCCAATTCATGAAAAAAGGAAGATCCTTTCAAAAGTTGGACTTTTAGGTTTGACTTAAGGTCATTTTTTTCTTCTTTTCTCTCTGTCTGACGATGTAGGAGGAGCAGGGAACCAGGAGGCGCGTGGCTTTCCGCTCCCAGGGTGGAGATGGAAGTGACGAGAACACCCCTCTCACTGGCAGGGTCGCTATCGAAGAGGACTACACCTTGACCATCTCCTCCACTCAGCCCTCCGACGAGCTTACCTTCTACTGCCAAGTCAACACCGGCCTCGCTGGGGTCGCAGAAGCTGCCACTATGCTTAAAGTCTTCTGTGAGTCGGCCAGTGCACTTTGGCTTTTTAATATGACCTCAACATGACCCACATGACCTTTGCAAAGAGACCCCCACCCCCTCCGGACACACACACTTTCCCATCACCTGTTGATGTGTGGAATTTATGACTTGGTTTGTCAGTGCCACTGAAGGTTTATGGCTTTAATCAGATCTGCGTGTGTGTTCATGCATACTTTGATTTAGGAGTGACTTAATTGTACCTAATGCATGTGATGCATTTTGCTTATTGCATTTCACACATGCTGAAAGTAGCTCCATGCAAAACCTTTTAATTTAAATACACAATCATAAAGTATGATTTGTCACAATTGTCTACATCTGTGAAGAATAGAGTAGACTTTAGCTAACACTTTTTTTAATCATGTGAAGCTTTTGCCAATGCTGTGTTACCAATTTCCTTTGATAAGTTCCCCAGAGGTCAATTAACCACAATCTAATCACTCTTGACACAATTGATGAATAGTTCAATCACACCTGTCATGTCTCATATATCTCACCTTAATAACAGTCCAGATTTATCACCAAGGCGTTGACGGCTGACCCTGGTGCAGCTCCCTGTGTCCTTGCCGTTCCCATAGCAAACCCTAAACTGACATAAATCATACTTTTAGCATTTAGCGGGTCGCACCAAAATGAGTGGGATTCATTTGCATTTCGGATTGGACCGATCAATCACCCTAAAGAGGGAGAATTTGTGTTGCGGGAACAGCAAAACAACCTTTTCTTTAGTTAAGATGCTACAAGTTAACCATTAACATTTATGCACTCAGAGGCATTGAGGCTCAAAGCCATCTCATAAAATAAGCTATTAATTGTGAATGAGTCAGTGTTTGACATTACCTCAATGAAGTGCTTTTTGACAAAGGCCTTTTTAGATGCACTTAATGCCCACAGTTGTAAGAAAAGAGCCTATCTCACAAACTAGCAATTATTCTCTGTCCACATTCGAACACTTGACTCATTGGAGGATGAATTACAGCGTGTCTGTCCTGCCTTAACTTAATAGGACTGAGTTATGAGCTCTCCTGAGGGTTGAGCTACAGCAGTGATAGCCTGGCTTCTCTCTCTCTCTCTCTCGCTCTCTCTCCCTCCCTCTCTCTCTCTGGAGGCTTACAGTACAGAGTAAACAGTATGCCTGCCGGGCAAAAGCACACTTGAACAGAATAAAAACGATCCTACTTCCACTGTGCTTTGCTGTCTTAACTCTCTAAAAATTTTAAAGATATCAATGAAAAGATAGCTAACTTATTCAGGTTATAATGTAAGAGACTGAGGTTTGTCGTCTTCACGTTTGTCTAAGGTGCAGAAACCTCACTGTTCTTTTAACTGACTGTGCTTACATACTGCAGCCTGCACTGCACAGTATGTGGGAAGGGAAAGGTTTAAAAAAAAAAAAAGAAAAGAATACAAGCTAACTACAGCCGTTTTGGGAGCAGTGTTACAAAAAAATGAAAACAAAGAATTGATTGAGTGAGACAGAGAGTGAAATACCCATCTACTGTTTATTTTTATAAGAAGTCAACAGCTGCAGGCAGTGATAAGATGACCTTGCATGTGGACAAGTGAGGTAGGGAATAAAGCAGAGGAATAAGAGGGAACTGGCGGTTGTGTGGGGGATCCAGAGAAAGGGAGGGAGTGTGGTTTTTTTTTGTGGGTTTTTTTTTTGGGTTTGACCCTTATCAGCTCATGTGAAGCAGGTCACAGTGGAGTAAGGTGTGGCAGGATATTTACTGCTCGACTTAATTAACAAGGTCAGCAAGCATGTGAGTTGTACTGCATATAAGAAAGTGCAGTGTGTGTCAGTGTGTGTGCGTGCCTGTATCTTAAAGGTTAAAGGTTTTTTTCCTCTCATGAATCATAATGATATAATAATGATTTCTTCCCCTCCCATTGTCTGTCTCAGTTGCTCCCGAGAAGCCAGAACTCACAAGACCATCGAGTCAGGCTATTTCTGTGGGAGAGACCACCAGCTCCGAGGTGGGTGTTGCAGTTCGTGCATGTGTGTTTGCATATTCCCTGCAGTTGTATAAACAATGAAGATGCACATTATCTGTCACTTATCTTTTGCCCTTCCTGCATTTTGTCCATGTGCATTAAGATTGGCACCTGTGTGACAATGAATGGACATCCCCAGCCAAGAATTATCTGGTTCAAAGATGAACAGCCGCTACCTGAAGTCAAAGACAGGAAAGAGCGTAAGCGTCATTTGACTGACAAACAAAAATGTAGTCTTATCTCATTTGCTGTGCAGAGTAAAGGAATTCATCTTGTTTTTCCCTCCTCCAACCCTCCTCTTTGCCAGAGACCTACATGATTCCCTCTGTGGTGAAGGAGGCCTCGGGTCTCTACACTATCACGAGCACCCTGTACATGCAGCCCACCAAGGCCGACAAGGACTCTGTGTTCCAGTGCACTGTGGAGTACAGCATGCCAGGCGACCAGATCAAACAGAAGAAGTCTGACACCATCACCATCAACCTCAACTGTGAGTGGAGAGGAGGGATGGGAGCAGAATTGGTGGCTTGGGGTGTTAAACATTCAGTGAATCTATGACAAAGGTCTTCAACATTAGCTTCTGTGGAGGAACTGAAGGGGGTCTGTGGAGTTTTGTGGCAAGTTAGTTTATTTGAAGTTGCAATAACAAACCAGACCAGTTTGCCACCATCTAAACAGTATGCATCTGAAAGCCTCTTCCTGTCTGCCATCACAATTTTACCTACTGTTTTAAGAAATATAGAATGATTAATCAATTAATCAGGCAAAAGTGTCAAACATTTGCTGCTTCCAGTTTTTCAAATGTCAGGATATTTTTCACTATTTTGACATTTTATAGACGGAACGATTAATCAATTAATCAAGAAAAAAATGCAAAGATTATTCAAATTATTAATAATGAAAATAATCGCAACCCTTTATAAAATAATACATCATTCACTTCCTGGGCCCATTTCATTGGTTGCTAAACACAGTAGTTTAATGCAGCTACGGTGGAGTTTGATTGTCAGCTGAAGAAGAATAACGAGGAAAGGAAAGGGGAGGTACCGCGAAAGTAAAACATCCGTTGTGGAATGCATTGCACATCTGTGATTGATGATATACAGTGTAACAGTGTAAATGTATCCAAAAGAGGAATGTTCACCTGTTCCATGTCTGTCCTTGTCCATCTAGATCCATCTGAGGAAGCGACATTTTCCCTTCTCAACACCGATCAAGTCAAAGAGGGCGATACTGTCACTATGAAGTGTGAGACTGATGGAAACCCACAGCCTGAGTTTGACTTCACTAAAGACGTACGTGTGCATTTCAAGTTTGTTGGGTTTTTTTGTTTAGAACAACATGTGTATCCCAACTTATTTATAAAAATGACTCACTCAGTCTTTACTCATGTGTCTCTCTTCCGATCCCTGTCCTTCAACCTCCAGGGAAAAATGATCAGTGGTCAGGGTGGTCTCCTGACGCTGAAATCTGTCAAGCGCACGGACACCGGTGTGTACAAATGCACCGCCACAGATTTCGATAACTTGGACGCTGACCTGAGCGGAACAATCAACCTCAATGTCCACTGTGAGTGAGCCAGAGACGCACGCACAAACTGCAGAATTAAGTAAAAAAACAGATAAAGAACAATTTGTCTCCTGTTTGCGCAGGTTAGCCCCCGCGGTAAAGCCGCTCTTTTCGTCAGTAAATCATAGAATTAAAAGGGTTGAAACAGAATGAGCTTTAATGGAATCCTTTCAGCTGGCCGTTATCCAATTCAATTTTTCACAGTTCATCTGGTACTTTAATGTTATCCCAACCACACTACCTAATTTGATCTTATCACACACATTAAGTGGAGATAGCCTAGAAATAGCATGGAAGAGGCTTAACTTGGGCTTCAAAATGGGCTTAACTTCAGAGTAAGTGCATTAGCTTTGTACTTACAAAAAAAATGTAATATTCTGCTTAGTACGGTCGTACTAAGCAGAATATTACATGGTTGTTTAAGCAATGAGAAGCTTTTTGATTTTAAGTGGCACTTCTTTAACCCCTCAGAATGTATATAAGGCCGTAGGTTTTGTGTGTCTTCATCCCTTTCTCTCAATTGTTTTTCATTTTGTCTGCGTCAGACATCGACCCGGTGAACGTGATCCCTGCCGAACCTCAAGTCGTCATGCTTGGAGACAAGGTGGAATGGCAGTGTAAGACCAAGGCCTCCACTCAGCACACTGTTCAGTGGAAAAAGGTGTGCTGCATCACTTTCTCAGCCTTCCTTCTCTTCTCCTGTCTCTTTCGTGGAAAAGTGGTATATTTCTAAGAAAGAAATGCAAAACTTTGCTCTTTTCCTCAGCAGTTCACAGAAATTGTTCTGAGCATTCCTAGATAAGAGTTGGACAAAAATTCAGCCCTTTGAAATGTGACACAGAACTAACTTTATGTGCAGCTGCCACTCAACACTGGAGCCTGTAGGTCTTAAGCAGGGCTCCCTTTAAAGACAGTTGTGGCCCTGCTACACTGGCTGCATTGTGTTATGTCCAGTTGCAGCAGCTGGAGAGTAGACACTGGCGTGTGCTCTATTTGGTGAATGAGAAAAAAGCAACACCAACACATGCTGTATGTCTCTAATGACATTTCATGTAATTCAGCCTATAACCATAAATCCTAAATTTGGTCAGTCTAAAATAGATTAGACCTGAACCGCTGTTGGAAATATGCGAGAGCAGAATATTTTTTGTATATTTTCAGTTTTGCAGTAGCAGGAAAAACTTCATCTCATGCGACTTCACTTTTAAAACTGTCTGAGTTCAAGTGTAAACTTTCTGGACTGGCAACGGCTGGTTTGGGTAATAGATATTTGAAACTATTTGAGTTTGCATATTCTGTGTGCACCAGGCAATGAAAAGCACCCCTAACCCATTGTCTCAATTTCCTACAGTAAACATACCAAAGAACAAAACCTGTAAAAGCACAAATCAACATGATACCATCAGTATTTTGGTTTTCATCCCTGCCCCTCCATTTGTTATGTGCAAAATGTTCCTCCAGTGTCAGGCTTGTTGTTGTAGCCTGTCTATCTGTTGTGTCTCCTGGGTGTGAGAGAAACTCACCAACAGCCGGTTTTCTGGGAAGGCAACGTGTTTGTTCTTAGAAAAAAGAGGATTCCTATGAGAAGAAGTTGAGATGGATCATAAGAGACAGGTTCATCATGGAGGACTTGCTTTGATCCATTATCACTGCACTTTGGAAGAACTTGTGTGTGTGGAGGTTTTTTTTTTTTTTTCTGCTTTCCCAGCATAGCAGCGTGCCTTCAAAATGAGATATTCACAGTGCTGTTCTACTCTCATATTCAACACACAGAGAATAATACTGTGGGTCCAGCTGGTTTTATTTCTGTGTGTTTGTGTTCCTCCAGGGCTCTGAGGTCCTCTCTCAGGATGGCACTCTGTCAATACAAGATGTTTCCTATGATAAAGCTGGAGAGTACATGTGTATTGGAGCCGTTCCATCTGTGCCAGGACTGACAGCCGAGGCTACTGTCAGCCTCACTGTCAAAGGTAACACACACTCTCATGTAGACATATACATAGACACACACAAACCACTAAAACAGTGTTTAGGTGAGATTAAGTTAAGATTTCAATCATATTAGTGTTGTGTCTGACACACACACACACACACACACACACACACACACACACACAACCCAGCTAGCCACTGACTGCAACTTTCAAGCCTACTGCTTATGAGGATTTCAGACTCTATTGTAAACAGAGTAATCATTAACAAGAGATTTAATCAGAGGAGTATAGTTCGCGGAAGCAGCTGGGAGGTAGTGTGACTTACTAGTCTTTTGATTATCATTCCATACGGGATGTAACCGGATTAGTGTGTGTGTGTGTGTGTGTGTGTGTATGTGTGTACTGCACTGTTTATAAAAATAAAAAAAAATCCACTCCCTCTCCAGGAAAGCCGATGATTGAGACTCCGGTTCCTACAGAGGTGGGGAAGGAAGACGACATGGTGACTCTGAAGTGCTCGGCCTACGGCTCCCCTGCCCCTCAGTTCACATGGAATCCTGCAGGAAAAGAGGTACATGTGGGAAAACAGAGCCAAGACCAGCAGAGACAAAAATAACCTCTTTCCGAGTGTGCAACTTAAAAGGAGCACTTAGTAAACAGATGTCATTGCTACTTTCCTGAAAGAAATTGTGCACATAAAACTAGCAGCAGAGGTGAAGCTGTACTTCAAACAAACTGAGCTATGACTATTAGTGTTTTCATTTGGGTCAAGATGTGAAGTTTGAAGCATGATTTATTTTTCATAACATCTTAAGATCTTCTTCTTGGAAAACTGGCAAATGTTGAACTTCAAAAGCAATGGAAAAGGGAGAGCGAGAAACAGCTCACAGGGCAATAAGTAATATTTTTTTTTATTTTTATCATATTGATATGATATGGTTGAAAAGAAAATCCCATACGAAGCAGCTTTAAAGAAGTTTACAGAGAGAATACAGTTCCATGAGTGAAATATTGTAGAAAATAAAGTTCTTCTGAAAATTTGGATAATTTCAGAGGCAAATAGAGATATGTTTATGATAGATATTTAAAATTGCACCTTGAACAGTTTTTTAAGAGCATTTTCTTGTATAAATGAGAATAATAGGAAGAAAAATTGAATAAAACCTCACTACACTGTGCACAGGAGGATAGGGTTGGGAGGAGTGCAAATGCATCAGGAAAATATGCCACAAAATTAAACTACAGGTGAGAAATGATGAGGGGAATATGTAAGAATTCATGTCTTTTCCTTGTCCTCTTTCCTCCATCTCTCTCTTCTCCCATTCCTTTGCCCTTGCCAGTCGGTATCAGTGGAGGGTAACAAGTTGGTGAGCACCGTGACCCTGAAAGCCACAGCCGAGGTCATGAAGAACGGGGTGACCTGCGAGGTCACCAACGAGTTTGGAACTGATAGCAAGAAATTGCCGGTATCTCTCACAAGAGGTCAGTGTCAGGAGATGATGGTAGTGATGATGCTACAAGATCCCCTTTGTCTTCATATTTTCTCCAGCACAGCTTTTGATGATTGAGTTATGACATCAAAAAGTGTTTTTGTTGTGTGTCCTAAAAATGTGATTCAGTAAAACTGCTTGTACTTCAAGCAAGGTTTTACTAAATCACTTTAGTACCTTAGAAACTACTTTACACACAAAGCTTACCTGCAACCTTTACCTAACCTAAACCTTTTCTTCTTTTTGTTTTCCTCTTTTCCAGCAATTGACAACACGGCTGACAGAGGTAGAGCCTTCTCCCTCCTCCTCCTCCTTTTCTCCCTCCTGCTTTCAGGACTCTTTGTTGTACAAACCCTGTAATTTAGAAATCCCCCCCTCTATCCATCTCCTCTTGCCCCGGCCCTTCCATCACATACAGTCACACGTACACACATGCACACACACACACACCTCCCACCGCTGTACTGTAATCTTGTATATTTGCCCTCTTGCTACCGAACACTGTGGATATTGTATATTGTTATTCTTCTTCTCTCGTCACCTTTGTATGATGTCTGTCCTATATTTTGTGGATGCTACTACAACTTTTTGTGGCCCCTTGGGGACAATAAAGGATTCTATTCTATTCTATTCCTTCCTTTCCTCTCTTTGTTTCTTTACTGTGTCTTCTTTGTGGTCTCCTCGTCTTTCCGACTGACGTCTTGTTTCTGGCTTTTCCTTTTCCTTGTATCCACTCGCCGGGTTGCTGTGTGTCGAATTGTGTATCCCTGTAGCTTTTGTGTGCGTGTGCTCTTAGAGGTGTGTGTGTGTTGTGCTTCTTGCTTTGCTATGCTATGGGACTGAGAAACTCTCTTTTTCTCAAAGTGCTGCTCTCTGGAAACCCTGTGCTTAAGTCAGGTCTGTATCGCTAACCCTACTGACATGTATATGTTGTATGTCTAGAACTGTAAGTCACTGTGTGTCTATTGATGTCTGTGTGCACACACAGGTTAGTGTATTTGTGTTTACAAGAGCTAATGTGCTTGTGTACTTGTATTACTGTAGTTGTGAGGACGGGCTTTAAATGAAGTCTTGAGGTGGAAAAGGAAGGTACATTTTATACTGGATTTAAAAACTTTTATTTGAACAATTGATTTCATTTTCGGTTAATCAGCGGATTATTTTCTCATTTAATCAGTAATGAAAATAACATCACAACACAAAACAACAAATCCTCACAGCTGAGATAGTGAAAATGGCCCCCGACTAATTTTTAAAAGACAAATGGCTAAAATCAACGAATCATTTCACCTCTAATGGATAGTCGTCTGCTCTCTCTCATCTATGATAGACATAACTCCCTAACTACAGCTACATAAAAACAGTTCTGCAATAGTTTCATCTCTGTCATCATTTCTTTTGATTAATTATTTATTTCATTTAATCTTTGACGACGAGGTGTGACAGTGGCCCTAAACTGAGTATGTCCTGTGGCTTGATGATTTGCTAGAACTAAAATAATTTCATCATTTTTGTTAAAAAATTAGTCAAATGTCCCCCACAATGGCTGACCTGAAAAGAAACCTTTTGGTGGAAATGTTTCTGGCATCCTGATATAATGGACAAGGTGGAACCTTTTCTCCATCTGGTTCTAAGACACTTATCACAGTCCCGATGAGAAGTTGTTTTCAAATTTAAAACCATTTTAAAAATTTGTTTGCAGTTAAATTAAGTTATAGTGAAGTCAGTTTAACCATCAACTCCTGCTGTGGTTACTATTAGTTACAGCTTGAATGGTTTCGGATGATTTCACTGTTTACCAGAACTGTGTCTGTTGTACAATTTTAAAAGTATAGTTTTACATTTTCCTTTTCATCACTGTGAGGTTGCCAGGCAACCTCCTGAGACTCCAGGAAGTCACTCCTCCCATCCAATAATAAGTCCATCACATAACACCCCGTGAAACTATTAAACAAATTAGATATAATATGTTAATAATGAACTTTAAAGGTTCTGGTGTGTGGACATACCCTGGCTATCTGTTTCGCCTTGTTTCCAGTCTTTCAGCTAAACTAAGCTAACCTTCTCCTGGCTCCAGCTTCATAATAAATATGAGGGAAGTATAAATCCTCTCAAACAGCTCTCGGCAAAAAACCAACTAAGCATATTTCCCAAAATGTCAAACTGTTCTTTTAAAGACGCTAGCCATCCAGTTACAAAATAAGTATTCTTAATGGCCATAGTATAAATTTATATCAATATTGGCCTTTAAAACGCTTGTTAAATTTATAGTGATGTTACAGTTTATGTAGACCAACATCAATTTTGAGAAAACCATTTCAGAGTCATGTCCTCACAAGTATAATAATACAAGAGTAGGTGGATGGGTGAGTATGTTCAGTGTTGTTTTCTGGCTCTGGTCAGCTGTCTGATATTATCTGAGTATACAGGCCCTGTTTTTGGGTCCCATCACATTTCAAGAACATTGCATTCAAAAGTTAGACTAATCCTTCATCCCACTCCCCTCCCCCGCTCCTTTTCTTTTCCACCCATCCATCAATCCATCCATCCATTGTCTTCACCTGGAACCCACCCATCCCCTTCCCCGTCCTCTCCATCTCGCCATCCTCCTGTCACCTCATCTCTCCTTCCAATGATACCCCAAATCAAATCATTTTCCTTCCTCTTCCTCCTTCTTTTCTATCCCACAAATCAAACACCCCATCTCCCTACACCTACCACGATGCCCCTCTCCCTACCACTGCCCCGTCAAAATCAAAAACACCCCTTTTCCCTTTCCCTCCACCCTCTTCCCACCTCCTCCACTGTGATCGATCCCTCGCTTCCCCTCCACACCTCCCTCCCACCTCTGTCCCCCCTCCACTGTCCCACCAACCCTCCACCCCACCATCTGCCCCTTCATCCCTCCCTCCATGTGTACCTCCATTGCGGCGCTGTAGCTGACAAACAGCAGGGAGGCTCCAGCGGGGTGGTGATAGCCGTGGTGGTGTGTGTTCTGCTGCTCCTGCTGCTGGTGGCCCTCATCTACTTCCTGAACAAGAAGAGCAAGCTGCCCTGCAGCAAGAAGGGCAAGAAGGAAGTGTGAGTAGAGAGGGGGAGGGGGGGGTCTGATTCATGTGTGAATCATGTGATTCATGTGATTCCATTACAACTAAAATCAAACTTTATTGTAGGGCTTTTTGTCCCAGTGCTCTTTGAAACTGAAAAGGAAAGAAACAAAAACTCTTTTGAAGTAGAGTTATTTGGGGCTCTACAATTAAGACAGTGAAATAAAACCATAACCCAAACTCTATATTGCTTTCTACTACTACAAATGTAATAAAGAGAAAAATATCACATAAAATAAAAGCATATAGTGATTCGGTAAATGAATGGATAGATAAAACCAATGCAATTAGAAGTTAGAGGCACAATTGACACAATTAAGAGTGAGTTTAAAAAAAGAACAAAGCATAAGGAAACCTTAAAAAATAGAGTATTCATTGCAGACAAATTGGGAGAAGTGAACAAAATTTTAAAGTGCATGCTGTGTGAAGCAGCCCAGTATTATTTGTTATATCAGGAACTCTGTGTAGAGGTCAAACCAGTTGTCAGCAAGCTTCAGTCATATCTAGATCCATTAGCTGTGCAGTCGAAATACTGCTCAACACAGCCCACTGACTCTTTTGCATTTGTTTTTTTTCCACTCTCTCTGCAGGGCCAGCGGAGAGGTGAACAACGACATTGTAGTGGAGATGAAGACAGACAAGGCCAATGAAGAGGCCGGTCTCCTCAACAAGAGACCGTCCACAGAACAGGTCAGGCCAATGGACACATGATGGGACTAAGGGCTCGTGGGTCACGTGCCAGAATTTTGGCAGCAGTGTTTTTAACAGTGAGCTCTAGCAAATGATCATCATAGGGCAAACTGAGAGCTAACTTGTGCATTTTTCCTTCCAAGAATTTAAGGTGGTGTAGCTTTTTCTGCATTAATGAGTGTGACTCACAACGATACAGGCTGCTGGTATGCAGGGTCAGGTCAAGGACACTTCAGCTGTTTAAGACAGCGCAGTGGATGAAAACAAAGCCACTCATGATTTATACTGGTTTCTCTTATAAAAAAGAAAGACAAAAAGAAACTTTGTAAAACATGTTATCGTGTTTTTACTTTATCTAGTAGGGAATAAGCTGGTTAACAATAACATGACCAGTTCATGTAGTTAAACAAAATACATTCAGATTATTTGGAGGCATACAAGCTTTCAATAGCAACTGAACGGTGTAATAAGATGATCCCCTTTGGATTTATTGCACCACAATGCTGAGAACGATCATGTAGACATAAACTTATCTAAAGATTGCAGTCAGCTTGACATGAACACAAGCTTTACAGTCAGCAGAAATATCTTCAGGCGCATCAGTCAGGCTGACTGAGTGTCTTAAGTCAGTTTTAGTTCAAAGAGCGCAGGTTTGAGAAAACTGTCCCTGCAGCTCAGATGATGGAGGGTGACAGCTGCACGCAGTCATCTGAGAATGTCATCACAAATGTAAAACATTTCATCATGAAATTTATGGTAGTGGCATATTTGACGTGAATGTGAAAGCCAGTTTAAGCGAGCCTTGTTTTATGTGATTTTTTTGAAACTGCTGACAGAAAACTGGGTGACATTTCAGCATTGCAGGGAGATTGCAGACACATTTTGCTTTGCTTTTGAAATGGATATAACAAGAAGATGTGTAAAGCCTGTTTGTCCAAATGCTATCAAGTCGTGTTTCTTCCTCGAGACGCCATTAAAAAAGAAAAAAAAAATCACCCCTTAAGCTGTCTTCTAATACGGCGGCAGCCATGCCGCAGACAGATTTAATGTTATTCTAAAATAACAGTAAATCTTAACTCGTACTAACGACATTTATTCTTTTCCAAGAATGTTCTGTCTCCCCTCGTTCCCTGTTAGCTCTCAACTGTCACATAAAATACCCAAATGTAGTAATCTTGGATATATTGTGAGATATGAAGTAAAATATAACAATGTGTAACATGAATTCACCATCATATGATGTGTATAAGCACAGGGTTGGTTGACATCAAATTAGATTGTCACGTACATCTCATGGCCACCAGCTGTGAATGAGTAATTTATGTGTTTAATGAGGAAAACACTATGCATACAAACAGCAACTCTGATCACTTTATACAGTGTTATATATGATATTATTTACTTATATGTTACCGTCATTGTTCTTATGTTGCCGTAATCTAAAACCAAAAGTTTACATACAATGAATGAGCACTTGACAAAAAACGGTGTGAATGAATATGTAGAGGGAATATTTATTTATGAAATTAAAGAATATTCTTCATTTTGTTTGTTTTTGGGCATATTTTCTTTAACAAGTTGTTCAAAAGAAAAATACTGGAGTCATAAATACAGCATTTTCTCATCATCAGAAAAAAAAGTGGATGATTGCACATGGGCGATGTTTTTATTGTTATTTTTGTATTTTTCTCTTTGACAGTGATGAACAGAGTCGAGGGAAGCAAACGACAGAGATGAAGGGAAGGAGGACGACTGATATGAAGACAACAGGGCTAATTTTTATTTACTACACTAGAGGAGCGATGGGGGGGGGGGGGGGGGGGGGGGGGGGGGGGCAACAAGAGGTGGAGCATGGAAATGGGACATTGGGTGGCACACCGTGTTTGGCATTGGTTATGCTTGTTTTATAACCTGGAGTACACCAGTTGGGTGGAGTTTTTTTTTTTCCTTCCTTTTTTTTTTTTTTTTTTTAAAGATTGAGTTGCTTCAGCTCCATCCATCTGTGCTACCCACAGGTTAAAAACCATACATGTGCAAAATCTTAATGGGACTCATAATCACTGGATGACATTATTATCATGGCTTCTTTTAACTGCTTATTCACCAATCATGTCTTTGGTTGACTCCACTGCAGAGTAGAGCTGAGAAGTGAGGCGTGACTGACACAGTCCAAACACAGTGGCAGAATCTTTCTTATCTACCCCGAATGAAACACAAAATGCCATTAAGCCACTGTGTTTTTTTTCGGGGGGGGGTTTTTCGGGGGGGGGGGGGTTGTGCATTCGCCTGCAAGTGTAACACTGAACGTCTATTCTGTCTTGGAGTCTACACTTAAAATTCTCTGCTGGGTACATTGGGCATAATTATCACAAGCTGTCATTCTGTTTTATTCACCTCAGTAACAAGTGATGATTTATGCTCACATTTTATCCCCAACACACTGTTTAGTACACATGGCTGTAACATTTCTGCTCAAAGACGCTCTGTGTTTGCTTTAGTGCTGTTTGTTTAATTACATTTTTGCCACCTGTGAATGTTTTTTTTTTCCTCCCAATATCCCTAATTAGCTTTCAGTAGAAACAGCCAAGGCATTAATAACGTCAATCCTTTCTCTACAATTGCTTGCCATTTTAAATCCAGCTAAAAAGCCACTGAACAAGCAAGCTATTAGGTTGTACAAATTTGTTCTTGCCATTTCCAGCATACTTGTATATTATGTTAGTTTACCAAATGTTCACTTGTTTTCTTTTGCTCTCCTGTTTTCGTTGTAAATTCAAACACTGATTACCCTGTCTATCAAGCAGGAGGTACACTGTGCATGATGTGGAGCTCTAAATGTCTATGGTTTCTAAGCTGCTGGCCTGGGACTGTAATTGCTATCATTTCTTCCCAAGTCTTTCACAGCCTTTCAGTCCTCCGCTCTGTGATGAAACCACTCTCACAGGCACAGCACGCAGCAGTTCCACTCAGAAAAGCTCAATTATCATCAACTTTCACTGTAAAATCTGTGGAATCTGGTGAAATGGGCGACAGTCTCAAACTGTGGCCTGCTGTGTTGTTGTTTTCACATGATAACAAAATTGAACTTTCAGGGGCTACGGTGCAGTAGTCACAGATTCACCTGTTAGGGGGAAATCACAGGCACAGGTTCACTCTAGTTTGATACAAGCTGGGAAGGGAAGGGAAGGTGTGGGAGGGATCGGGATTATTGTTGGAGTATGTGATGTACCTTTTTATTTTTACCAAATGAAAGAGTTTTTGAGTGTCACATCAGGAGTGTTTCAGGTTTGCAATACTGGCATTGCTGTTTCTTCCCTACACTGTCGGCAGACCAGAGAGGTTTGATAGCGGGTTGAAGTGCCCTTTTACGTTGTTGTACACTGGAACCCATGGCCTTGATTTCTTTACTTAAAAAAAGGTCACCTCAAACCACTATCGGCATCCACAAGGCTCATTTTTATTCTTCAATGATTGTCTACTGATCTTGCCATAATTATGATTTGACTGTTAGCAAACCTGTGATGGCAGGCGAAGATAGAAAAGTGAACTTGGAGCATTGTTTTTTATTTTTTATTTTAATGTTTTATATAAAATATATTGTGGTATACAGGTTGTTGTTTTTTTTTTTTAGAAAGGGGATTCTTAATTTTGCAACTACTGAGTTTTCATTTTCCCATGATTTTCCATTTGGTGAGAGAAGAGAGATATTTTTAATTTAGGTGTCTTTTTTTATGAGATATTCTCAGTCTCAGTGCTTTACTTCTCTCTGTACTGTATACTGTATATTTTGTGCTACACTGTTGTGACCTCTGTGGTGTGTTGATGTATCTTTTTCTTTTGTTCCAGCTGTGTAGAATTTATAATGAAAAAAACCCCCAAGAAAACCAATCACACTCCTATATTCTGTGTGTATTTATTCCCATATTTGCGATAGGCAATTTACAGGAATGCTGTTTCGGGATTTCTTAAGTGATATCACTGTTATTTTTTATGCTTTTTAAGATAAACACTGTTACATGGGGGTAAGAAAATGTTTCTGGCCATATGATAAGGGAGCTGAAACACTTCCTCACCATTGAACATCATCTCTAAAATTGTCATACACCAAACCAGAGTCTTATCAGAAATCAGATTGCTTTTGATGTAATTCAGCTGTGTATTTTCTTACACTTCCTAGACGATGACTCTAAACTGATTCCCAGCTTGCACAAAGTTTAATTTCTTTGATATAAACAGTGCTATGTAAATTTCCCCGCACATTGATTGATCCGATGATTTGTTGTGACAGAACAGAAAAATCGAGGAAGCTCATGTTTTGCATCGATAACTGCTTAAAGGATGGGCTCGCTGCCGACTTCATGATGCAGCACTCTCTCTACCCGCTTTCATGTTTCGAAATGAGATGAAATGAAGCCATCAATCATCAGCAAATTGCTGTGCGGCTTTGTGCCATAGATCAGTAACAGTTAGTAGGATGGTTTTTATCAATAGCACTTATAATCATAATTGGCTATTTGAAAATTCATATATCAAAGCTAAAAATTAATCAAGAGATGAGATGAAAGAATTCCTCTAAAAAACAGGCAGTTTTATTCTCCACGTCTCTCTAACATTAAGCTTGTACCACTTTGTGACAATTTTGGCCAACACCATGCATCTACCCAGGCTCTCTGCTTATGGGCCTATCAGAGCCATTGTTCTTACGGACAAGCCCTGCCCTGCTGGTTTTCCATTAGGAAATTAGAAGGCTCTCATCAATGTGACCTGGTGAAATCGATCTGTGCTCAGAATACAAAGCACCATAGAGAACAGTGTAAGAGTACGGGTGGATAGGGGGAATTTATGGAGAACATAAATAACAGTGTCAATGTCATCCCCTGCTGATGTGATGGAGGTGAAGGATACATGTTAGCATCTTTAGGGGCTTCACACTGTAAAACCTGAAATGAAACCTTCAAACATTTGCTGTTTCAGATACATATCCACCTAGGAAAACCTCCAGGGAACATTCCCTGAAGCTTACTTCTTTTTTTTTTTTTTTTGCAACCTTTAAAGAAAGTGTCTTAAGAAAACTTTTCTGAATAACTGTAGGGGAATGTTCGCTACGAGGTTCCAGCTAACTTTCCCGCACCCTTCGGGCAATGTTCACAGAATGTTCCCCGAACTGAAAAGTGTTTGCTGGGATGCTCAATTTAATTTCCTGTGAGTTTCCTGGAGATTTTCTTGGGATTTACTTGGTGGCCTGATGACCTGCAACAAGCAAACAATCCAGGCGTGGTCTGTTTATGTTTGTGATAAAACCATTAAAATGTTCATCTGTGACCACATGTCATGGAAGTTCATAATATCATCATCATAATATGATCACTCAACAGCAACAGTAATTTCTTACATTAGTCATTAACTTGCTAAATTGCTACCTGTAACGTGTAGAAATAGAAAAGGAGACATTGTGGTTTTACAAGCAGCCAGTTCTATTGGATATATTTACTGGCCATGAACAGCTAGCTTAGCCCTGCTGACTGTACACAGAACAAAAGTCCCATCCTCACAGTCAAGCTGCTGGATTGAGGATAACTTAGCAACTAGGCTAAGTACACATAATTAAAAATTATGAGTAACAAGGAGTCACATTTCTCTTCATTTGGTAAACTGTAGACCAGTCTCTCCACCGAATGCACAGAGACCAAATAAATCCTCCATAAAAATCCCTTTTCAGACAGCAACTGTAACTAGAGCAGAAGTGCAGAAGATTCATTAAGTCAGTGAACTGACCCAGTAATGTTAAATACACAGCTACTAAAATTTAGTAACATTAGCCACTATAAGCTAGCTTACAGGTCAAATATGACCAGCAACAAAACCCTGGAGTGTACTGAACAGAGAAAATATGTCTTTTATTGCTTATGAATTCAGTTTCTCCCTTGAAAAGGACTGGAGGATTGACTTATTTCCTCTTTTAAAAGTTACAAAGTCTCGCTTCAAGGACATGCTATTTGTGATGTTGGTAATAGTGATGAATAAATGTATGAAATGTAATTATAAGCACAGTAAAACTTGGGTTTAAGAGGGTGATATGGATGAAGAGTATTTTGAGTAAGCATGTATTTGTGTATTTTGCTGTTTTGTGTGTGTGTGTGTGTGTGTGTGTGTGTGTGTGTGTGTGTGTGTGTGTGTGTGTGTGTGTGAGTGAGAGAGAGAGAGATCCTCTCATTTTTTGTTTTGCAAAGAATGAGAGGATCAGTGCTTTTCAGTCTTGCTAACAATGAAGGGGATTACTGTCATTCCTCCCAGTGTCCTTCCCTTCCTCCCTCCTCCTTCCCTCTGCTCGCTGTGAGTTTTCCTGCTGTCTCCACTGGGTTTAGTTACAGTAGCTTTAAACTGATTTAGCCATTTAGTGTCAGCCTATTGAGGGATGACAGCCACTGTCTGTCCCCTCTGCCTGCTCAACCTGGATCTGATGGCTACTCAGTAGCATTTGGCTCAGCTCAATATATACACACAGAAGCAGACACACTACTACTTTATGCAGCACTGCCGAGATGGCTGCAGGTTGAACAATGCCCTGGTGACAACCTCATGGACAAGATGTGCTTTATCATCCTGTATAATCAGCAGTACACACATAGAGTTTGCACACATGACCCTAAGAGCAATAAGGCGAGAAGAAGATCAGCATGAATGTAGAGATTAATGGAGGACTGTCTGTCGTGAGGGAGAAAGAGAAGGAAGAAGATAATTGATAGAAAGAATTTGAAAAGGCAGAGGAGAAAATGGGAAAATGTTAGATTGAGTGGACTGAAAATGGATTTAAAGGCAGGATGAGGAGTTGAGCAAATTGAAGGAGGAGATGATGCAGTAGGAGGGGTTACTGTTAGGAGTCGAGGGGAAATGAAAGTAGTGATTGGTGACGAAGGACGAAACAGAAGATGCCTTGTTAAGATGTCATAAATCTGCATTGGCTCTGAGCGTTAAACAAATATGGGCTCTGAAAGAATAAAGTAGGAGATAGAGAGAGGAGGGAAAGGAAATGAGGAAGAAGGGAGGGAAAAAGTGAAGGTTTGCAGATAGGTGGACAGAGATAAAGCCTGAAAGACCCGTTGTGTGATAAATGTCTTTATCTCTTTCAGTCCTACGGTTTAATATCCTGTGTGGCCTGAACGTGTTTACTGTTTGGGTGCGATTATGAGAAGCAGAACAGAGAGACAGTACCTGTATACTCACTGTGTGTGTGTGCATGTCCTACCTGAGTGAGCCTGCATTTATTTGCTGTATTTCTGATATCTATCTCACAGCATGAAAGATTTGTTCCATTGATTGTATCTGTGAGAGTGCTATTAAGCCGAGTGGAGGCCAATCCCCCGCTGCAGCGAGCTTCAGTGAGTGTGTGAGTGCGTGTCACTCAGGAGGGCCAGGCCACCTGTGGGATGTTTGGTTATTAAGTCCCAGCTGGGTGTGTTTTAATTTTAATTGGTTAGGCTACTTTGTGCTGTGTCTGAGGGAATTATAGGCAAATACATCAGAGGGAGATGGAATTTCCAGCAGGGTTTATAGGCTAAAGACTATTTAAAAAGCTAACAATAAATACATGGCACTGATGTGTAGAAGCCAAAATGTAATGGGAATCAGAACTGTGTGTACGTGCTTCACTCCCTCTGAGTTCATCCAAGTTAATGGATTCATGTGGCCGGTTAATCAATTAGCATGGGTCAAAGTTCACTTAAATTTTCCATGACAGGCTGAGGTCAACTTCAAGATTCAGTTAAACCATTAAAAACACATGGTCAGGACTATTTTTCACGCAAACTATTTAAACATTTTGTCCAAATTACATACTTCAACTCTACTGGGGATGTACTTTGCCTTTTGGGTTGGGGTTGTTTCTGTAAACACATTGTTGGGTTAACTATGCTGGTTCATAATGATGGGTTGTTTGGGGTAATCTGAACACACGGTTGGATTCTCATGCTGCCTCAAACATAACATTTAAAGTGGTTCATTCACAGCTGACCAGCTCGGCCATTGTTGAACTGTCTGGATCGATCCAAGTTGTTTTTATCAGTAAACATCAACGGTACAAAAAAGTTACTCAATTATTATTATGGTAACAACTGTAGAATTGCTCCAAATCACACAAATACTTAAAACAGTAAATTAAACTTATGACCACCCCCACAGTCATGGTTTAACCAGTGACATCATTGATGTAATCAGCAAGAGCATAAATTAGGTGTTTGTCTGCCACCACCTTTTTGAACCCTGGAGTCCATGGTGAGGATCAAGGCTCAACCCTAAGGTGTGCAATTTAAACCAATGAAGTACAGTAGAACTATATCTGTTTAACCAACAAAAGTAGTGCTGGACATTGTAAAAAAAAAAACACAGTGCTAACGACAAACAAACAAATACAAAGATAGCTTTGTACTCTTCCCAATGTCTTAATATTACATAGCTAGCATAACTACAAACCTTTGGTCATTAGGGTAGCTTCATTAAACAGTGTCAGTAAAATTACCTGCTAACTTTTATCTTTAGGAATTTAATGGTAAGGTAAAATGAAAACATGTCAGTAGCATTAGCTGCTAACTTAAAGAAAACAAGGCTAGCATGAAACCAAGCAGTGCGGTGTCACCAACATAATTCAGACATAAGGCTAGCTTTAGCCGCTAAAGTTCTGAAGCTTAGGCATTGTAAGCCTAACATTAGCAACTAAACTTCTAAAGTTTGAACAATATAAGGCTAGCATTAGCTGCTTCTTTTGGAAATTTCGAGGGTACACTTAACTAGCTTTTGGACATTAGGCTAGTAGAAGCTACTAACCTTTGGACCTTACAATTACAAAGATAACTTAGCTCCTCCTAACCTCTGAATATAACAAGGATAACTTTAGCTGCTAACTCTTTGACTGAGGCTAGCATTCAGCTACATTCCATAGTGCCAGTAACATTAGCTGCTAACTTTGGCCTTAATAAATTTAATTGTAAGATGAAATGAAAACATGTCACTAACATTAGCTAATACCTAATGTAATACAAGGCTAGCATGAAGCTGAGCAATGCAGTGGGAACTTAATGGGGGCTATTTCTAAACTTTGTTATCTTGTGACTTGATTTAAATTTGCTCTGGGCAATTCATGTAACATTGAAGAAAAATAATGAACAAAGACTGAAAGTAATATGACATTAATTTAATATGTTGTTCATTTTATCACAAGCAAATGTATACATAAAAATAAAATACATGTAAAATTGAATTAAAATTGAAAACCAAACAATTTTAAAAGAGAATGGATTGTTTGTAACTTTGCTTTTTGCCTTTGTACTGAGAAACTTTTCTCTCCTTGCTCTGTCTGCCTGCATCTCTTTTGCAGCTCCAGACTTATGTCCTTCAAACAGCCTATGTAAAGTCGGCAAAAAAATTCAGTCCTCGTGAATTTAAAATCCTGGCACATGGGTATTCATTCATTGTTACTTTGCCATGATAAAAAAAAAAAAAAAAAAAAAGTCTCAAATGTCTCTTTGGCTTGTTGTCTCACTCAGCATCAAAAATGTTACTTTTTAAATTATAAACAGAATTTAGTCAATTGTAGAATGTTACAACATTTCCTGTCATTATAATAGGCTACACTAATCAACATCAGGGCAGAAAAATCAGAAATACTGCTTCAGAAGTATCAATTGTCATATAAAGCATACTATTTAAATGTTAATGCAGCACTATGTATTATGCTCAAATTGTTCAGCTGCTAAAGGTGAGAGATCTCTGAAGGTCCTGCCAACTCTGCTTCCCCCGTCCATCTACAAGAGGAAAAGTCTTCAGACCCACCACTGACATGCAGCCTGTAAGTTTTGCTTTAGTTTTTCTACTTCAATAAGTATGGACATTTGTACTGCTTGATATTGAGGCTTTTTTTTTTCAAAGAACAAAACATCATGAGAAGCAGACTGTCAGTTACATCAGCTTTGTTGTAAAATCTTGACATGTTCACCGACATACTGGATTATGATAGCATACTGTATGGTGTACACTCATACTCAGGCATTTGTCTTTGCACATTCGCACAACATGGAATGCTGGATTTAAATTACTGCCAAAGGCAAAAAAAAAGTCCCCTGGGGCCCAGTAAGAAGAGAGAGGGGAGAGAGGGAGGGGAGTAAGGATCATAGAAGAAAGTCAGTGTTAAAAGAAGAGGAAAGAGGGAGAAGGGCCCGGAGGAGCTGAAGAGCAGCTGTTGAGTGTTGCTCCTCCGAGAACTTCTGTACATGCTACAGGCTCCTCCCTTTGGCTAACATTACAGCACAGCAGCTGTCTGGAGGATAAGACACACACACACACACTTACACACTTATGTTTTTGGGGATGATTTACACTCAGAAACGCAGTAGCCCCACATCAACGCACACTAAAACTAAAGTTAAGCACACTCATCACTCACTGTCTTGCATGTGCACTTGTGTGTGTGTGTGTGTGTGTGTTAAACCAAGGTTCCAGAAATGGTGCACATATCTAGAAGCAAGTTGACTTGTGTAGCGTAATAAAAGGCTAGCACATTCTTTGCTCTTGACCTTTTTGCCCAAGTCTCACTGCAGAAAATACACCTTAAAACACACACCACACCTGCCTGAGGCCAACACACAGCCAAGAAAAACAGCAGTTGCATTTACATCGTGCAACAGTATGCCAGTTTATGTCGCTCCTTCACTCTACTCTTTCTCTCTCTCTCTCTCTCTTGCACGCGCTCACTCTCTTCTTTTGATTTCCATCACACATGCGTATGTGCACACGCTGTGAAAAGTGTTTGTTTCCCTTGTGTGTTGTAACAGTAATAGCAGTGACAGTGAGAGCGACTTAGGGCATCCCAAGAGTACACCGGATAATTACTATCATATGCTCCACTGACTTACTAATGGAGTTTTGCCATTATATCCCATCCTGTCCTCCTTTTTTTTTTCTTTCATTCACGTCTCTCCTGCTGATGGAATAAACAGAATCTCATGTGTGTATCGTTTGAGGATGAGAGCATTTACAGCTACCTGGATAGGCCTTGTCTTCCTTTTTTTTCTTCTTCTTTTCCATTTTCAGTTTCCCCTTTTCACCTCAGCTTCTATTTTATCCTGTACAACTCATTCACTCCTGTGACCTTCCCTACTTCCTTTACCTTAATGGAAAAAACTAGCAGCTATCAAGTGATGAGAGAGCCCCGCTTATTACAGAGCCAGAGGGACCTTATCAAGCTGCTGTGTGCAGTAATAGAAAACACGACACAGCGTTTACCTGCGGACAGCTGCAGTGGCAGTGTGTCTACCTGTGTCAAGGTTTCCCCTCTCCCGCCCGCATCGCCTCTGTGTGTGAGTAAGGGGCCCTGGTATTTCTCTCAGCTGCATCCTTATCAGCTTATCAGACCTGTCCACTTTATTTGATCCAAGATCAGAGGACAGAGCTCTGCATAATGTCTCTCTCTCCCTCTCTCTCACACACACACATCCACACAGGATAAAAAGAAAAACTCACCGCGTGAGTGGCTGTGTTAGAGTGTTTTTGTTTGAGATGTTTTGCAGATGCTCAACTACTGTTAGCGTGTGTGTTAGTGTAAATTATTTACTTTCAGTACCCACAGTCTCGCCTCCCTCCTCCTTGCACTGCCTGGTTGTGCCTGTCTCTTACCATACTGCTATTTCCATTTACACACACCATATAAATGTACTGTACATACACTAGGTTTCTTTCATGTACTCACTGGCCACAACCGAATCATTTTCAGAGAATAAGTGAAAAGAAAAAAATTGTAATAATCTGATCCTCTGGTCACAGCCTGTACTGTATGAAACTGCCTCAATCTAAATATTTTCAGAAAACCGCACAAAAAATAGATCTGATTCTCTGCTCACGACCTGTACTCTATGACACGCTGTATGAGAGCATGCTTCTTTTCGGAGCCACATGCTACAGGGTAAGGGGCAGCACGGGTGGGGTTAGAGGGGCTAACATTCCTTACTAATTGTATGTGTTCGCTATCCCTCCTTCCCCTCAATGTGTGTGTGTGTGTGTGTGTGTGTGTGTGTGTGTGTGTGTGTGTGTGTGTGTGTGTGTGTGTGTGTGTGTGTGTGTGTTTATGCTTCATGGTGCAGAATAGTTTGGGAAATTGTTGCCAAGACATGTGTTTGTGAAGTCAACCTTTGCCATAGAGGGTTGTGTCCAGGGTTAGGTTTTACGTTTCAAAGGTCTGCTGTTATGCTACAGTAGGAACAAGAGTCAAAGGTCATATCAGGGGATATCTGTCCAGTTGTGACTATTTCGAGATGCTCTCTGTCTTTAAATGTAAAAGTATATTAAAATGATAATCTGTGATACTGATACTTATAAACCAGTATTAGTTTTGCTACTTTTACTCTATCAGCAAAAGATGCAGCACAATATCAATTCAATCTATGCCCAGCTCATAAAAGATTTTACATTTGCTGGTTTAGCCCTCAGGGGATTCTTCCAAGTAGAAATCCTTTGCTGCACAGGAAATGATGTATTTTACTCTGGTGGCAACAGCAGCAACAGCAGTTTGTTTAAAGCAAACAGAGGAAGGAGCTGGCTGTTAGCAGTGATACGAGTGCACAGTTGTAATTACAGAAAATCCAAACATAATCTCACCTGCTGGGTAAAGCACGTATACATAAGCTTAATTTAATTGCCATTCAGATGGTGATGTCTGTAAAGAAATTTAGGTGTAGACATTTTAGAGCTGGATCCATCTGAACTGTTTTATTTGCTCCAATGCTTGATGTTCTCTTTTTATTAGTCAAGGTTACATCATTACAAGCTTTTTTTTTTCAGTTTCTCTTCAACAGCAAGAAGCAGCCAAATCTGCATGATGCTGTTCACGGTGTCCATGTTTGTTTATCACACATCTTTTAAGTGTGATTTTCCTACTATAAGACAGAATAATGGCTATCTTGTATGTTTTTTTTATTCAATCAATCTAAAATTTAAATTTTTTTTTTTAAATCTCCGTTTAAATAGGTGAATCCTGCTCTATCAAATTATGTGTTAGATGTTTTTAAATTGTATGTTACTTTGAGTGATTTACTCATGTAAAATGATTTACTCCCCAAACCCTCAGGCTTTCCTCCCCTTACTCCCACTGTAAGTCTAGTCTGTTCTTTGAATTTAATCACGATTCTCAGGAATAAAAACAAAGTTCTTACAATAATCTTTTAAAGGTGGACATAGCATTGGATTTATGAAGAAATCAACTGCTCAGTGCACAGGTTGTTTCCTGTGTAGTTATGTGGCCATTTCTTCTTTTCTTTTCTTTTTTTTCTTACAAAAACAACACGCTTTCATTGCCTCCCAGGTGTAATAAGTGAATCTTGCCAAATGATTTATTATTTATGTTTCTCAGACATGAAGCAGGAAAACTCAGCTCCAACATGGACCACTGAGATAAAATAAACTAGCCGTTCACCTTTTGATAACTCTCTGGGAAGTAAGACTGTCTGTGGCATTTTCAGTATCTGGTGGATGACATTTTTCTGCAGGCGGGGAGTTTCCAGGTTCACAGTGAAATATGAGTCGACTTCTCTCCTCGGTGTGACAGACCTATCAATGAGTCCTGGCTTATAGCTCAGGGGAGTTTGTCTGGCTTACCTGGTGTAAGCGATGGGACATCTCTCTCCGCTCGGGGTTGTGTGTGTGTGACAGAGTGAGTGTGTGTGTGTGTGTAAGAGCTAACGCATACATTCCACATTGCCTGTTCACTGCGGTGAGCAGCTGTTAACAGCATTACGCACTGTGTATCTGTTTGTGTAGGATCATTGGATGCTATTTTTTCTGTCTCCCTGAAGTTAAGCGTGCCGTCGAGTGAGGCTTTCTTACTGCATTCTTCACTCACATTTACTCAGACACATGCTTACTCACAGGAAACAACATGTTCTGGTATGTAGCAGCAGTGTTAATCAATCCTTAGGGATTGCAAGTCTTCTAGAAAAAAAGAAAGATACTTTGGAAAAACGACAGGGGAAGAGGAATGAATGAAGCAGTGTGTATCCATGGCAACGCCGCCCGTCCGTGGTGTTTTTAGAGAAGTTTGCGATGATTGCAAGGGAAGGCAAATGGATTCCCTGTGGGGTTTACCTCTTTGTAGCTGTGCCCCCTTTTTGAGAAAACCATTACTGAAAATGCATGTGTATTTGTGCTTGAGTGCATGTGTGTGTGTGTGTGTGTGTTTTGGATCTTCCTGAACACAATGCCATCAATACTAATGCATTATCAGAGTACACGTGTGTGATACATCCAAACATTTCGAGATCAGTCGATGCAGTTCCATTACTGCATGTGTGTAATTGCATCTCTATACACACACAGACACACTAACATGGCTGATTATTGCTTACTTTGTTCTCTCTCTCTTTCTCTCTCTCTCTCTCTCTCTTTTGTGGCACAAAACCACATTCACTTTCAGGGTCAGAGGCATGATTCATACTCAGGTCACAGAAAAACAGGGTGTAGACTGAAAAGGTAAACTCAAACATATAAAGTATTTTTTTTATTTTGTTGGTCACCCTCTATCTCGGGAGAATCTGATTTTCCCTGCAAGATTATATGGATTATTTTAGGAAAGGTTGGGCCTCCTTTATTGCTTTTCTGGGACAAATCCATACCATTATTAGTGATAACTCTCACTCTATTAGATAAATCTCAGAGGGACTACAGTAGCTCTCTGAGAAGGTTTGTGTTATTGTTTGTCTCTTTAGTGTTTGTGTTGTGGGCTTGTATACTTACCTTATAGTTATTAACAGATCTTGAGTAAAAATATGTATGATTTTTGTGGAAGAAACGCGTATTCACATACACTGTCCCCACTGTTGCGTCCACCCCCTGTATGTATGCACTCATGGCAATGCAATGCACTTTATTTATCCTCCAAAGTGCACATGCTCATTTAAATTCACAGCAATTTCCAATATGAATGCATAATGCCACCCCCACCTCTATCTCTGACTGTCTCTCAAACACACACACACACACACACACACACACACACAAGCTCAGAGGTTTTGTGTGTCAGGATTGGATTGTGAGCGAACTCACTGCTCCAATGCTAACAATGATGGAGGGAGTGGGAGAAAAGCAGAGTAAAATAAAGTGTGAGGAGGTGTGTGTGTGTGTGTGTGTGTGTGCGTGCGTGCGTGCGTGCGTGCGTGTGTGTGTGTGTGCGCGTTTTGACATTCGCGTGTGCTGTGTGGTGGTAATGTGAAAACTCTGTGTGTGCGCGTGTGTGCGCGTGCGCGTGTGTGTGTGTGTGTGTGTGTGTGGGGGCTAGACTCAGATAGCCACAATATTCATTATTCTATCACCTTCCACATTATCACCATCCACACACAGACACACTCTCTCTCTCTCTTTCTCTCTCTCTCTCTCTCCTAAACATATGTATTAACAAAACATGATTGTAATCACTTAATCGCTTACTCACCGCCTCTGAGACACGTCCCACACTTTTACACACAACACATCCCACACATACATGCACAAACACACACACTGCTGCCTCTCAGTGTGCTCTTGTAGCTATTAGGCTAGTGTCATTAAAGCTCTTCAGACTAATTATCTCCCCTGATGAGCCACAGGTCTCAATGGGACAATGGGGAGAGATCCGGCATGATTGACTTGGCCTGTACAACTCTCAATGTGCCATTAGCCCAGTGAGCAGAAACACACACACACGTAGTACTGTATATACACACTCACACACACACATACTCAGCCTTGTGCTAATGTAAGTCAGCTTCTCATGTTCATTTGCATATTTGTGAAAAGACCTGTCAGTTATTATGAAGAAAAAGTGTATGATGGAAGGATGAGTGTGAGAGCGGGTGTGTGCCGCGTGCACTTCCTCTCTGTTTGTGAATGTGCGTTTCAGTGCGTGTTCGTCACTTTTCCTCTCTCATGAGCCAGGTGCCCCAGGGGAATGCTGGGAATGTAAGCCACTGATGAGTGATGGTGACAGTTTGCCAGAGAAACAGAGCGATGGAGGGAGATGGAGGGAGAGAGGGAGATGCCTTACGTTTATTCTACAGATATTGCACCAACCACTGATAAGCACTGTCACATCCCAGGAAAAAGATTTCCCCCTATGGATCATCATTCATTTTAATTCCCTCATTAATCAGTTTATGCCACGGTATTTGGGCAATTGAGGATGATATTTGTTTTCACTGTGGGCTGCGCATGCATGCCTGAGTTATAAAAGCCAGAAGAAACAGAAGGAGGAAGGGAGGACACCCAGAAATTGGGAAATAATTTACAGTAGCTTAAAAACAGGGAGTGCGGGAAGAGCGAAAGGGACGATGGTTTACCATTAATACAGGTAAACATATTATAGCTAAGTGGGCTGAGAGAAAGGATTCCACAGTCTGTCAGTCAGAGATATCAATAAAATATGTGCGCATGTTTGTGTGAAGGGTAGAAACAGAGAAGAAGATAGCAGCTCTGTTGGAGTCAGACTTGTGTCTAGAATTTATTTCAGGACATACAAATCCCTCTCACCTCGAAGGTCATCTTATCTTTACAACTTCTGAATGTGTTGGTCCATTAAATTCTGTGGGAGTGGGATCCTTGGAAGGTGCATCTGACCTTAGCAGGCCAAAAACAAGGTGTTATTTTAAATGCAATCCATGTTTCTAGATAAGCACACAACTTTTCAATGTAGCAATACAGTTGTGTCATTGTTATAAAGTAAGTATGTTTTTAAAGCTATATGTTGTGCTATGGTGCAGTAGATTTCTCCTCAAGCCAGGTAATCAACCTTTTTTAACGACCATTGTAAAAAGTATTTATAACACTGTACAGCTAGTGGCAATACAGCTTTTTGGTCCTAAAATATCTCAACGACAGTTTGAGGCATAGCCATTTATTTTTGTTCTGACATTCATGGTCCTCAGACAATGAAGCCACTGCGCCTGATGATCCCCTGACTTTTCCTCTATCACCGCTATGGCAGTGACATTTATGATTTTGAGTGAAATGTGTCAAAATTTGTTGGATGAACTGCCATGTGATTTGGCACTGATATCCAAGGTGCCCAGTGAATGAACTGTACGCATGTTACTGATCCATTAACTTTTCATCTAGCGCCATCATCAGGTCAAAATTTAATTTGTCCAATACTTTGGTTTATGAACAAATATCTGCAAAATGAATGACATTCCCAACAGCATTTTACCTGCTAAACATCAAGATGTTAGCATTTGCATTGTGAGCATGTTACCATGGTGACATTAGCATTTAGCTGAAAGTACCACTCAGCCATGATACTGCCTACCAGAGCTATGAATGCGAGTGTACACTCATGTTAAATGCTAGGCTATCAGGACACTTAAAACCTTAAAGCAGCTGTTTGTTCATCAGGCCTCATCTTCTTATTGTATATCCCACTTAATTGGCGTTCACTGACTTTGCTTGCAGAGGACATGAAAGGTTGGATTTAACATGTAAGAAATGGGCTGTAATGTTTGCAGAAGCACATAAGATAACTAATTTTAATTCTCAGAGAGTTCTGGTAGAAATTATTAGGGGGATGCTTTATGTCCCCAAAGCAGACTGGTAAACTAGGAACCATGCCCTCTTCAGAGGGTGTAGACCACATACTACAATCCATAACAACCTGCAGATCATTTGGGATTAAGTACACAAAGAGACCAAAAAGGTATTTGCTGAGAAATCCTACAGGATTTCAAGCTTGTTATATTGGATATCTTGCCTGAGGGCATAAGTGAAGTATCTATTGTATCTATTATGAAAGCTAACAATTATTGACACAGTAGCTATTACATTAAATTGGTTTCAGTCAAATCCCCCAGAATTATAAACAATGGCTGTCCAAATTGAAACAAAGAAAGAAACACAAACAGCAGCTCCAAATCCACACACCAATTAATATCACACTGCTTTCAAAAGTGACATCCCAGTTACCAAAGTCAGCCCCTCAGTTTGCTTTCTGCCTCCCGCTGAGGTTTGAAAAGAGGGGGGAGAGAGGGTGAGGAATGGGAGAGAAATGGTGAGAACAGATGGCAGAGTGGCCCCTATGTTCAACTGGCTGGGTGATTATGGACACAGCTGTCAGTCACTTTGCATGTAAGTGTGTCTGTGTGTGCAGTGTCTGTGCTTTTTGTGTGCTCGTCCAACTCCCCCATGTATTCCCTAGCTCCTTTGTACTCAGTGTGTCTTGATAATATTACATTCCATCCATGTGTTTATTACTAGAACATATTTTTGTGGACATATTGATGCAATGGCAGAGTTCAGATCAATGATCAGAGTTCAAACAAAACCTTGAACAGAATGTAAGATTCATGACACCTGTTCACACTGCAGTGAGCAGAGGTTTTCTCCCTCTCTCCCCCTCTGTCTCTCTTCTCTCTTTGGGACGTTGGTTGGGCTTTACCCCCATCTAGAGGAGCGTCTCATTATTGCCGCTCATCTTTTGTCATGGCAATATTTGCATGGTGCAAAATTCCCAGGCACACCTCATTAAGAGGCTCAACCTGTTTGACTTCATTTGATTTAATTGTCATGAAACTGTAATTAACACAAATGAAATGCTTCATTTCAAATATATATTACAAATTATTTACAAAGTGGTAACCATCCTTTTAACATATGAAAGTCAGCCTGTGGTTACTGACATTATTTTCTAACATAACATTGACAGACAGTATTATTACCATAGAAAATTGACATTGTGAACTTGTTAGCAAAGAAATGTGTACTTATAATTACAACAAATTGCGCATCATTAGCATTAATCTGGTGTCATGTTTCTGCCCACTTGATAAATGTAAGTCCAATATCCACTCTCCCTTTGCTCAGTGCGAGCTATATTTTGCTTTTTCTGCTAAGTGCTCCACTATGTTCACCAACTAGTCTCTAACTTTGTCTGTCTGCTGTTTGGTGCTGGGCAGGTAGTTTGCAGTGGGTTTATTGGGGCTTTTGCTCAAAACATCCACTTGCTGTGAGTGAAAAATGGCACTAACGGGAGAGCGTATCAAAACATTAAAGTTGCGAGTTGTGAGACTAAAACAGTGAGTTAAAAGATGCTAAAATTCCATTGAGTGGAGGGCTACATCAGAATTGGATGTTTATTCTCTTTTTGCAGTTTTGGTGTTCAACGTGTGGAACAAATAAATATTCCCTGTCATGTCAAATTCACTGTCACTGTCACATACATGGCAGCAAATGTGGAGTTATGATCTGGTGTGAAAAACATCAGAGCTAATTAGCAGCAGCTATTAGCCAGCTGTAGAAACGGTTTGCCAAGGAAAAAAGTCCATGAATGAAACATGAGGTGTTGCAACATGTCTCATTTCATTTTAGCTGAGAGTAGGATTTATGTATGTTATTCTTAAAGTATTACTTTCACTGAGTGCAACACTGTGTCTTGCTGAATTTACTGAAAGGCCAACTCCTACACTTCAGGTTCAAGCACTAAACCTTGCATGCAAAGTGGTCAGAGGCAATGTTTATAATAATGGCTACATTTTATCTCTGAATAAATGTGTCTCTCTGCTGCATCATGCCATCATCCTTGGAGTGGTTTCAGTTGGCAGAGTGGGTGCATAACGGTCCATCACATCTTTGATCCAGTCATTGTAGTTGCACATCTTGGTGTAGACAGTGGGGTGAGCTGGGTTCCTGCAGCCATGGCTGAACCACTGCAGACCCTGCAGCTGGCCATCGCAGACCATCACACTGCCATCATTATTCTGGAGAGAGAGGGGAGAGAATAATATACTCTGCTGTGGTTGTTTACGGGAAATGCATGCAAGTGAGTGAGTTGAAATGAAATGAAAATGCAGTGGAAGGCAGGGAGAAAGGATGAGGGCAGAGACACGGATTAGATTATGATGCACAACAGACATACAGGTGAGAAATGCAGAGCTACAGTTTCACTGGGTTATGTCCATACTGACCATGCAGTTATCTGTGTATACTTGACCAGCGCAGACCATGCCCATGCTCCAGTACAGGAACTCAGGGAATGTGTTCATACAAGTCTGGTCATCCACAACAGGCACAGTTATACACTTCAGACGTTGAGGAGGCTCATCTGTTTTGGAGAGGACGAGGGTGATTTATTGCACTGATTCTTTCAAACTAAGTACTTCAAATCTCATCCGAATTTATAACACAAGTACAACTTAGTGGTTATGATATATTCAGTACCATCATTCATCAATCTGCCTGTCATTCTTTGACAAGAGCTTCCTTCTTTTCTTCATTTCCTTCAGCAGATCTATGAATTAGCTCCCATTTTTATGCATTGTCTCCACTTGCACTGGAGCATAAGGTCTAAACCTTGAGTAAATACTATTTTCAAGGTCTTCCTCTTTTAATTAGTCTTGATCACTGACTGGGCATTTTGACAGGTAATTAGAAACTCTTCTGATTAAAGAATGCCATTTTAGCTATTATTAAAATAGTGTCCATGCCTTGTTAGGGCAGCAGTGACCAGAATACTGATGAATATTTTAGCAAGTACAAGCCCACCTGCTGATCAGAATCCAACATTTCCCTCAGTCATGCTGAAAATATAAAAACAACATTGTTGCATTTTGTATCTCTCCAGGTTAAGCCTAAATGTATGATAGGTGCTTCCAGCCATTATGCTATGCTAAGCTAAGCTAACTGCCTGGGCTCCAGTTTGATTCTTAACTGACAGGTATGGAAATATAAACATATTTTCCAAATATTGCTAGCTGAGACTCTTCTAGTTTTCTCATAGCTGGCCCTGTCTGTTCATGGAATTTTTTCTGTACTACAGGTTAGCATGGGTTACCGGTCTCTGACCCTGTTGTTTTCTTCTCCTTGTGGTGCTGTAGAGCAATGTTTACATTATAGAAAAAATATAGGTCACCATATTGTTTGTTTCATGAATTCTACTAGTACATGAATAAGGATAAACATGCACAGTGCCAGCACAGTGGTGACATGATACATATTTCACCAAACCACAGAGAGCAATAATGTCTATCAGTCTGTTAAACATAGTTTTACATTTTTTTTTGTGTTAGGAAGGAAATTCATTCAACATATTCATCAAGCCTTAAAAGAATAGTTTAACGTTCTCAGAAATGCACTTATTGGAATACACTGGAAAAATAGGTGGATACCACTCTCACATCTATGTGCTACATATGAAGCCAGACAAGCATAAAGACTGGAAACAGGAGGAAACCACTAGTTTCCGACTCTGCACAAATTCGAAATATAGCCACCTTCCAACACTTGTAAAGCTCACTAATTAAAAAGAGATATCTTGTTTATTTTATCAGAACTAACCCTCTGCTCGAAAGTGAACATGTGTATTTTCCCAAAATGTTGAACTGCTACACACAAGCTGTGTTAATGAGAAAGGTTTGTTTACAGTAGAAACTCCAGGGGCTTATAGCTGATACTCGAAGGAAAGCTGGAGTTAAAACTTTGTAGGGCAGGGAATGTTTGAGGACTGGATTAGGGAACACTGGTTTATCCTGCAATTATACTAAATTCTAATGTGGTTACAAGTTAATGAGCTGCAAAAGCCACAGTAGCACATTTAAATTCACTTACATTGATTTGGGACGGTGGAGCCCCAGCCGCTGACATAGCAGGTCTCTCCAGGCTGTGGGCAGCGACTGGGCAGAGGGATGGGCTGAACGTACCGGTTGAAGCGGGCCGGCCTGGACAGACGGACCATCGTGAGGCTGTGGAGTGGTGAGCGGTAGGGGCTGTGATGGATCACATCAGCAATCGGAATGTGCTGCTCGGTGCCCTCCACCACAGTCACATCATGTTCCCCAAGGGATGCAATGGTTCTGTCGGATCTGCAAGGATACAAGGGAAGATTGGTTCTAAAGTTATTAAGCTCAGGCAGGAGGACTTTTCAGGCCTCAAGCAGAAACAGGCCCATGACTAAGGAACAGCAGGTAAATGAATGTTGTTTATGAAGGAACACAAGTGGACTTTGCAGTGGTTCTGTCCACTGACAGAGTAGTCTGCCGACAGATTATAAGATTATGGTATGGTATATAAAAGCTACAGCATGTGCAGTTCTTGCATGAACATCACTTCTCAGAGGGAAACAAAAAATGCAAAATATTCTGCTTTTTTTTTTTTAATCTCTTCAGGAAAATTGTATAAGACACCAGCTTGCTGAATGCAGCTGAAGGTCACGATGCAAATGCTGCAGCAATTGAATTAATGGTAAAAAACAAACAAAATTGCTAGATTTAAATAACACACCATTGAATTTTAACAAAGTAGAATATATCAAGCACTTCAGCCAGGTTTTACCAAGCCCAAATGTGATTTAACTGCTGGTAGTCTGGGGAAATTGGATGTCCATTAAACTAAAGTACTGCCATTATGGTGAAAACTCTGCTTACCCAAAACAAAAGCAACTTTTTACATTAAAAGTTTTCTTACAAATGACTCTAAAAACTGTGACAGTCATTAAAAAAATTATATGGAACATGACATTGCAAAAGATTTTAATTTAACATCAGCAGTCAGTTTTTGTTTGGCATTAACAGGCAATAACACCTACATGGGTGTACAATCAAAGGAGGTTACGAGCCACCATTTGTCAATGAGCGCTCCACTGCAGGATACACTTCTACCATGCAGATAGACCTGCCAGGGTCTGGAGTGAGGCTGGCAAACCTTGTCGTAGTTCAGGGGAGACGCTCCTGCAACACAACAACGAGAACAAACAGGAACTATATGGCTATTCCAACATTAATCTTAGATATAAGATACAATGTGGTAAATATCTACCTGCAAGCCCCAAAGCAACCATCAGAGGGAGAAGATTCATTCTGTATATCTTGTTTTTGTCGTGTATTTGTGTAGCTCCAATAACGTGTGATGACCGTTTCACCAGTCTTGCTTCTTTATATCTGCAGGACAGTGGGAGGAACAGACTTCTTTACTGCTACTCAGCTTCACTTCCAGTTCAGCCGTAATTTTTGTAATAGCTTTATCAGAGAAAGTTTCAACACTTCCAAGTTCATTTATAGAGACACACCTTGTTTCCTGTAACTGTTTGTTCCTTTCCAGAGAACAAGAAAGACCCTCCTGAGACATGATACATTACAGTTTTTGTATTTTGGTGACGTTTATATTGTTTTCATAGACTTAAGATCAGCAAACACCTGCTGTTCACAGCTTCTTTAAGCTTGGTGGCTATATTAAAACCATTTTTTATGGTTAATCTGTGCACCACAACTGCACTCTACACTGGATAATGGTGCCATAGATAAATCGACGGAGCTTCTGTAGCACTACGAACAATGATAATAAGAAAAGATAAGAGTGGAGATATGATTCCCTCTGCTGGGAAGTTAACATAATGGCGTTAATATTTTACTTAATATTTTACCATGACGTACTTTTAAAAGGTCACAGATTGCACAACTCTGAATGCAGTTTTGTGAAAGTAAAATATTTGCTTATAGGCCTAATATTTTCTTCCTCTTAGAGTCTCTAAAAACATGATTTAAAATATTTTTTGTTAGTACTTAAATAATGACTTTTAAATTATTTCTAAATTCAGGTAGAGGCATCCTCACAAAGCAGGTTAACATTTAGTTTTTGTGATATTTATCGATTAAATAAAGAATTTAGGAACAACTGGTTTACTGGTTAAGTAATATAACAAAACAAACACAATCAAATCAATAACATCATCAAAACTATAAATAACATTGATAAATATTTCAAATTACCTCATATAATATCATTAAAATAAAGGCAGAGAATGTGCCAAACCAGCACAAACAAATGATAGCTTATAACTGTAACAATACTGTCATATAGTCTAGTTTAGGTACCTCTCGATTTGTTTCTTACAAGTGTAAACACTTCTTGATTTTTCTAATACTGTTTAATAATTTGTTCCATCCCAGTGTACTAACTGTATTTAAAATGTTAGTCATAGGTCTGGGGATAACTAATTCAATTCTCACATACCAAATGGGATATGTACATATGTGTTAGAGTACTCCAAAAGGACTGAGGTTTACCAACAGACGTAGCTTTCCTCGTGAAAACAAGCAGACTGAGATGTAATGTGGCCGCAACTGAAAGCCAAGACTGATTTATGCATATCAGTGACACTACAATATAAACAACAGGGTATAATTCTAGCAGCCTTGTTTCATGCTAATTGAAGTTGATTGAGATCCTTTTCATTAGCATGGAATCATATTACTGAACAATACTCAAGAAGATAATGAATGAACTAATAATGAACTGATTACACTTGTCACGACTGGACTGACAAAAGTAGAACCTTTCAAAGTGATAACTGACCTTTCCCATTTTCTTCAAAATACTGCCAGCATGCAGTGACCAGGACAGATGTTGATCAGGTGTAACTGATCTGATTAATTTGATCCAGCTTGAAGCCTTGTATTAAAAGGCAGAGCTGGAGAATATTAGATAATCTCTGTTCAGTTATCATTGATTTAAATGTAGACATGTTTGAAATAATAGTTTTTATTGACCTAGCACAGTTTGTAATTCAACTGTTGATTCATGGGTTGAATCATCTGCAAAAATAACAGTAAAAGATTTCTTGGAAACAGGGAGCAAATAATTTCAATAAAATAGAGGAAGGGACCGAGGCCACCTGGCAGCAGAGGAGTCCCCATTGTAGAATACTTCTTGCCTTCTGTGAGACAACTTCTTATCAGAGAGAGGCAAAGGTCTAAAACACCTTGAAGCAACCAGCAAATCATGACTGGTGACATCAAATTTGATGGTGTGTTTCCACTGAAATGGAAATACATTGCACCTCGGAAACATCTGTTTATTATATGACATATGGTAGGAGAAAAACACCTAGCAGCAATTTAACATGGTCTGCCATCCACATTATCTGTCCCAGGAGAAATATCTGCAGGGAGTGATGACAGCGAACTTTCAGCTTTTTTAACATCAACATAAAAAAACATGACAAAACAGGCCATCATAAGTCAAACTAGAACAAACTTTAATTTCGCAATTTTAGTAATATAATGTTGTTTAAAGTAATTGTTGATGTCAACTCACTAACACATTTTGTGCATTCCTGCTCATGTGTAACACACACTCACAGGGTCCAGCAACATAAGCCCATCCTTACAGCACATGTGGCGCATGATGATTCTACTCATACTGTATACACTCTCTTTGAAGTAGCATCCCTTTTTAGGTATGACAGCTCCAACAGCATTTAAATGTAGAAATCTGATCTGTGGACAGCTCTGAATAAAGATGCAAATATGCTCAAATCAAAGCAGAGGCTGGAATCCAATTAATCAAACCACATTTGTAAAAAGTCCGGTCTGTCAGTAAGCCAGGTTTCCTCCTCTCTCTCTCTCTCTCTCTCTCAAAGTGTAATGTTTTGCAGCAGTTTCAATCAAATTACTGTCAAAGCCAGATCTGATCACAGTTGTCAGCTGAGATAAAACATGCGAGACAAATTCTGATAGCAAATACAAAATGCAGTTCTTCTCAGATTAATCCAGCAATAGTAATATTTTGTCAGAAGTATTATAATACTGTTGTCCTTAAAATGCACACAGATGTGTAGTTTGTCCTGTGGCTCTCTGGTACAGTATACATCTTTTGTAACAACTACGCATGATCGCACTTGAAAGCAAATTTCTCTCCTTTAGTTTTGTGCTGCTTGTAGCTTCAGAAGAGGCCACATGTTGGAGATTGATGAATTAATTAAAAATCATCACAACACTCTTGCATCACCGCTTGTCAGAAGCCACAAAACAAACTTCGCAGTCTTTGTTGTTTATTCATCTCTGTCGGTTTCTATGCGCTCGCATTTTTACATGTTGTTTCTTTTCATCCATTATTAATTGCAGCAGAGGCCTCTGTTCTGGTGCTGCCTCAGCCGATAAAAGTCTGGTGCCTCATTGCAGATTCATACAGACAAGAACACGTGATCCTTTGCATCAGTGAGATAAAAGGAAACACAGGTCTTACACAAACAGACAGGAGATAAATGCACAATTCACCGCATCAAACAATAAACTAAATTATAAGTTATCAACCACACAGAGTAGTTTTTGTACAAATATTTTATTTCAAGATAAGACACAAATATTTAAATTTATTCAGGTGGAATGACCATTTAAAGTCAACTATGAGGAAACAAAAATACCAGTAGGTGGCGATAGATCATTAAATCATTGCATGTTTTTCATGGCTGGTTGTTTTCTAATTCTGACACCCATGGAGAAATTCCTTGGTTCATGAAAAGATGCAGCTTGCTCCTTTTCTTGTGCTTGCAAAGTTGTTTCTGTCCAGTTTCCTCTGTTCAAGATGTTTTTTTTTTTTTCAAAGGATTACATTCCCCATTGGGTGGTTATCATCATGAACCACCGGTACAGTGGCCCAAGAAAGCACTACAAAGAGCACCAGGTACATTATTTCTGAAGATGCTGTTTGAGGTTCTGACGCTTAGGTGAGGTGAGCCATGGCAAAGTTCAGAATGTCAAATAAGGCTTTAGCCTTTTGTGGGTAGCTTTAAAGTTTTTTTACGCTGTGGGAGAAGGTAGTGGAGGTCACTGGAAATGAGTTTTTGTTTACTGCTGGGGGTAGAAGAGGTGGTAAATCTGGTCCTGCAGTATGCCACCGTATGTGCTCACAGCTGTGGTGGTGTCAGTGTAAAGGTTCCTGCAGGAAACACAGAAAGAGACGTTTAAAGAGATTAATTCACACTTACTGCATTAATGAATCTGCATTTAAGATCTCTTACTTTGCCTTCTCCTCCAGCTTCAGGCCCTTCACGCCTTCCAGGTACCCACTGGCAGTGTTGACAGTACTTTCATAGAGGGTCCTGACTTTATCTGCAATCTTGGTCAGAGTCCCCTGCTCCTGCTCCTCCTCCTGCGCCTCCCTCGGCACACGGAAGCTCTCAGCACCTACGGAAAGAAAACCAGGTCAGACGGGTCAAAGGGTATCACGTATTATCAGGAATACCAGGTATATTTCTCCATTTATTTCTGTTCTGGATTCAGTTTTATCATTTGAGAATACACTTACTGAGAGCAAGGAGTGCAACAAGCACGGTAACGACCAGCAGCTTATTCATAATGTCACTCGTATCTGTGAGGAAAGTGAATGAAGAGACATTAAAAGCTTACCTCTTCTATCCACTAGGGTGAGATATTGTCATAGGTTTCTCCCTCTCATGTGTAGTCGATACAGTGTATATGTGTTGATATTAATTGTTTATGTATGAATTTTCCTCATCTAGCATGAAAACCAAACATTTTCCGACCTTCATCTCTGTTAAACACACAACTTATGCCAGAAAATATTAATTATCTTTGAACTTGTCTGATGACCAGTGCCAGATTCATTAATTTGAAGACTTTTAAACTCTATCCCATTCAGTAAAGGAAGCAGAAGTTGTCAGTACTCACTGTATTTCTCTCCAGAAATGGCTGTGGTGAAGAAAACAGAGTATGAGGTAACGCTTGCCTAACCAGTTTATATAGGAGAGTAAATGTGTTGACTTGTTGCTCCCAGAGCCAAAGTGCACTCTGTGGGAGATAAACACACACTGTTGTCCAGGTGGGAGTATGTGTCACATTGTGTCTTGATTAAACAGACATTGTTACTATCTGCATAATCATGAGGATGGTATGTGAAGCATCAAAAAGTGCTTTAAATGTCATCAGGAGCTAAAGAGTAATTGAAAGATTTGATTCTATGAGCAGAGGGGTTGAAGGGAGGAGAGGGCATCATGTTGGTGCATTTCCCACTAACTCTTGGCAAGTTTTGAATGCACCACAATTAATTGTTTTCCATTGATTTAGTTAGTAGTTTATTAATGCAGGACACGCATACACCTTGCCAAGTTCACAACCTCCAGAAGGAGGAACTTGTTACTTGCATAACAGAGATGATGCATTCATGCCACATTACAATAGTCCTAAGTCCTATTAAGATGGTCCTAAGTCTAGAGTGTGTTGAACACGTCATCCAGTCTAATTAGGTTATGAAATATTTGGTCAGCTAGACTAGATTTATTGTGGCAGTCAAAAGACTTCTCTTTTTTATGGAGTTTTGTTTTGTTTTGTTTTTTTTTTTGGGGGGGGGCTGTTGTTTGGGGTGAAAGACAAACTCTTCTACCTTTCCTGTTAAATATCCATGGATTACTTCTACTCCTTAGTACAGGATTTGCTGACAAAGGCACAGGTGAAAAATAAAATGTAGATTTTGTTTCTTCTTCATGTGGAGACCATTGGACTTTCTAATGTTTTGTGTTGTATATCCTATCCAATGTAATACATTTTTTTTATTCATCCTTGAGGTTTTTGCTGTTATATAATATAATACACACTGTTTTAGTCCTACTACATACTACAATAGGAAATCATAACATATACAGTAGTTTATGAAAGCTTTATATCTCTTTTTCTATGACTTGAGAACAAGCTTTTTGTCTGGTCAGCAGAAGTTTATGAGCTTCCCAGCTACCTGTATTATTCATCGTGTTTAATTAGAAAAGGGTTTAGTTTTATCTATATCTACATGTTTTTCAGAAGTAATTTTCTCTGGAATAGCAACATGTTCCTAAGAGTCCTAAGTAAACATCCCAGCCAATCATGTGATCCAGCCTCACATGTCATGTTGCTTGTGACCTGAGAGCTCAGGTCAGTCTGAGGACAGCTGTGGGCAGCGGTGGGATTCAAACAGTTTTGATTAAATCCAGCTGATTCAGTGCTGGGATGACTCTTTGCTTGGTGATCTCTGCAGCTAAAGGCGATCATTAAACCCTGTAATGGCACTATCAGTGCTTACAGCAACACTGACACTACAATCAGTTCTTTTGTCTGTTGTCTCTGTGCCATGTCTTGAACACTGTTATTACACAGTTGGGATCAATTACTAAAAAAAAAAAAAAAATTGAGTTACTAGAATGTATAGAGGCAGAAATATAAAAACAGTTGCACATCCTGTTGCTCTTGCACAAAATGCCATGATTCAGAATATCCTCAGAGCTGGCCCACTGGGAGCATCTATTAACACTGAATAAAAGAATCACTGTATCAACACTGACAAGTTAAATTGTCTTCGCCACCTTCCTTCCAAGGAAATAACACTTCTAGAGGAATTATCCATGTGCTCGTTTTACTGTAGGACACTTTCATGATTTCAGGATAGGATGTACACACACTCAGCTCTATTCAGAGTAAGATGACAAAATATTCTTGCTAAACATATGAGACATCTCCATGTGTTATTATTAGTGTCTGCGTTTAATAATTGAATGGTTTTAATCACTAATAGTGTAAAGCATTCATTTTAGATTACAGCTTCATTGCTATCAAAGTGAGAGCTACGCTCATAAACCAGTTCCATAATGTTTAATTCATTTATGTGGCAACAAATTAAGATGTGGAGATTTTTGTAGCTTAATTGAAATTTGTAAGTATAATTATATAACATGGTGATTAGTGGAGCCTTGAACAACTTTGGTCATAAAATAATATCTTTAAATAACCACATTTATGATATTAGTTGTGGAAGTAAACCCCTCAGTCTCTTGATGAAGAAGCACATTTCAAATAGTTTCCAGTTCATTTTATTGGACACATTCACACATATACATACACAATCACACGCAGACTTTGGTTAGTGTATCAAACACAAAATACTGTACATGCACAATTTGCATAGATGGTGTTGCCCTTGTTTTTAACTAACTTTGGCAAAGGATTGTATTTGCATTGTGCATTGCTCTTCTCAGCCTAAACTGGTGTAGTTTCTATGAGCTATCATCTATTACAGATTGCTGACAGGTGTTTGCTCCAGTTGGTCTTCTTTACTCAGCGGGCAGGAATTTGTCCAGGTAGACCTTGGCATGGTCGATGCCGTCGCTCAGGAAGTTGCCAACATGGGGGCGCAGGTAGTGTTCGTACAGACCCAGAACTGCTGTACGGGCCTTGTCCAACAGGGGGGCTGCCTCCTCACCCAGGCCACTGCACAAAACAGGGATGACTAATTATTTAAAGAAATCACCATAGTAAAAAGATTCATCACCTAACTCAGTGCCTAGAGAAGCCTTTTGCTTTTCCTTGTATGTTATATTTTAAGTGGACACATTTCCTAACATTGGCAGTTTTCCCTCAAACTGACAGTGAAACATCTACAGGGTCTTCCCTGGAAGGATTGTTCTTGGGGAACGCTCACCTGGCAACCTTGACGGCAGCTTGGAGCTCGGGCTTGCCCTGCAGTTCCTCGAGGTAGGTCCTGGCAGTCTGTCCACGCTCGCTCTCACCAATTTTCTGCACGAAAGGAGCAGCGGCTTGCTGCACCTTGCCAAAAGCATTCAGCAGCCTCTTGTAGAAGACAGATTTCATTGAATCATACTTGTCAACAAGTTCCTGCGATGGTGCAGGGACGTCACACAGGCTCATGGAGACTGGAAGGAAATAAGAAAGATTATTATGTTTGAATCAATGCTATAAAAACAGAATCAGAATAAATCAAAAGAGCAAGACAAGTTCATTTGAAAGAGCAATCTCTGTATGTAAATTCTTGCATTGGAAGAATTATCAAAGCAAGTGTACCTCTAAGGCCAAAGAAAAGCTGCTTTGAATGTCTTGGCTTCTTGGTAATTGTGTCCAAAATCAAATTTCTTGAACCAGTGTTCAATGTATAAAATCATTTCTGCTTCAGCAGCTCAGTGTCATTTAAAAATCTGTCTTTATCTTAAAAGTCAACCATAGATAAAGCAGTGCGGGAGCCAGCCATGCAGCAGTATCCAATAAATTATTGCAATTTATTGAATGCAGTAATAACATGTTGGATTTATATCATTTTTTTAGAACAAAGCAAAAATGAATAGCATTTACATTTAAGTCAGTTTCCTCAAATGGCTCTCTGAGTTTGTGTAATATTTTCTGAATTCACAGTCACATAAAAGCCATGCTTTACTTAAACATGTCATTCACACAATGCAGTTGTACAGATTGTATTGGTATGTTGCCTTACCCTGCAGAGCGAGGATCAGTGCCAAGGCATATTTTGCATTCATGTCTGAAACAAAATGGAAAAAGAAAAAGAACTTAAAATTGACCTCTACATATGGAGATATCGATATTCTTTTACATATTTGACATTTTAGCCTTTGAAGATGAGAAACAAGTTGATGAAACTGCAGAATGCAGAAAGAAGTCAAATACCTAAATGTTTTATTAAATGGATGTTTTAGTCTAATCTGCCCAGAAGTGGCTTCAGCGGAGAAGCTGCAAAGGCTGCAGCAGTGAGAAGAGCAGAACACTTACCTGCTGTTGTGTTGGATGTACAGATCCAAGAAGTGACAGTCTTCTCTGAAAGCGAGTTGTCTGTAACTCGGACCTCACATCTGGACAGGATGATATAGGGGGGGACTGCAAACAAACGTCATCTGATGAGCATACACACACCTACACACACACACGTGCATGCACATGCACGCACACACACACACATAGTCACACACACCCACACACACGTTCACCTAAACAAAGTCCAGTGTACATGATATTCACTTTAAATACTGTATGTGGAAATATGACTTCATGCTTATGCAATGTTCCTTAAATGTAAGTTTATCTGTATTCATATGGATATGCACTCGGAGCCCTCCTGATACTGCATAAGTCGTGTGTCTGCAAAATCTCCTTATGTATGCGTGTCATAATTGTCACGTGTCTTAGGGCAAAAGAAAGAAAAAAAAGCTCATGTGTTTTTACCTGCTTTTATAAAAGATGCTAAATAAAACAAATAAATAAAAGCTATTGATTAGATCAGCTCTTGCTTATCAGCCTTACTTTTACAGCCATAAGCCACAAGTCATAATCACTTTATAATGCCTGCTCAGAGCAGATCAGAGTCAAATGGTCAGCAGGTCAATCAACCAGGGCCTGTCTAGACACACTGTGCTGAACCCAGAGCAACGCATGCTGGGATTTATGCCTTCACCTTTCACCCTCATAGCCTGAGATAGACTGCATGTAGGGTGATAAATGATCAGTATCATTATGTTTTAAAGTCTCTCTTTCTCTTTGCTACTGTCTCAGTCTTCCTTTGCCAATTGTCCTAATTCTAGAGAACTAAAACTCTATCACTAAACTCAACAGGAGTGGGCTGAATGTAACTGTTCAATGTCTTTCTGATGAATCATCATCCTACAACAATGCATTATTTTAATGGACTCTGCAAACAATGTTTGTAAATTATGTAATTTACCTGAATCTTCCCTCTGATCATAGGTTGTTTTGATTTATGCCTTTGACTATTCCCTCTTGTGATCTTTACCTCTCTTTGCCTTGCTTGCAGGACACACTGGGCCCATGTACAGAAACAACTGGAGCCATTTCATGTATAACCTGGAGTTTTATTACAAACTAGTTTGATTCTTTCTGTATTTGACACAACCTGCAAAACCCAGTGATGTTGAGATCAGTCCAACATCGAGTGTTAAGAACTGTAGATAAGTCATGTGACAATATTGTGAGGTTTTCCTTAGTGTTGATTAGGTTGATCAGTTGCAGTAGTTGCTTTGAATGGCCTGTAGTTGTCAATGGTTGTCTGGATCTTCTCCCACATGGAGCTTTTGACATTAGAGGCCCATCCAACATAGTTGTCAGTCACTGGTTGGATGTGGTCTTCATAGTAAGCACCAAGGAAGTCCAGTGCTGTTACCCCCAAACCATGGACTTTAGCTTTTGCGTCCCTATGAGATGCACAAGTACACAAATGAGTAACAAGGTACATATAATGTGTACACAAACAAAACATTTTTAGCAGTTCTGATAACTAGTAATCATTTACAGACAAGTCCATTTTGCTCGCATTAACTGTTGAAGAGCAGAGTGTGTTCAGAAATACCTGGCCCTCTCTGCCAGCCTCTGCAGGATCCCTGGAGAGTCAGCTTCTGCTGGGGCCAGCGTCTGGGCCGAAAGTGGCCCGCATGCTGCAGAGGAGGATGCTTGTCAGTCAAGAAGAGCAAAGACACTAGTAGAAAGCTCAGAGATAAAGTAACTGAGACTGAAGACAGATTTTTTTTTTTTTAAAAAACCCATACCTTGCATTAGTAAGATGAGACCAAAAACAGGCAGTTTTGTATGCATCTACCACAGAGATGAGAGAAACACAAACATCAGCAGATTATTTGTCATAGTATTATTTTTATAATGCAAAATTGTCTGTCAACACGACCCATTTATAGTTCAAGTTAAATGTCACATATACAACAAAGCATATTCTCAGCATATTATAAAACGTATTGTTTTCTTTCAACTCTGTCTCTTTGTAACGATAAAAACATCACAATATCAGATAAAATCTCAGATTTCAAAACAAAATTTAACCATGTGTTCATCAACAAACATGCACAACAAAGGACTTTTTACCTTTTCTTCTGACTCTGGCCAACAGAAGTTGAATGAAACAAGTGTTATCAAGCCACTTTATTTGTATTAGGTGACTGCAAGAGCGTGTACATTGGTCCTGATCGGATGACCATTCAACTTGTTTTTTTCTTTTCTTCATCACGTTTTATTGACAAAAACAACGAGAGATCGAAGCAAAATACTGCAAGCAAACAGTGTGGCTCTACTTTCTCTCTTACAGTCTCACTGTTATGATATTCTCATAAATAAGAAAACACTAACACAGAAAATACAGAGACAAGTTGACAAACAAGCTTTTAAAGAGATTAGATTTAGGGTTTCTTTATTTTTTTTTATAAGCTTTCAAAGACATGGAAATTATAGGAAGTTTTGAGCAATGGTTAGGGTTGGTATCACCCACTGCAGATACTTGTGTGATTAGTTTTTCTTTAGTCTGTTAAATATTTGCTGTTTTACAATGTTAATGTTAGAATCCCAGTGAAGAAACATTGCTTTTTAGATCTGCAGATTGCGAACTCTTGATATCTCTTCAAGATCAACATTAGCATTAGAGTTCAATAACTGTCCAAATGCCCTTTGGTTCTGATATCTCAGCCCATTTGATATGTATACAGGCCAGTCAAAGTCTCTGTTCTAGTGGGAGAGATATGGGTTTTAGTGAGAGCTGAATGGGGGGGGGGGGTCAAATAGATAAACATTTTCAGCCAAGCAAAGCAGTTCTGTGAACAGAGTCCACCACAAAATCAATTTAATCTTTTCACTGCTTAAGCTCTGTGGCTGTTGTATGTTCTGAATGAGAACAACTCAACACTAATGTTGAGACTGAAGTTCATAACTGTGTAGCATTTAAAAACCTGCTCTCACAGCTGTTTAAACAGCTGGGATCAACATTTTTCTTTGTTTTGTGTGTCGGGTTTTGAACATCTGAACTGTGCTACAGATTTAAAGATGTGTGTGTGTGTGTGTGTGTGTGTGTGTGTGTGTGTGTGTGTGTGTGTGTGTGTGTGTGTGTGTGTCTGACATAACTACAGCCTTCCGTTATGCATGAGGAAAGTTATATTTGTCATAACATAGAGTCAGTTGCCACTTTATTAGTAATACTTAGCTGAAAATGATGCAGTCTAATACAATAGTCCTGCAATAAACCCTCCATCATGAAGCTTATAATGTTCAGTTTTTATTTAATCTATTTCAGAGAGGTCTTGATTCAACTTTATGATCACTGTATAGAATGTAATGTTATAAAATGTGGTGTTTGAATTGTATTGCATTATACAGAGCGGTGTTTCTTTTATTTAGCCTACCTTCACTGATGTAAATGGGGCAATACAGTTCAATAGCACCACAAATTACAGCCTGATATTAGTGTTTATTGCGGGGCTGTTGTATTAGACTGCATTAGTTTTATCTAGATGTACCCAATGAACTGGCTATTCAGTGAATATGCATTTAGTTCATACAAAGTAAATGTAACATTTAGTATTAAAAATACATTTAAATTAATATATTAAGGTATGATGTTTTGCTTACAATTCTTTGCAATACAGTGTATACAGTATGTTTGTATATACTGAATACTGTGTGAAGCTTGAAAATGATAGAGCCACTAGTCAGTTTCATTTACGATCTTTGTGATGGCTTTATATTAGGAAACAAAACTCAATCTCAGGGTTAAACTGCTTTCATTTTAGATGCATCAGGAAGTAGATTTTTCTCCAAATCCAACAGTTGAAGCTCAAACTTTTCTTAACATGTACAGTGCAGGTTCCTCTTGATGAAGGAACTGAAACCATAAAGGCCGAATAACTAACCAAGAAGAAGCACTTTACTCTTCTGTGACATCTTAAACTAATCAAAGTGAAAGTGATTTAAAGTTAATTTCATCCCCGACAGCTGATGCAACATGATCAGAATCTGTGCAGTCTGTGACCTCCGTGCACCAGCCGCTGACCTCTGTCATTCTGTTCTCTTCACTGGAACAGATTTCGGTGAACTGGGACAACTGGTGGATCATTAACCCAGCATAAACAGTGACTTTAGCCGGGGAGTTGTGAAATGCCAGAAAAGCAGCCATGTTGGCACTTGCCCTTTGGTACCAGCTATTGACACAAATAACTTATTATCTGTTAGATGCTGCAGTCTATTATTTAATTAAGTGATCAGCTTTAGTGCCCATTCATACGATACTGAGCCTGCTATAAACTAATATTTTGGTCAAAGTGCTTGAAATCCATTCATCACATTTTGATCAGTCAGTGTCTGTTAAACCGCTACAGACAAACTGGTTCCTCATTCAGGAATTGATTGATCGACAGAGCTTTTCATTAGATGGGCATCTGTACCTTCCACGTCCATTTCAGAGTAAATTTAATATTATACACTCCTGCTCTTGTATACTTTTTCAAATGATTAAAAATAAGGGAGTACACAGGTTAATTTCTCATTAATATGGAACTGGCTACAACCTGATTATCTAAAAACATGTCATGATTAGGTTTTTAGTGCCATGAAGCACAACTATGCACCTAGGTTTGGTATAACACTGATATAATAGGAGATACATTGAAATGATAGACTGCAAGTCTGGAAACAGTGTATTTCTGAGTGAATCTAAAACCTTGTTTATTCTGTTAATATTCCAACTCCAATAGGTTTTATTGATATATGGATATGTATCTTGGAAATACTGATTCATTAATTCAAGAATATATACAATTGATGTAAGAAAAAGCAAAACATGATCATTTATATAAATCAAAATTTCAGCCTAAATAAATCAATGGCCTGCATGGGTTCATCCCAATTTCTTCCATGAGGTTTCCCTCGTATAAAAATAAAGAAGAAAAAAAAAAGGTATGTATCTTGATTTGAAAATAATTCTCTCTTTATTCTCTCCTTCAATTGTAGTCAGTGTGAGCAAGAAGATTTTAGAGCTCTGCAATGGATGTAAAAATGGGTACAAAGGGTAATTACTATGCCGTGATTTCTAAAATATATGGAGGCCATACAGTCATAGACCAGAATTTTTCATTTATTCATGTCAAACATGTTTAATAAGCTCTTCCACTTGATTTCATTCTGCTAAAAAGGTTCTTATTTTCTTTACAGTGGTAAATATTGATGCAGACACAGAATTTATATAAAAAATGTTTTATTTTTTGATGACCTTGAAGCACTTTTCTCACATTGTTTCTTGAAATAGATTACACTGAAATTATTATTTAAAAAAATAAAAAATTCTCTTTACAGAGAGGCAATGTAACCAGTGAGTCAGCAGAGCAGGGTGTCATGTGAGCGTCTCAACATGAGGGTCAGAGTGAAGAGGTCAGCCGCCAGAGGTGGGTGCAGGGTGGGGGGGTGGGGGGGGGGGGGAGGGGGGGTGGGGGGGGTGGGGGGCTCTATGCTGGAGACATGAACCAATCTACTCATCTACTGAGTGAGTTCTCCCAACTTGGCCCTCAAACTTTCCAGCTGTTCCTGGAACCAGTTTCTGAGGAGGAGAAAACAAACAAATAGTGTACTTGTTAAACAGAGTCAAAGTGTGCATGTGAGTATGAATGTACTTATTCATGTGTGGGTGTGTGCACCTACCTGGAGTTGACTGCAATATCGCTGCTTTGGAAACCCTCGAAGCTAGTCTTGGCCTTCTCAGCCAGGTTCCTGCCCATCTCACTCATCTCCTCACCAAACTTGGTAAACCTCTGCTGGATGGTATCCTCCTGAGCCTCTGCAGATGAGCGTGATGGACAGAAACAAGTAAAAATTATAGTCTACACAACATGGAAGAAGAAAAACCCGCAGCAGAGACGTTATAGGCTGAAAGTGACACAAAGACATACCTGTGTATGCGACAAAAGCCAGCACCAGCACGGCAACTGCAAGGTACAGTTTCATCTTGGCTGTGATTCTCTAAGGAGGAACAGAGGACAGGTCGTTGTTTTTTTCAGGTCACTCTCGCGCACAAAGACGTTTTCATGGCGCAAGGATCGAAAGTCAGAACAATACAACATTAATTCTTTGTCTTTAAAAAATAGCACCCCCGTGCGTCAGCACCACAGAGGGGGGACAGCTCCCTTTACGTCCATTCCGCTTAGCCATCCGACCTCATATATTGTGTAACATCTACAAGCTTCAGTTACTACGATATTTGCGGTTGAGTTATATAAATAAATAAGTCACATCACGTTCGAGCAAAACTTTTGGGGAAATACAGTTGTTAAACTATATGTTTCTGCGTCAGCGTCCTATAGTTAATAAAGCAACAAATGCTCCTTTCAGCTCTTGGAGTAATAACAAATGAAATGTGAAACATACCTGTTTTCCGTCTCGGAGGAGAAATAAATCGAGTGTGTTTGAGCGCCTATGTGTGTTCCTCTTTATAAGCCCACTCGGTTCCAGGAGGGTGACGCAAAACACCAGACTTTAGGTCAACATGTACACGTGGTAACCTTGACTTGCCTCTGCCCCGATCATTGATCAACGCCAATGTGATTTCATTAAAATATACTGTTAATGATAAAGATGCCGCTGAAAAACAAAAACAACCCAGCTCAAACGTATCTGCCTACTTGCATTATGCTCTAAGATTGTGTGATATGCAGCACACTGATTGAGGGGGATCTAGATTAAAGTCATCACCCAGCACTGAGTACTGTGTCTAATCATCAATCACATACCATTCACAAAGAATATGAGAGAATAAAAGAAATGTATCCTTATTGCATATGTAGTGCGCATGTAGTGCAATAAGTGAGATTTCACAGATGATGGCATCCTTAAGGGTCCAGAGTTTATCCCTCAGCAACAGTGGTGTCAATAGATAAGGTGAGATGTGATGTAGAGAGAACATAGTTCAGCACTGATAGCATTATTAACAATAGACCTCAGCTGTTTGGAAGCTCATCCGAACCTGAAGTGTTGGCCAAGTACTGTCTCTTTGTCAAACAGCCACGCATTTATTGGTAATAGATTATCATTGGTTTTGAAGCAACTAGATTTATGTGGTGAGCTAGAATCCACTACAGGATCAGGTTCAACTTTCCTAGGCTTGACTGTAAGAATGACAATTCTGGTTTGTGAACAGGTAGATTTTTTTTAATTAAAAAAAACTTTCATGTCTCTTATATATTTACACTGGTATTTTTATTTAGGATTATTGCATAGTTTGTACCTTTGCAGTGATGGAAGTAGTATTGAGATCCTTTAAGTAAAAGTAGTACCACACATAAAAAGTACTCCATTAAAAATACAAGTCCTGATTCAAATGTTTTGTATTTTAAGTAAATGTATAGACGTGTAAAATAAAATGTATTTAAATTTTCAAAAGTAAAGTCATTATCCAGAGTGGCCAGTGTCAATATAATATTAAGCTATTATATTATTCAGTAATTATTATTGTTGCATTGACATGTAAGCAATCATTAATGCTCATATTTGGTCAAAGTGGAGCCAATTCTAACTGGTTTGTATTCTGTTGGGCAGTTTAATTAATAACAAAACATTAAGATCATTATATTTTTGTGTGTAAAATTTTAATCAGAGACGTTATTCACATACTATATATAGTACAATGTTTATATCTGAGTTGTGGTGGAACTGAAGTATAAATTAGTATAAAATGGAAATGCCTTTTTCAACTCTGCTGTTTAAATATTATTGTTGATATTACAGGACATACATTTCTAAACTTTACCATGAGTATTCTGTTTCATGGAGCAGAAGTCACTGATACTGTTTTGTTGATGTATTTTTCCATTTACCACTCTGCTGAGATTTTCATTGCCTCATTTGATGTCTCTCTTATCCAGACCTTCCCTTTCTTAAAAGGGAAGCAAGTCAGACAAAGCCATATGTGGTCCATCTTGTAAGATAGCATGCACCAGAAAACAGTACAGCTGGATGAACCGTAGTAACCCCTCATTACAACTGTGACCTGAGTTAGAGCCAGGAAGTCTGCGTCTGATAGTTGAAAGGCTTCATCACTACTTAATATATCTGTTTTCACACCAAGCAGTCTGCAAAAGGCCAAATGCCCATTTGTTGCTGATGACTCGGCCTGTAAGGTGCTATTGCTATGATGAATGGCCTACGATGGTGTTAAATGAGCCTTCACATGCCTTAACACTCACACATTACCTCTGAAAGACTAAATCTCCATCTCTTTTGTCATGAAGTGGCCAATGGGTTTATGTATGAGCTTGTGCTTGCGTGCATATAAGCTCCTCTTGAATAATTGTAGGAGGCACAGGGCGTGAAAGTGCACGTCTTGCGTGCTCCCAATTTGCAATAACAAGCTTACAAAAAGGTTGTTTTTGTGTTTGGCCAAGGGCCCCTGTGGTGACTGATGTTGTGTGCCAACTCTGGAGGGGAGGGAGAGGATGGAGAAAAGAGAGGGGGTTGTAATAGGAGGTAAAATCTCTGCAGGGGTTTTTTTGGAGGGGTTACTAGCAGTCATGGGCTAGCTAGCACCTGCTAATTTGCTGGGACGTTTTTGTTTTTTTGTTGCTGGGCAGTGCTCAGAGTGCAGACACCCTATAGGAGCAGACAGAGCAGAAGTGCTGAACTGGCAGGATGCTTGTGGTTTTCCTGTTTTTACCATCCATGTCTGATCCTTGCAGCAATGGACAGTTTATTGTAGGAGTTTCACTTGTCTGAGTTTCAAAATAAACACTGGTTCCTGAAAGGAGTGATATCATAGGGGACAAACACCTAGTCATAGTGTTAGTCACTCTTTCACTTTACATGGAATGCCCTTTAACACAGATAGAAATGGTAAACATGTTTTGTTATACAATCACTTGGGTGTTTTGTAGTGATGAATAATTGCACATCTTTCAGAGACATACAGCAATAAATTACATATTACTACATATAAGATTTTTTTTTTAGTATTTTTTAGTATTTTGCTTTTATTTCTGATAGCATACAGTAGAGAGTTGAACATGAAATGTGGGAACAGAGAGAGGTGGAGATTACAAGAAATATAGATCCACAGCTGGATCCACACTATGGACATTATAGTTATGTGGTACATGTCTTGGACTCCTAGGCTACCACAGTGACCCCCCCCCCCCGGGCAAATACCAGTTCTGTGATTTCAAATCAATCTTTTACAATGTGTGTTCTGTTCTTGACACTCACCGAGTTTGTGTTTCTTTATGAAGCAAATGTAGTTTACTTAATCTTCCAAAAAAGAAAACACAGCTGCATCTTCATGCAGCATGGATTCAAGTGGAGGGGTCAGAGGAGAGGAGAGGAGATGAACAAGGGACAAATGGTGTCCTCTGCTGGCCTCTGCTCCACACTTCAAAGGAAAAATCCTGCTGAGTTGGAAGAGCATAACTTTGACTGCAAGAGTGAGTTATCCGAGTTTAGGACGATAATGACCATCTTTTCCCCCTAGGCAGGTCCAGATGTGTAGCAAGCTGAAAATCCTAAACTTGGATTTCTTTTACATTTAATGGCACTCAAACCACTAGTGTAATAATGTTTCTGCCGGGGGCAGATATGTTTCCTAATGGTCATAAGAAATATATCAGAAATTATTATTATTAAATATTATCAGAAAAATCTAAATAAATTTAGAAATGCCCAGTTTTCTACATTTCTTTTTTTTTTGGCATGTTGCCTTCATTTAATAGCTGACAGTGTCAAGAGTGAGGTACAAATGGTCCCCTGCCAGAGACGGACATTGCAGATTAATGATATGCACACTGTCTACAAACAGTATTTGTGCATGAATGAATGTCTCTTGTTGGCATGCCTGTGCAAATATGTGTATACAAACGCGCTGATGCATGTGTTATAACTCGAACCAAGCCAAGATAAAAACGGTGTCACCATGAAGATAATTCAATCTGGGGCACAGAATGTTCCCAAACGCCTGCTGGGATCTTAAAAGAAAGGAATCTGGGAGCAGATCTTAACAAGTCCAGACTAGAAAAAAAGTAGGCTGAGGGTTTTGCCTATTGAGGAGGGCTGATGAGAAACAGAAGGTGGTTGAGGTGGAGTACAGGTACAGGGAGGGAGTAAAGAATACCTGTTTTTTTTTTACTTAAGGATGAATTACGTTTGTGGGAACAGTAAGTTAAGGAGACAGTTCAGCGAAGAAGTAGAGGTGGGCTTCTGTGTTCACGTGTGTGTCAGAAGTTGGGTTAAAAACTGCAAAAGATAAATGCCCTTATGTAATGTGTTGCCCCACGTTGGCTTATGCAACAACTGCTTAATGTGAGAACATGACAGGTAAATTTGCAGAAGTGCATCACCAGGGGGTTTTAAGTCTATTGGAAGTTTCTCAGGATGGTGGTTTCGGGACATTTGGTGACTTTATTTATAAAAGTGATTATTTTAGACAGTGTCTTTATATTCAGTGCTTGAGCCTAAATGTACGACAGTGAATCGTTGACAGCTCTGTGGAAGTCTCCACTTTGTGTAGCCTTATTTTGATTAATAATGTTCAATGTTTGATCAGAGACACAAACAAGCGGAAAAAGGGCATCTTTTCTAGTATCTTTATTCACTCAGCACTGTTCAGCACACTGCAGCCACAGGCAGCGCACTTATAGTGAGCAGCATATGACATGTGAAACACAAGGGACACTCTACACTCAGGCTTAAGAACAGGCAGCATTACACTTTACTCACTGATTGTCATATTTGCCTCAAGTCATTTTACATTCCACTTCTCTGTGAAACACAACAGCAACAAGAAATGCAGACAATACAGGAAGGGCACTTTTGTGGTTGAGCACTGGCTCTAGAAGAAGTAGAAGACACATTACTGTTATGTGCCCCAGTGTTTTGATCATCATAATTCAGTGCATTTATTGAAATGAAAGACACTTGCGTTTGGTTCATTTTGGGGATGACACAGGATGGGATCCCTGCCTTTGAGGCTCAAACTCAGCAGTTATATTTACAACCAAACAAAAGGTAGGAAACAAAATACAAAATTTAGGGAGGGGGCAGGGGTAGTGGGCTAGAACAGTTAATTCAAAGTAGAAAAGCAAAGCATATTACAAATAATTGTCTCCTGTTTGTGTATTGAAGGCTGTTATTAGCTGTGGTGCTTGTGTTCAGTGACAAAGGGGCGTTGATAAAAGAAGAAGAGAGGGTGACTACGCAGAGGAAAGAACCCAAACAGACATTTTTCTGCTGACTGTTCTGTAAAAGATGCACCTCATCCTCCCTCCTTCCTCTCATCAACCCTCTTGACCCTGAAGGTAGAGCACCCAAAATGAAGATATCATCAGTAACTCAACTTCCCCCTTTCCCCTCTTTTCCAGGGTATAAAGAAATCAGATGTTTACACATTTCTCTTTCTACAACCACCAACCATCTACAACCCTTAAAAACCCCTGAGAGTCTTTCTTTAGTTGGTGGCGGGCACCTTGACCTTGTCGACGATGGTCTCAAACTGTTCACGGATCTTGGTGGCATAGGGGGCGAGCAGCTCGGTCAGCTCGTCGATCTTGCCCTCCAGGGAGGTGCGCAGGTCCTGTGCAGTGGCCTCCATCTGGGTCTTGAGGGTCTCAGCCTGGGTCTCCAACTGCTGCCCCAGACCCTCAGCCTGGCTCTTCAGCATGGAGGAGATGTCAGTCAGCCTCTTGGTGGCGGTGTCGCTGACCTGATGGACGTAGGGCTCAACGTTCTCTTTCACGGCGTCCATGTTCTGGGAAGTGCGGGATTGAAGCTCACCCAGGTAGGTGGCCACAGTGCTGGTGGGGAAGAAGAAGGAGACATTTAGGTTTCATATTAACAAGGACAAGAAAATGTTTTTTTTTTAAGTCTGAAAGCCTCCACCCCTCTTACTTGCGGATTCCTTCGGTGTCCTTGTTCAGGCGTTTCTTCAGCTTGTTGGTGTAGGTGCCGATGCGGTTGCGGACATCGTCAGTGTTCTGCTCCATCATGGTCTTGAGCTCACCCAGATACTCAGTGCTGCGCTCTTTGGCATCCAGCATGTCATTCTGCAGTTTGTTTGCGAGAAGCTGCAGGTCCTGAGACAGCTGACCAGTGGAGGTCTCAGTGTAGGGACCCAGCTTGGCCTGGATGTCATCTCTGTAGGTTGTCAGCTCTGCCATGGTGTCAGCGATCAGCGTGCTGGAAACAGAACAACAAAATGGTCTTTAATGAGACCACTTAGGAGTGCGAGCTGATGCAAACACAAGAGGTTGGTTAGGAGATGTAAGGGTTGCATGAACAGAGGAAGAGGAAGACAGCGATCTGGACAACACAGGGGCATTTGGAAATAAGGAGGTGGACTAATCGCTTCTTATACAAAATAAGAATGCAAGAGAAGGATAAATTGTTCAGGTTAACTTACTCTAGCTCCCTGCTGAACTGAGAGGCCTTAAGGTGCTGCAAGACTCCATCGGCTTGTGTGTTCATCTCAGAGATGTACTGCCAGAAACGATCCACGCCATCCTCCCAACTGGTTAGGGAGGCATCAGCCTGGCGCACAGCACGGGCATTGCAGCCTGTTATGGGCACATGTGGAAAGCATGGATTAAATACATTAGTACACATCAGATGCAGAAACAGATGCTGCTGATAAACCTTAACTACAACAACACTAACCAGTGATGACTGCCAGAGCAAGGATCAGAGCTACAGCCTTCATGGTTGTTAGACAGATTCACCTGTGAAATAAAGAAAAAAAATAAACATATAATATATAAAATAAACAATAAAATACAAACAGATGTAGAATTTCACAAGAGAGCAAACTTGACATTTTTAACCATAACTACAATTTAAGCATGTAGCTACAGAAAACTCGGGTCACACAACTTAAACAAGGAAACACATAGATGTAAATAATTATTGTCACATCCAGTAACTGAGCATTTTAGAAAATAAAAATAACGTAAGACTAAGCATCCTGGTATTAAATAGGACGGTTTTTGTCTCTGCATGCTGCGCGGTCTCTTCACTCACCTGAGAGAATGAGCTTCCTCCGTGCTCCCTGACCGGTGACTGAGGGCTTTTATACAGTCCCAGGAGGCTGCTCCTGCTGCGCGTGTCACAGGAGGGGAGGGGGGTGGGGGGTGAATAATGCTGGCGCGCGCACGCGTTCACGTGGTGGTTGTGATGATGATGATGATTTGTCTGCACAGAATCCTGTTTCCTTCCACGCAATGTGCCCCCAACACATTGTCCGAAGTTCTCACCGGTTTGCATTGTTTGAGGGGGCGATTGAGCAACAGGGCTGTCACAAGAAATAACGAGGTAAAAGTTTCACGCCCACGCTCAATGTTTCTGTGCTTACTTTGTTTTCTTGTTTTTCAGACAGCTGACAATTCTTAAAAAACAATGAAGCTTTCCTACTTTTCAGGTGTTACTTCCCCCATTACATGCTACTTTCTTACAGACAGAGGTGGAAACAGTATTCAGACCTTTGGCTAGAGTCAGAAAAAAAAAAAGAAATACAGCATAAGCATGAAAGTAGAAAGTCCTGCATTCAGTCTTGAATAAAAGTCTGGATTATGAACAGCAAAATGTGAAGTACCAAATCGTCCACATTCTGCAGCAGAATAGCCACACTAATATTATTATACTGAATATCATATTGTTGGATAGCTATTACTGGTTGATTACTGCATTCAGAGTTTTCATGTTGTAGCCTGTGGAGCTGAAGCTATAGTGTGACTGTATATACTGTGGGGTAATATTGCTACCTTTACTTAAGTCATAGATTTGAAATCTTCACTTCACTTTGCAGGTTTGGTGTTCATTATCACCAAGTGGTGTCATTTGAATATAAATGCCAGGATGTAATTCAAACTATCACATTTGCATTTCTGACAAAATGCTCTGTCTCTGCCAGCCATTCACACCCCATCTATCCACCCCTGACAGACACACAACCCCCAACACATAAGGCATTTTTGCATAACAGTCCCACCTTTGTAGTTCCAATGGTAAATGGAGAACATGTGATTTTTCTGTACTCAGATCATATGCTCCAAAAGTCTATGTAATGTATTTGCTTAACAGTACAACTGTATGAAGTACAGCTACCGGTGGGTGCAAATTAGTTGTCAGGACTACATGATGGGCATGTTCAGGCTTGGGGATAAACTCAGGTGCAGGAAGCCCTGTTCAAAAGGGGGATTATGGGGAATAAAATACAGAGAACTTAAACTATTTTATAAACTGTGAAAAAACAGTATCATGACAATGAACAAAAGAAGTAAATTACACAATCACACAATCTGTCTCTTTTTATGTTGTCAGTTTTCACATAAGAAAGTTATTTCCAACAAATTTCCAGGATTTTGAAATTGGCTAGGGAAAGGGGAAGGCTGATGAAGAAAGAAAGTGTTCAATGCAGCCTATTGAGCAACAAATATTTGTTTAATGTCAGGAGCACTGGTGCATATTTTTATTGGACTGCCATCTCCATCGTACACAGATCCATACTTGGCTTCTTCATTAGATAGACCTGTTATTTTCTTGTTATGACAAAGATTTTAAATCATTGTTGGCAAGGAATCAAACACAGACTTCCCTAATGTCAAAACAAGTGTCACCACTGAATCACAAAGTGCCAGACCCAAAAACAGTTCATTCATTCCCAAGCCCTAAGTAAACACTTATTTAAAAGAGAATGTCATTGATAAGATGTCATTGATATCTTATTGCACAACACTACTAGGAAACATGAAAGATGGTAGCAGCAAGGATCTTAGTTGGTGTTTCATAGCTCAGTGAGGGCTCCACATGGTGTTACATTCACTTATGGTGAAAGGCTTGGCCTCCTGTTGATGGCTGCATGGAAAGTAGAAGAAACATTGTATAACTCACACTTCAACTGTTATGTTGTGTAATTTGAAGAAAATTGGCTTATTTCTTTAATGACACATCATGTTATCAGTCACAGATAAATAGTTAGGCTATACCCTACCAGCCATGGCATACTGTATGTTAGTGTATGTTTTTGCTGCCATTAGTCATTATAAAACATGTGTCTTTTGCTGTCAAGTTCAACTCTGATTCCTTCACTGCCCATGTGTAATGACCTTTGCTCTTTAGGACTCGGCCTTTCTGTTGTCAACCCAACAGATTTCTGTGTTCTGTAATTTTTCACAGAAACCCATCTGTACATGAGAACAAAGTTTACACTTGGTCAGGTAATTAGTGTGAGAACATGATAACATGTGATAACCCAAAGAGTATGTGTTTAGTGATTAGGAGACTTTACCACATTGCCCAGCTATTTTGTTATGGATGAAAATGTTCTTTGCACTCTTGTAGAGAAAAATGAGGTGAAACAGTTTAATTTCCCGTTTAAACTCAGCATGTTTAGGTGTCACCTTTCTGTTAAAAACAAAAAAACCTTTGACCTCAGAATTTCATGATAATAGTGTGTCACTTGAGGAGGTGTGTCACACACAGGAAGATACTATATGTTCGGATAGATAACAAGCCAGGTCCAGTTCAAACACACAAGTCAAGATCAGTATTTTAATCCAATTATTCTGAGCAAACCGTTCTAATGCAACAACTTCTTAGGTTTTACACTCTGATCAAGATGCTGTTATCCCATCTTATTTCAGAGGAATATGTTTTGTTTCTTGTGCTGACAGAAACCTTTATTTTCACTACAGCTACTATAATACAGAGATGACAGACGCTGACAAGATATTTTGTGGGGTTTTTTTGCGCAGAGTGCATGAACCAGAGTGACCAACCAGTGCACATGTAACAAGACAGATTACAAGCCCGACCACATAAACCCACAATGCTACCAGGACAAAGAGACAGAAGACACACAGGGAAGTGAAACAGAATCAAGAACCGTGAGGTAATACAGTAAAATATCTGACACAGTCATCTAAGCTACAGCTGCTTCTCCTTTCTCTCTGCAACAACAGAAGCAATGTCTAATGTCTAAGGAGGGAGTGTGTGAGAGGGCATCTTTAAATAGTTTGAACCAAAGTAACCCCAGCCTGATGATGTTGTTCTCTGAAAGCTGGTTTGAAGAATTTGGTTTTTGGTTAAATCAGGATGATCTCACCCTAAAGCGAACAAGAAGACATCTGTTGATGAGTCAGCGAGGTTACTGCAGTTAACGTCTGTGGGTTAAGAACTGTTGAACTGAGTGTTCGAGTTCAGAATTGAGTGTTTTTCCTGTAGCATACCCCCCCATCATTTGGTTCTGAGTCAGAGTGTTATCAGCTGATGGAGATGTGTGCTGACAGAGCCAAATGTCTGAGTAGGGCTGCTGAGTTTATTGCACCGTCTTTCTGTAATGAAGGGGTCACAAGTTTGATGCATAAGGCTAATGCTCAGGGTGAGATGGTAAGCTAATGGTGTACTTATCATTGTAGGCTGAAGGGATAAAGCCTGGGGTGTAAAGGAGCTCAAACTATGCAGAAATTTGGTTGGTTGGAGACATGCATTTTCATTTTAAATATCACTTTTATTTGGCTGAGTATTCTGCAAAATCACTGTAAATTACATCTAATTAAAGGATTAGTTTTAGACATTTTGGGTGACCTTCTCTTGTTGATAGTAAGATGAACAGCTCAAGCAACCAGTTAGTTGTAGCTTAACCCAAAAATTGGATGCCGAGGGGAAACAGCTAGTCTGCCTTGCATACCTACTAGCACTTTTAAATTTCACTTATTAGGGAAAATTTAGTCATATTTGAACAGAGCCGGGCCAGATGTTTTATACAGACATCAGAGTGGTATTAGTCTTCTCATCTGAGTCTCAGAAAGAAAGCCTATAGTCATATTTCCCAAATTGTAATTTTATCGTTTCATCCAGCTTTGAACATTAGGTGAAACTTCACAGATTCATTCAGGGACACGATTAAAAGAAAAAACGATGATGACTGCCTCAGAAATATAACACATCATGTAAAAATTTCAAATCTTGGCAACAATCTTGGCATTCTGCTCCATCAATTACATGTTCTGATAGATCGAGAAAAGTCATGAGGTTATCTATAGTAAGTAAAATAATTAACATCTTATTTTTGCTTTTCAGGATGTGTTCTGACTCTTCTTCACTATGACGGCTTTCAAAACCTCCAGTTCATCATGTTTTAACAGTTGCAGGTGAAAAAGTACAAAACAAAACACCAAAAACAAAACCTAGTGAAACCCAGAAAATATTTACAGTATGTTAACTCATCAGGAATGATATTCAAAGTTTTAAAATAAACACAATCAGAATGTAACTAAAAGCTTTGGTGTAATCAGACAAAGGAAGAAATTAGGGCTGTGTGTGCTTGGAGGGTTAACGGTGTGGAGAGCCTGTGACAGCTGGGGGCAGAACAGAGGAATGTTGTTTGCCACTGGGTAAGGCAGCGTGGGAGCGAGCTGTGCAGCAGGGACTGAGGCACAAAAGGAAAACTAAAAAACAAGGTGGAAGCACAATGTTTTTATGAACCTCTAGACTTGCAGGGACAAACCTGGACATGCCCTGTCCAATATCCACATCTCAATCTCAACAGGGTGTGGCAGGCAGTGGGAGGGGAGGGGGGAGGTTTGTGTGTGTGTGTGTGTGTGTGTGTGTGTGTGTGTGTGTGTGTGTGTGTGTGTGTGTGTGTTTAACTTCTTTGGAGTTAAAATATAAAGTTTCATGCTTTCTCATAAATGTCAACATTTAAAACCTGGCTGTTGTCCATATGAGCATGGGAATATATACATTGAAGTGACTCTACAGTATGTGTTCACCAGAGGGCACTCATTGAGATTGGTTTCACCCTCTGTTGTGCAACAGCCAAGTCCAAATAAGTTTCTATTCTTTATGTTTTATTATATGGAGCTTTTGTTAATTGCTGTTTTTCATTTATTTATCATTTTTTCATTTAAATTTGATATTTGATATTAATATACTGACGTTGCCTGCAAAGAAACCCATCTGACATCCTGAAAACTCATCATCACTGATTAATAATTTCCTCATGACTTTGTAAAAACCACAACAGACTCACACGCTTATGTTTTGATTTCACTTTATTCCCATAATATGGGGAGAGAACACTGTGGTCACAGACCAACATTCAATGTTTATAATTTATCTATTTTTAACACTGTAAATATAGCTATAGACATCTTGATATCACAAAAATGGTGAGCTTGTGTCGTCATATTGTTGACAACATGGATGTGTCCCTGAAATCAGAGAACTGTGTTTCTTTAGATGCAGTTTCTTTCTGTTAAACATGAGGTGGAGATTGACTTAGTTGGCTTTGACAAAGGACTCGTAGAGGGTGGTGAGACGGGCCTGGAGGTCCTGGGCGTAGGGGTCCAGCCTCTCCCTCAGCTCATCAACGTAGGGGGTGGCAATTTCTTTCACCTGCTGGGCTCTCTGAGTCAGCTCACTCTGGACCTGCTCGGTCACGGGGGCCACACGCTCCTTGAAGTCCTGCAGATGCTGGTCCACTTTCACCTTCAGGTCGTCAGTGTAGGGTCCCATCTGAGCCTGCAGATCCTTCACACTCTGCTCCAGGCTGATCTTCAGCTCCTCGCTCTTCTGCATCAGGGTGGCCCTCAGGGCCTCGGAGTCCAGGGAGTCTGCGTAGGGGGCCAACTCCTGCTTGAGCTGATCAACTCTCTGCTGGATCTGGGCCTTCATGTCCTCGGTGAAGGGCTCCAGTTTCACCCTGACTGTGCTAATCTCTTGGGTGAGACGCTCTTTCAGCACATCGGCCTCTGTGGTGACTTTGGTGATCAGATCCTGGGCTGCAGGAGGAAGCTGTTCCTGGAGGCTGACTGCGTACTTGTTGGCGACATCGGCACTTTCTGTCAAACGGGCACTAGACATGAAAGGCAACATTGAGATGAAGTTTAGTCTAAAGCTCATATTCTAGTTGTTTAAGAATAGTATCTCCGTTGCCATGTATCCAGTTCTTTACACTATTAGCATGTCACACATGGTCTCACATTCTGTAGAACTTACCTGACATCCTGTCCAAACTGAGACTTCCTGATCATCCGGACGGTGTCATCAGCTGTCTGGGTGGCCTTGGCAACATAGTCCCAGAAAGCGTCAGTCAGCACCTCCAGCTGTGGCTTGGGTGCATCAGCATAGAAGAGGTTGGCATTGCAGCCTGTTAGATGGAGACATGACAGCCTGTTGTTAGGTTTGACAGTGCACAGTGCATATTCAACCCTCACCAAGGCTTGTAGTTCTTTGTCTTGAAAATACCAGTTGATATTTTTCTTATACTCCAAAATTTACAACAGAATAATGATATTTTTGCTGTCATACTCACCAGTGAAAACGGCAAGGACGAGCACAACAAGGACCTTCATGGCTCTTAGACCTTAAAGACAAGAAAATATCAGTAAGTCACCACAGCGAGCGGTAGACAGTCAAACAGCACCTCTTATTTCTCCATCTTACCTGAGTTTGCGAGTGTATCTGCAAGTCCACTTGGCAGCGCTTGTGTTGAGCTGGTGAGGTTCTGCAGCTTATATAGCAAGCCAGAAGGTAATGATCCCAAAGTCCACGTGCTAGTGCCTTGCTGTCACCCTGCCTCACCCTGCTATCTTCACTGACATCCTGTGCCAGAGAATCCACGCAGCATACAGATACAAGCCCATACTGTTACACCAATGCACATCCAACCCGAGTACGTAACCCAGTTTCTGCAGCTTCATATATTAGTGATTGTCTGGCAGATTTTCATTTTTAATTGCCTTACTTGATGTAACTACCTACATGTACGTGTGATTCATCAGTGTTGGAGTGTGAAAAAATCCATAAGTTTAACCTAAAACAAACTGTCCTCACAGGTCTGTGTAATCACTTCACTGTTAGTTTTTCTCAGACACAGATAACTCTCTGCCAAGACAGAAAAACCTCTCCCCCTTTAATTTCTTTGATGTCCAGCTTTGATTAGATATATGGTAGGTGTTTTATTGTCTCTGTTCACTTGACATTTTGCCAGCTAACGTCACGGTAATTTAAGGTTCTAGTTTCTGTGTCACGCCAATGTTCAGCAATCTCAATGTGTCAGTCTGGCCAAAGGTTAGTAAACTCCAACACCGTCAGCTTCTTAAGGACAAAGTAGCTGCTGTTTCACACCAGATGTGCCATAGTTCAATTCAGAGAAACCACTTTTAGAAAAGCAGAATTTGACTGCAATTTATTTTTCTCTTAGACAAGGAAAGATCCTATTTCAAGTCTGAGATTTGAAACTTAGGACATTTTATTGAAAAGATTTGGATATTTTCGCACCGAGAGACATTTTATACTTACTATGTATTTATCTCCTGCTTCTTTTGATCTTTAAAAAATTGCATTCTATGTTGGTAAATTAATGTTTTTCAATTATTCCTCTCAGTGAGCATGATTGTGTTTGTTTGTAGGTTTCACAAACTGGTCCAAATGTGTAAATTACTTCTGACAGAGCAGAAACCGGTTCTGCTCTGTCAGAAGTAATTCATTGGTTTTTTCAACATATTGTCCAGCCATGTCCAGCCATGTTCAGACAGTCTCTCCGAATAGAAGAAGTTAGGAATAGTTGTGCAACAAATGAAAAAAGAGCTGGACAGAGAAATTCAGTTCTTGGCTCCTCTCACCTCTCACTGCAGAGCTGGCCGATGACAGCCTGAAGTGGATGTGAATGTCAGATCATCCGTTTCGAAAAAGTGATGGTTGCACACAGACCCCTCTAATTCAACATGAGAAAGGTGCATGGGGAGGGGGGGTTCAGAAGCTGTAAATGCTGCAATGAGTGAACACACCCAAGTCCAAATAATGAGAGATTTTCCTGTGTTTTGATTCTGTCAAGACCATGTGAATTTATACAGATCACACGAAAACAAAGTTTAGAAATTATCAATCAATGACCACAAAAGAACTCTGATAAAGATAAACTTATAGCAAGGCTACTTAGGGAGTCGATAAAAGATGCCTGTCGCTATTGATTGAACAAAATGATGGATGTAACAGTGTCAAATGCCGGTGACAAAATAGATACATGCCCACAGGTATCACTCTGACTTTTCACATCTCAGTTAAGAATGAAAAACACAATGTTAAAAACATTTGGGATTTTGCATATTGTATCACATTCAATCTCCAGCAGAGCAGCATAAGTCTGAACATCCAGGTTGTGTTGCATCAGATTTGAGTCTTAAGTGTTCCTTCTTGCTCTTATTAAGATCGAATGAGTTTTCCTTTTTAAACCATCAAATATATGGTTTCAGTTTTTCGCACAGTACCTCCATAATTCCTCCAGGAGTTTTTCACATCTGAGACATTTTCCTGTGAGACTTCTTATGTTCCTGTGAGACTCTATACTCCTGAGGGACTTTTTCTGTATCTGACATTCTGTGATGTGAGAAAAATGCATTTCTATGTAATGGGCTCAGTCAGTGTTTACTGTGAGTATTTCAGAGGATTTCCCACTTTTGCTAATGCTTAAATGGGAGATTTCTACAGTCAGTCCTTATCTATTTATGCCATAAAAGAGAGTGACAACACTGAGTGCTTTTAAGTATTCATCTCCCCATCTTCCTGTTACTCTGAAAATAACTCTTGACATCTGCCATGAGTTCCAGCATTACGACCTGAAATGTAAACATGTCAGGGAAATACAATGCTACTTTGACAGCCAGGTAGAAAATATTGTACTTTTGAAGGTGTTACACAAAAGTGACTCCATTACTGATTGACTCCTGGCACAAATTACACCTGCAGGATACTGTAAAAAATTATGTGTGATTATTTTGATCCTTTATTAATATAAAAATCGTGTTATTTTATTCACGTTGCTTGAACCAAATACAAAGTCCACTAGTGTAAGGATACAAAGGTTATCTGGATTTATCTACAGGCTGTTACAGCTAGACTACGTGGATACTGTAGTTAATCTCTATTTCCTAAATGCTTTCTACAGAGGGGTCAGAGGAGAACTACTGCAGTATTTCTTGTGGTGTAAGATAGGTTTTGTTGCCTGGACATAACTAAAAGGCACGTAACCTCTGTATAGTACAAAGATTGTGACTGTGATAGTCATGTGAGAAGCAGCAGAAACAGGAAGAGAGCCATTGTGACAACATGGCAGGGACTCCTGGACTTTGGGCTCTTGACTACAACTGTCACCTGGGGTCAGTATATATACACAGAAGCACCACTCTGACACACTCTCAAACACGCTAAACCCCGACAGATACACAAGCCAAAAACAGGTGAGAATTACACTGAATTTCAAAACACAACTTTAAGAGGCAAATATAAATGATTCAACTTCATTAATGCAGCTTAAAAGTTAACTAGTTCATATTGTTTTTCAGCAAGACGCAGTCATGAAGGTGTTTATGGTACTAGCCGTTGCAATGCTGTCGGGTAAGTAGCTTTCATTTTGTGTTTTTTCAATATGTCAAAGTCAAAGATAACTTAACATTGCAACATTGCTTGATGTTCGATCAGAATAAACTGAATGGCTGGAAAATATGCACAGCTCAAACTAATCTCATCTCCATCCAACAGGTTGTCACGCCAACCTCTTCTATGCTGATGCACCCAAGCCACAGCTGGAGGTGCTGACTGATGCTTTCTGGGACTACATTGCCAAGGCCACCCAGACAGCTGATGACACCCTCGAGATGATCAGAAAGTCTCAGTTTGGACAGGAAGTCAAGTAAGTTGTATGACACACAGGACCATGATGACTTTGCCTACTAGTCACACATATTGGTTTTACTCAAACCGCTGATGGTCTAAACGTTACTTTGTCCCTCTTTTAGTGCCCGTCTTGCAGAGAGCGCTGACATCGCCAACACATATGCAGTCACTCTGCAGAAGCAGCTTCCCCCTGCAGCCCAGGACCTGATGACCAAGGTCACTGCAGAGGCTGACGTGCTGAGAAATGTGCTGACCCAAGAGCTGACCTCTGTCAGGGACAAGCTGGAGCCCTACACAGAGGATATGAAGGCCCAGATCCAACAGAGAGTCGAGCAGCTCAAACAGGAGTTGGCCCCCTACGCAGACTCCCTGGACTCCGAGGCCCTGAGGGCCACCCTGATGCAGAAGAGCGAGGAGCTGAAGATCAGCCTGGAGCAGAGTGTGAAGGATCTGCAGGCTCAGATGGGACCCTACACTGACGACCTGAAGGTGAAAGTGGACCAGCATCTGCAGAACTTCCAGGATAGCGTGGCCCCCATGACCGCGAAGGTCCAGGTTGAGCTAAGTCAGAGAGCCAACCTGGTGAAACAAATGGTGGCCCCCTACGCTGAGGACCTGAGAGAAAAGCTGGACCCTTACGCCCATGACCTCAGGGCCCAGCTCATGTCCCTCTACCAGTCCTTTGTCAAAGCCAACTGAGTCATCCTCCATAATCAACCTGCTCCATCACTGACCTCTGTTTGAAGTGTGTAATAATTTAAATATCTGAATTGTACTGTAAAACTAATGAAACTGGGTGTATACCCACGACATAATATTTATTGCTAAGTGCAATATTTGCAAAGCAAACCTCTGCACTTGTCAAACATGTAAATAGTTAGTTAGTTTTTAGTTTAGTTTTTTTGTGTTTTGTGAAGTTGGAAACTGTAAGATTTTGTCATTTCTGTAAGTTATGAAAAAATAAATAGATGAATCTGGAAAATGTGAATCCTCCAATCTCTGTTTTCTTTCTAATCCGTAAATAGTCACAATATTCTACAACTATTGTAAGACATGCTGTGTATTTACAAGCCATCTGAAAAGTACACTGACAAAGTGTGATCACTACATAAACACACATCGAGGAACTACACAAGTCACAAGCCACAGTGGCACATGTGCTGTTTTTTTCCCAGCAGGCAACTAGTATTTTGATATCATCTGCCATGTCTTAACATGTCCTGGCTCCTAGTTTTTCCAGAGGTAGACTATTGTTCTTGTTCCTGTAATCACTTGTCATGAAACTGCACCTTCCTGGTACCAACGCTAAAATCAACAAACTGCTGTGAGAAAAGTGGGTGACCAATGTGATGTGAAAGAGACCCAGACAAACCAGTAATGGACTGATTCCATTTGATGACACATGAGACAAAAACTATTGCAAAAAAAAAAAAAATCAGATGCATTATTTGCTCGTATTTAAAGTGAGTGAAGTGTACTAAATACCACATAATTCTTTTTACCATAAAAAAACAAAAACTGTGCAACATCTTATTGTTGTAAATATAAAACACAAAGCCTTCTTATCCCTAACCCAACTGACAGTGCCAGCATCCAACGTGGAGGGTCAGAGTCCAGTGACAACATACCTACACACTCACATGCACGTACAACACACACTATGTATATTTGTTCCCTGGTTACTTCAAAACAGAGCAACCACAAAAACAGCAGTGACAAATAATTACAAATTGACAAGTTCTTTAGATATCTCACAAGTTAAATCATTAATTATAAATTTGACTCTTGTGGGTTTTGCTTGAAGAAAGGAGAATAACTTTTGTTTATAACTGATTCTTGGCAGAATATCAAAAGTGTGTTCAAACACATCAGTCATTGATGCAATTGTAGGATATAAGTCTGTACTTTCTTCTTAAGTGTTACTCTGCAGAACTCAGTCTGCCTTTAATCTAACTACATCATTTGTGCTACATTCACTGAGTTGCAAACTACTGAAAATCTCTGTGAGACTTTACAAATGCAAATCTGTTCTCACATTTTCATGAACGAGCCTGTATTATACCTGATTAGCACCTGTGTGGGCACCCAGTAGCAGTCACACTGCCTTATCAGTCAAGACAGCCAAAAGGCATTTTTAAGGCCTTGATCCCAACAACCACTTTCTAAAGCTGAAGGGTTCACTAATGTCTGCCCCATTCAAACTCCACGACACTGAGAGGATGGAGCTGTTGTTTGAGGCAGACGAGTTTCTTTGAACAGGACACATCTTGCCTTATTCACAGTAGTGGCAAACAGAGATTCGGTGTTGTTTTGATGTAGATAAGAGGTTGTTACTGGACTACTGCTGCTAGTTTGATAAGAAGATCAGAGCCTGTGGACATGAGAAGATACTGTAGCTGAATCATGTTGATAGGTCATTGAAAATGCTCTCAGGCTGTGATGTTTGTTCCACCTTGTTGTCCCCTATGGGCTGGGCGGGTTTTAAGAACAGCAAGGTTGTGACATATACGTGGGGTGATTTTGGTTGAGATGTTTTCTTGCCACTGATTGCCTCAAAAAAATGTCCACATGATCAACAGCTCAAGTCAATCCAAACCAAAATTGATTACAGTGAGCCTCACAAAGGTTATTATTTATCAGAGACCATTTGTATTGGACTGCAAAAGGGAAACTACCCTTTTGTCATTAAAAAACATGGTTTAAAGTAGTGGTGAAATATATCTATATACATTTATAAGTACTATACTTAAGTGCAGTTTTGAGGCATTTGCATTTTACTTTACTACATTTATATGACAACAATAGTTACTGGCTACTTTTCACATGAAGTTTTGACACACTAATTCACAATATGATGCACTGTTTTAGATAAAACTACCCAACAGTTTAAAGAAGCAGTTAATATGAGCTCTAACTCAACCAATCACAGCAGTGAAGTAGCACTTACTGTACATGGTAATGCATTCATGATGATTAATGATTAATGATCCAATTGTGAATAATGAGTACTTTTATTTTCAATACTTAAGTACTTTTTGTTCTCAGTACTTTTACTTAATTAAGATATTGAATAGGGAGCTGTTGCTTGTGGTGGAGTAGTCACCATCTGTGTCATTGCAACTTTTTTTCTCAAATAAATGATCTGAATACTTCATCCACCACTGACTGTAGGGTTAGTCATTCAATCCCCAGCTGTGTCAAGTGCCCTTGAATATCATGAAATGCATCATGCGACTCTGTAAAACCAGATGTAATAGGAGAGGCTACACTGCCACCCAGTGACCGAGCAGTGTAAGAGCTTGAGCGTGAATAAAATCTCCCAGCTTTGTGAAGGGCAATGAGGAGTGAATCAGCAGGTAGATGTTCAGTTATCTTGCCTGTCCACTTCAACAAGACACAGGATTTTAGTTTTGACTGGCAATGAAATATTCTGTATTAACTAATGACCATTCAAGCTCATTCTGACTACTTTCTGAAAATATTCCACCGGGCATTGTACTGATGATGATAATTATAATAATAATAATCTTTTGCTCTGGGTTGTTAATCTATGTCTCTTCTTTACTCAATGTCAACATTTCTTTATTACTCACTCAGAGGATAACGAAAAGTGAGAATATTAAAAATAAATTAAATAAAAGGTAAGATCTTCTTTGTGTATTTTTGCTGTACATTCATGTGGTACAGTAATTATTTGTCTACTGTAATTTAATTTTTGTAATTGTACTAAAAAAAACTCTGACCCTTAAACTAATATAATTTGGGTATAAAGAATACAAAGATTATTTATAAGTAATGTTAATTCATCATTGCACTGCTGTTGAGAGAGCAAACATTCAGCTGAATTTATAAATGCTCTTCATTTTATGGTTGACCGTTTCTATCTTGTCATACAGTGACAGTGGCAACACTTAACACTTTGAGCTGACAGAACCAGCAGGCAAAAATGCCCCCTGGCTGACAGAACATAAGTCACAATAATATATTGCATAACATTGTTTAAAGGCTGAAACCATCAATCAGTTACATACCAGGACTAATAATGGACCTGCATGAACACCAAATGTTCTCTTGAAGTTAGAACATGCATGAAAGATTTCTTCATTTGTGTTTTTGTCTTCACTCCTCTCTGTGGTTAGATGCAGGCAGGGCTCAGTTAAAATGTGATGACAGACAATTAAATCTGATGAAACCACAAAGACATGGCTCTGATTAAGAAGATTGTAAAACTCTTAATAAATAATATCCTGAGATGAATCCATTTCTCAGCTTTTACTCTGAAAGTTGCTCATAGTCATAAATACAATATAGAGAAATATTTTAGATTTAAAAGTTTTCAGGGGATTTAAGGGTACGATGAGAAGTATACAGGATGCGTCCAAAAAGATGATTGTACAGTGTTTCTGAAACATTGGCAAAGTTGCAAAAGACATAATAATAGTTTTATATTACCGTTTGAGTTTAATTCAGTATGATTAAATGTACAAAATGAGTGTCGCAACATGTGAGTAAAACAAATCTAATCAGTATTCAGAGCAAGTTTGAGATGGATGAAAGATGCCTGTCATCACAGGCTCCCTCTGGGAAAACAAAAATGTCACATGTTTGATGGTGTTTGTTTTGATGAATGGAAGCATAAGAATCAGGGACTCAGGTCGGCTACAAATTCAGGTTTATGTAACGTTTGTTTACTGATCATGACTTGGATATCCTGACACGCCTCTCTCTCTTTTTTGGTCCTTTCACTCCCATCACGTTTCAGTCACTTTGAAAGAGACACGAGACAAAAGGTCGCTGGAATTCGCAAGCAAAACGAAACATGGTTTAATCAACACAAGCAAGGAAATTCATTTGTTATTTGTATAATGCGGTTATACTGCCTTTTAGGTGTTGATCTGGTAATCCTCTGTTTGGGGACCTGCGGTTTTGTATCAGCTTGATATTTAAGATAAATAGCAAATATATGCAACATTACTACAAAGGAAAGCATACTGTACATTTCCTGTTTAGTAAATAATTTCAGTTTGTTCATGTATATCCCATAGAGTCGGTGCATTTTTTTAACTTGTGAGAAGGTGTATTCAAGCTTAGACGAGGTGTTAAGTTGCTCTTTACAGGCTTGAAAAAGGAACCGGCACAGAGGTGCAGGTGGCTGGAACACAAAGCCACATGGCCAAAATTGACAATGTGGCAGGGAGTAGGGTGGAAATAGGTTGGTATAAAAATACTAATGGGTGACTGGGGAGTGACGAACAGGTGTGCAGGTAGATGTGGGAGTCAGGTGACGGGGATTGGCAAGAAAATCTGAGGGCATCTGGTGGATGGATGGAAATCTGGCACAGAGTGGGAAATGCCTGGGGGAGTTACAGTGGCTGAAGGAAAGGCAGACGCAGGGAGACTGAGTGTGTTGTGATGACAGGCTGATGTTATATTTATGAATATTATTTGTACACATTGTGTAGGCCAAAGTCAGTGGCTTGTGTCAAAGGAAGGAAGTAAAGTCAGTATCAGCAACAAAGAACAAAGGTTAAACTATTGTCCAACAGGCTGTTTAATAAAAACTTGGCCTACGTGTCTTTTAAATTATAACTTCTTCTCTGTCAATCTGTAGTCAGCTACAGGGTGATCATTCTGTTGAAGGTCCAGTGTCCACTGGTCAACAGAGGTTTTATATTAAAATTAGGAGCACTGATGTTTTGTCGAGTATCTCTCTAGTGATCAGGTGTTTCAATCGGGGTCGAACGTACTGCAAGTCTCGACAGGTGTAAGTGTGTGTGTGTCTGTGTCTGTTTGTCCGTACGTGCCAACAAAGGACTAGGCAGATCGCATGTATTCTTGGTATGGACAAAGATAATATTTCTTTATCTCTTTGACACTTTTACACGTCATAACATAGATGAAAGGCGGCAGTCCTTTGTCTGTAAGACTGTCTGGTATGTGTCTCTTTTTCTTAGCAGTGACGCTTGTGCATAGTACACATCATCACATACCCTCCTCTTCCACTCTATATTGCAATAATTTAACAATGCAAAATAATGATTTTCCTCTTTCCAAACAGAAAATGTGTGTCTTTACATTTCTGCTGTTGAGTTTGATTTTGCAGCACGCAGCCACATCGGTAAGTGTACTTATCCAAAGCATGCCACATTCATTTCATAGTCATTATGCCAGTGATGCACGGAACATTACCACTGTGATCAAATGATGTGCCATTCATCTGACATTTGTCCACAGCCTATTTCATCTGCAGAAGGCACTGAAGGTGAAGAATAGCTGGCTGATAATGGCTTCCAACAATATTTTCTCTGAAATAACTTTTGTAATTAAATCAATAAAAAATATAATTTTCATTATATTCACTATGATTGATCCAGATGTGATTGTGGTGAGTGAAATAATCATTTTGGAATCAAAGTTATGGGATCATATTTATGAAAACCTAGGAATGGAAATCACTCATACAAACACGTAACAACAAGTCACACTGAACATAGTGTCTTCTCCTTATGCTACCTTGTGTTTTATCAGACGGCAGTGGGTATGAAGAAGCTCTAGACATTGTTGAGATAAACAAAGGTGTGTATAAAAGATCCATACATTATTCAAACTGTTACTTTCCATCACTTGGATTTACATAGTAAAATAACAATAAATGTTCTTTTTTCAGATCTGAATCTACATGAGGGAGACATACGACTAATGACTGTGAGAACCATTGCTGTTATACTTTTTTTTTAATACAATACACTTGCACAACAACCTCGAGTTCATTGTGATCACTCTTCTTTTTAAAGGGCCGTGACAGGAACATTGTTGTTGGAAACCAGTTCAGATGGGAATTACCAGTCCCATATGTGTTACATGAGAGCCTTGGTAAGACAAAGAAATGATCTTTGTATTTTTTCAGCTGTAAAGAAAAGAGCGGAATTAACATCTTGATTGACTTGCTCGATTTTCTGACTCATCATGACGTTGTGTACTTCCTTGAAACACAGACTTGAATGCCAAAGGGGTTGTTCTACGGGCTTTTGACCAAATACGGCTGAAAACGTGCATCGACTTCAAACCCTGGGAAGATGAGCCACACTACATTGTAGTCATCCAAGACGATGGGTGGTTCACTATATCACTGATTATAATTACATAGAATATTCTTTAATCTTAATCATTTTTTGGTTTTTATAACCAATCTTAATCTTCTTCTAGTTTTAGTTTAACAGGATACATTGTTTCCATGTAGCTTGATGAGGTGATATTAGTGTGAACCTAGTGCAGGCCTGTCTTTCCTCACCCAAACAGAGTTGTTACGCATATCTTTTTCTTATCTTTTTCTTCTGAGTTCGTAGACTTTTGGCAAGAAAGCAAATAAGCTAAATGTCAAACTATTTCTTTAACTTTATTGCCTTACTTGTCTTATTCACCTGTTCTGTCTATAGATGTTGGTCATATGTTGGGAATCAACATCAGGGAAACCAAAGTGTCTCTATTGGACAGTGGTGTGATCACCTTGCCATTGTGGAGCACGAGTTTCTTCATGCACTGGGCTTCTGGCATGAACAGTCCAGATATGACAGAGATGAATATGTGACCGTTGTCTGGGAAAACATAGAAAAAGGTTTGTTTAAATCTTAGCTGAATGCATCTTTCTGATTTTAAAGTGGGTGACCTCTGCTACGAAGAAAAACCATATTAAACATATCTTCATGTTTTATTCAGGAAAGGAACACAATTTTTTAAAGCACAGTTCGAACTACACTACCACACTAGGAACGATGTATGATTACACATCTGTGATGCACTACAACAAAGACGCCTTCTCTAATGGCAATGGATCCACCATCGTCACTAATCTGCCAGAGTACCAAGATGTAATTGGTCAGCGTCTAGAAATGAGCTCTAATGACGTTCTGAAGCTCCAGAAGCTTTACAACTGCAGTAAATGCTTATTTTATTAAACAATGCTGCATTATAGTACAATGTTATTTGTTGTGCATATGATCACGATTTGTGTTTTTGTGTTTTTGTCAGCATCTGCCGTAACCTTTCGGATGTCCTGCAGCTTTGAAGATGAAAGAGTGTGTGATATGACTCTTTGCGCTGCAGGAAATACCAGCTGGGAGAGAGTGGGCAGCACAAAAGCCGGGCCGTTTTCCGACCACACCAGTCTGAGTTCACAGGGAGGTATGAGCCTGCGTTTAGTTTTAATTTCCTTTTGTATGCTGTCAAAAACACCATTCAACACCTTCAATCATTTCTCTATAATGGTACAGCTGCTGTGCATTACATCCCTTTATTCTTTATTATCCCCATCATGGTGTTAATTTATACCTTGCTCTAACTGCTGTTTTTGTTTTCCAACGGACAGCAGCGTTGTGATGGGTTTACTCTAAAGAGACACTGAAAATGCCAATTAGTAGCTGGTGCAATTTTAAATAAAACACTCTTGCAATTTCATTATGTTTACAGAGAACCAGACAGAATCTGCTCATGGAAATGGCACAGCAAATCAAAATGGTGAGTTTTCTGTGAAACACTATTACTGCACCCAGCTTGGAGTTTCTCATCAGTTGCAGTTTCCAAGGTCATTTTTTGCACACTACATTTCTGCCAACTACAAGAGGATCACTTTAGTGCTTAATTGTGTGTAGGTGGAGGCTCCTTCATGCACTGCAGCACAGTGTCTGGAAAAGAGGGGGATGGCGCCAAAATGCAGAGCAGGAAGATGAATCCAAAGAGGCAGATCCAGTGCCTCCAGTTTTTCTATTTTCACAGCGGGAGCGACAAAGACCAACTCAACATCTGGATCAGAGAATATGACAGGGAAGATGAGGAGACCACCTATCTAATGGGACAGATCACAGGTGAAATCATGCATAGTGGATATCTGTTATCCACAAAACATGACCATTTGAAAGTGGCATCATACAGCCAAATCCAGTGTGTAAATCGTTTCAAGCGGTTATTGACATGTAGGATTTAATTTTAAAGATAAACATACCAAAGGCAAATCAGCTCCATAACCTGATAAACATTCCTGTCAAGATGTCTGTCTACTCCAAGATAAGTGTTATTAGATTTACATGCACTTACTGCACTCTGCAGTGTACCATCAGTCATACTGTATGTTCATTGTCATTTGTCAGGTCCACCAACATCTCACTGGCAGCTCCATCACGTTTCCCTCAATGCCACTAGGCCCTTCCAGGTGGAGTTTGAGGTCCGCAAAGGAGCAGGAAACTCCTTAGGCGGGTTTTCAGTGGATGACATCAACCTGTTTGAAACTGAGTGTCCACATCATGTCTGGCATATTCCCAATATTGACCATTTTCTGATGAACAGCAGCGTTGGCACAAGCTTACTGAGCCCACGGTTCATAACCAGACAGAGCTACGGGCTCCAGCTTCTGCTGCATCTCTACTCTAATCACTTCGGTGTTTTCTTCCGGCTCGTGTCCACAGACCATGATGACCAGCTCCAGTGGCCATGTGTGTGGAGACAGGTGACAGTCTCACTGCTGGACCAGAGTCACCACATCCAGCAGAGGATGTCGAAGCAGATAAGCATCACAACTGATTCAGAGAGAACATTCATTGGAGGTGATTGAGCAGCACAGATATACAAAATACATGCAAAATATTATTCAATAGATCTTGATAAATTAACTGTACTGTACGTGTGGTTGTATTGCAAGTGCAAATCATGTGTCTCACTTATTTTTACATCAAGATAGTGGAGAGATATTTCACTACTGGGATAACCCCAGGAAGCTGGGGCATCTCATCAATGACACCAACAGAGAGTCGTACTATGCTGGTCCAAACCTCGGCTACAGGACTTTCTTGTCTTTGGATGCATTTCGGTCAGGAAACTTTATAAAAGGAGGCAGCATCTTCTTTTTCCTCAGCTTTGATGGTATATATTATGGCAGTTAAAAAAACAACTTTATCCTTAAATCTTCCTTTAACCAATTTTGACTTAGATGGACTATATGTTTTATCCATCCGCTTGTTCACTGTATCTATATGATTTTTAAGGTTGCACTATTACATCAAATCAAAAACTTTTTTGAGATGCTGGACTCAAATGATGCATGAGTCCAGCTGGGTTAACATTCAATTCTATTCTGTCAGGGTGTCCGGATGGGTTACAGTGAAGTTAAAGCATCACCATTTAATGTCGCTTTAGTAAGCTTCTGTAAATCAGCAACAGACTGTACTTGTAATAACTGCACTTAGTGGAATGTCAAACTTCTCACAGCATGTTTGCCATTATTTTACATGTTACAAGCTCCCTGGCACTGAAACACTCTTTTGATATTTTCATTGACAGATTTATCGACTCTACGACTGAGTGGCTCAGACCCTCCTAAGCCACAGATATGGTCTAACATGAACCATGTGACTCTGATGAAGACAGATGATAAGGGAACCTGCCTAAACCAAATGTAAGAGCTGACAGACAAATATTAAGAAAAAGGCTAACAAAAAAAACAAAAAAACAAATGAATGTGTTGAAAGGCTTGCATAGACGGGGACAAAGAATGTGGAAACGCCTGTATTACAAAACACCCCCTTCTGTTCTGACAGGATGGGAAGCACTACAACCATCATCACTCCATCATTCATATCATCATTTGCAGTCAGGTACATCTGCTTTGTATCAATAGCATGTACTGTACAGAATTTACTGAGAATAATTAGTACATAAAGTAGCTCTGTTTCACTGTGTTGTAATAAATACTTATATATTATTATATATTTATGTATATACTGTATGTAGTATGCATTTATACTAGGCTATATAACAAGGGCTGCAACTAATGACTGTTTCCATCATTGATTAATCTATTTCTTATTCTTTATATTAATCAAACAATTAATTAAAAGTATGAATATTAGTTCATCACAATTCTCTTCAGTGTGCATTTGCTGTCAGACTAATTGTCCAATCTATCTAATCAGTTACTCACTTAATTGTTTCAGCCATGACCCTAACATCATACAAGTAAAGCACCTGCTTTATTTATCGGTACCATTTTTGGGGGCATATTAAGTCATCATGCTGGTCATCTGATTAATACATTTTTGAACTTCTACAGAATAAGAATTTTATAAAATGTATTAGGCCCACACACATTACCAGCACTGTACTTATAAAGATAACTATAACTTTCAGTGATTTGCACTTAAAATACAACTAGAGTTTTACATAGACTATTCTCTATTATAACCATTCTGTTGTTATTTTCCCAGTCTTCCCACAGGAACCATCTTTACCATGCTGACAGCCACAGTGGCCCTGATATCAGGAAACCTGCCCTTGACACTTTGAAAATCTCAGCTTTGTTCTACAAGTATAGAAATTGGTGTATTTCTATGGTCGAGAGACTTTACAAACCAAGGGTGTAGGTTTGCATATGAACAATAGGGACATGTCCCTACCAATATTTTGGGAGGACAGAATTGTCCCTACCAATATCTGAGTGAATTCGTTCACACTATGTTTGGAGTAAAGTCATGTTAGATCATTCCAGTGTACCCTCCAAGAAGCTATGTATCCAAGACAACCAATTTAGGCATGCTAGTATTTCATGTGAGAATGTAACAGTGGTACTTAACATAATCAGAAAAATGTCAACTGTTGTTATTTAACCATGTTAGCTAGTGTTAACTATCAAATTAAGCCTGGCTTCTGTCTTCTGTTTAATTTCTGTCAAAAAATTATATTGATTAAAAATTATATATATTATTTATCCTATTAAAATGTCATCGTGAATATTATGACTTTTTTATGCCTTATACTAAGAAGTTTTTGTGCCTTACTATACTATAAGGTTTTTATGACATTTTATGCGTTACTATACCATGACCATTTTTATTACATTTTATGCGTCACTATACTACAATTTTTTTATGCCTTACTATATTATGATATTTTTATTAAATTTTTATGCCTTACTATAGCATGACATTTTTATGCCTTACTATACTATGACCTGTTTATGACATTTTATGCCTTACTGTACTATGACGTTTTTTGACGTTTTTTATGCCTTGCTATACTGACGCTTTTTTACGTTTTTGTGCCTTGCTATACTATGACGTTTTTATACCATTTTATACCTTACTATAATATGACGTTTTTATGACGTTTTATGCCTTACTATACTTTTACCTTTTATGCCTTATCATACTATGACTTTTTATGTCTTACGATACCATGACTTTTTATACCTTACTGTGGTGGCCGCACCACATGTTAACAAGTGTAAACAATTTATGTTCAACATTTAACTAACATTTCAAGTAAAAACACTACACTAAGCTTTTGTTTTCATACAACACACAATTTATTGGTTTGGCAATTTTTTCCTTCCATGGATCCCGCATGACCTCCCCTGGCAAAAAGGAAATGGCAATGAAAAAGAATGCCTGTTCAACACTGCCAAGCAGGAAGTGGAGGAGGCCAAATGCTTGGGCCAGGAGCTGAGTCTGCATTTTTGGGATTTAAATAATTTCGGACTTTAAGTTTTGATTTGCTTATCTTTGTTTGGTTGTTAGTTTCTTTGCCTTTATCTATATAAACCCACCTTGTGTGTCATTTTGATGAGCTCATTTTAATTGGCTGTATGTTTAGTTGACCTATGTTTAAATTAAAGGGCCTTAGTTTTGAAATAATTTTCTTGAGTTTCTAACTTTTGTATTTTGAGAACTTAATTTTTGTTAAATTGGAATTTTTTGTAAATGAATAATAATTTGTTTTACTTTACACAACTGGTTTCTTGAGCTTTTCTTCTCTGGTTCCTGACACTTACTATACTATCAGATTTTTATGCCTTACCATACCACAACTTTTTTTGAGCCTTACTATAGTCTGATGTTTTTATGCCTTACTATACTATGACGTTTTTTTAATTTCTTATTCCTAACTATACTATGTCGTCTTTGTGACTTTTTACACCTTAATATACTATGCATTTTGAGGACTTTTTATGCCTTACTATATTATGATGTTTTTATGACATTTTATGCCTAACTATACTATGACGTTTATATACCTTACTATAGTATGACGTTTGTTAATGTTTTTATGCCTTACTATACTATGACGTTTTTATGCTTTACTATGCTATGATGTTATTTGACATTTTTATGCCTTACTATACTATGCTGTTTTTTTTATTTCTTATTTCTTACTATACTATAACGTTTCTATGACATTTTATGTCTTCCTATATTATGATGTTTTCTTTAACGTTTTCTACCTTACTATACTATGATGTTTTTATAACATTTTATGCCTAACTGTGCTATGACGTTTTTATGCCTTACTATACTGATGTTTTTATGACTTACTATACTATGACATTTTTTTTCTCCTTTTTATACCTTACTATACCATGACGTTTTTGTGCAATTTTATTCCTTACTATACTATGCCCTTACGATACTATGCCTTGCTTTTTATGCCTAACTATACTATAACCTTTTAATTACTTTTTATGGCTTACTATACTATGTTGTTTTTATGCCTTACTGTACTGACGTTTTTATGACTTTTTATGCAATAATATACTATGGCATTTTTATGACATTTTATTCATGATTGTACTATGATGTTTTTTGATGTTTTTGTGGCTTACTATGAAATGTCGTTTTTTTTATTTTGTTTTAATGCCTTACTATATTATGTCATTTCTATGCCTTACTATACTATGAGGTTTTATGACTTTTTATACCTTACTATACTATGATGTTTTTATACCTTACTAAACTATATCATTTCTTTGACATTTTATGCCTTTCCATTCTATGACGTTTTAATGGCTTTTTGTACCTTACTATATTATTACATTTTTATGACATTTTATACTTAATGTACTATGACGTTTTTTGACGTTTTTATACCTCACTATACTGTGATGTTTTTATGCCATACTATACTATGACGTCTTTGTTATAATTTATGCCTTATTATAATGTGACGTTTTTATGACATTTTATGCCTTGCTATACTATGACGTTTTTGTGCCTTACTATACTATGTCGTTTTTTTTTACTTTTTATGCCTCATTATACTAGGACGTTTTCATGACTTTTTATGCCTTACTTTACTATGACGTTTTTATGCCTTACTATACTATGTCGTTTTTTTGACTTTTTATGCCTTCTTATACTATGTCATTTTTTTGCATTAAAACAGTATGACGTTTTCATGACTTTTAATGCCTTACTATACTATGACCTTTTTTTAACTTTTTATGCCTTGCTATACTATGACGTTTTTATGCTTTACTATACTATGTCGTGTTTTGTACTTTTTGTGCCTTACTATAATATGACATTTTTATATCTTACTATATTATGTCTTTTTCTTGACTTTTTATGCCTTACTATATTATGATATTTTTATGCCTGACTATACTATGATGTTTTCATGACTTTTTATGCTTTACTATACAATGAAGTTTTTTTTACTTTTTAAGCCTTACTATACTATGACATTTTTATGCCTTACTATACTATGTCTTATTTTGAACGTTTTATGCCTTACTATACTATGTCATTTTTTCAACTTTTTAAGCCTTTTTATACTATGACGTTTTTATGCCTTACTATACTATTTCGTTTTTTTGACTTTTTAGGCCTTACTATACTATGTTGTTTTTTTTACTTTTTATGCCTTACTATACTATGATGTTTTTTTTAATCTTTATGCCTCACTATGTCTTTTTTATACATTACAATACTATAACGTTTTTATGCCTTGTTATGACTTATAATACTATGACATTTTTATGCATTACAATACTATGTCGTTTTATGATGTTTTGTGCCTTACTGTATGATGATCTTTTTATGTCTTACTATACTATGTTGTTTTTATGCATTAAAACACTATGACGTTTTCATGTCTTTTTATGCCTTGCTTTACTATGTCTTCATTCAACTTTTTATGCCTTGCTATACTATGTTATTTTTTTCAACGTTTTATGCCTTACTATACTGTGACATTTTTATGCCTTACGATACTATATTGTTTTTTTTACTTTTTATGCCTTACAATAGTATGACATTTTCATGACTTTTTATGCCTTACTATACTATCTTGTTTTTATGCATTAAAACAGTATGACATTTTCATGACTTTTTGTGCCTTACTATACAATGATGTTTTCTTTTTACTTTTTATGCCTTACTATACTATTACGTTTTTATGA